>NC_090223.1:65991614-66346614 GCF_024489055.1 Chanodichthys erythropterus
AAGAAGAGTCACGACCGGCGTGTCGACGTGATCATGTTCTCATATGAAAACATGAACACCCACGAACATCATTTCAGCACGCGCCCAGACATGCGAAACGGTGATCGTGGCCGTCAGTGAGGACAGGAACGATCGCATCCAGAAACACAAGTAGGATGTCGTCTTTAAAAAGACGCGAATCTACTTGTGTAAGCTCTTTCAGGGACTTTACTCTTTTAGAAGTGCTGAAGCACGCAGGGGAACGGCCACCGCAACACAGACAGGGATTGTGTGCAGCCTGTCATGTGCTTTCTCTCTCTTTGAAGGCGCTCACTCTTACCAGCCGTAAAAACGGCTTTTCAGCGCTCAAAAGCGCACCGTACCGGCCGTGAGAACAGCCTTCTGACGCTGTCAAACAGCTATTTGCTCAAAAACGGCAAACGAAACAGAAAAAGAGAGGACGTCGACCCCGCTGCTGTGCTGTTCGCCCGCACTCGGAAAAAAAGAGAAGTTCAACCAAAAGCTTGACTCGTCTTCTAGCAGACACTCGCTTGCAGAGAACAGGAACAAACACCGTTCGGCTCCGAAGCGAAAAAGCTGAAGATGCAACGCACCTGCTGCTCATTATATACCCGCGCTGCGAGGCGAGCAGCTGATGCATATGATTGCATGCCAATGTGCATTGGCTCGTTTAGTTACACTCGAAGTAGATTGGCCTCTCTAGCGAGATTCCTATTCGTCGGTCTGTCCGACGTACGTCGAACGTGACCGACTGAATGGGAACTTGGAGAGAGAGAGAGAATAAGATTTTTTTTTTTTTTTTAACTTATTTTGAGGAATTATAGCCTAATGAACAAACAAACATCTGTTAAGAGCGCAGCATGTTGGATTGCGTAGAACGTTCATCGAATTCGCGTTTAGGCTAAAAATAAGTTTGACGCTTATTGGGGTTTGGAAAGAAACTGCATCACTGCAGTACATTTTATTATTGGCGTTTATCGCGTTTTGGAAAAGAGCTCTTCATTTATTGTTTAAAATAAAACGGTGTGCTTCAATAATTAAAGTTCACAATGTTTTGTTTGTTTTCTCCGCTTAGAAAATGCAGTGAAAAAGGATGGCCGCATTGATCGTGCTGTAGGAGTCTGCAAGAAGCTGGTGAGCTACTTCTCTCACAGCTGGAAGGCCAGCGATGCCCTGGCAAAAGTCCAGAAGGAACTCAATCTACCATCACATTGTCTCATCTCAGAATGCCAAACAAGATGGGGTTCCAAGCAGATGATGATCAGCAGGATATTAGAGCAGCAGCAGGCTTTAACTCAGGTCCTGTCTGCAGACAAGAAGCTGCGGCATCAAATTCCAACCTGGCAAGATAAAGATGTCCTGGAATCTGTAAGCAAGTCACTGGGCCCAATGCTGGAGTTCACTGATGCACTTTCAGGGGATGAATACGTCAGTGTCTCCTTTGTAAAGCCAGTTCTTCAGCTCTTCAAAACTTCACTACTGGAAATGCGAGAGGAAGACACAGACCTGACCAAGAACATAAAGAAGAAGATGCTGGACTACCTCAACGAGAAATACGAAGATGATGATACTCAGAAGCTGCTAGATATGGCATCTTTTTTGGACCCCCGGTTCAAGATGGACTTCATCAGTGAAGACAAGAAGACCCAAGTCAAGGCCAGAGTGGCATCAGAGATGATGGAATGCCAGGAGAAATCAAGCTGCAGCACTGACGTGGAGCCCAACGTTACCAGTGCACCCCAGGCAAAGAAAGCAAAGAAGTCATTGGGAAGCTTCTTTAAACAGAGTGAAACTGCAGCAAAGGGTGATTCCTCTCTGACCCTAAAGGATGCTTTGGAAGCAGAGTTAAACACCTACCTGCTAACACCTCCAATAAGACAAAGAGGAGGATCCACTTGCATGGTGGAAAGTACACAAACTAAGCTTTCCTCGTCTCGCCAGACTTGCCCACAAATACCTGTGTATTCCTGCGACAAGCTCGCCGTCAGAGAGACTTTTCAGTACTAGTGGCAACATCGTCACTTGCCAACGAACCTGTCTCAAGCCTGCAAAGGTTGATAGACTTGTGTTCTTAGCTAAAAACCTTGAGTAAGCAAAGCATACAGCATACATAAGCATGCATGATCATGATCATGCTAAAGAATACTCAGTTTAGAATTTTTATTTCATTTTGTTTAGCCATGATTATGATGATGACCAACACTGTTTTACTTTGGCACTTTTGCTAAGAAAAATTGACTTAAAAACAAAAGATTGTGAACCAAAATGCTTGTAAGTTGTTTTATAAAAATATATATTTATTTTAAGTTATATTGTTGTAAACCAATCGGGGGGTTGGTGTAAAGCTGCTGTTTTATTTAAAATGTGTTCTGCTTTTGTGTTTACAGAAATGTTCTAATTTTGGAATAAAATATTAAGTGAACTTTTTGTCACTTGTAATGAAGCTTGCTTATTAGTGAATTTATTAATATCATGGAATGGTAATTATTGACTTTAGCCTGGATTGATGGCTCTCAATATCGCAATATATATCGTTGGGAAAAAAATATCGCAATGTAATTTTTTTCCAATATCGTGCAGCCCTAATTCACGGAGACAAGAGCCGTCGCTATTTTCATTATTAAACACGTGCAGTCTGTATAATTCATAAACACAACTTCATTCTTTATAAATCTCTCCAACAGTGTGTAATGTTAGCTTTAGCCATGGAGCACTATCAAACTCATTCAGAATCAAATGTAAACATCCAAATAAATACCATACTCACATGACCTGATATGCTGCATGACGAACACTTTGTAAAGATCCATTTTGAGGGTTATATTAGCTGTGTGAACTTTGTTCATGCAATGTATTATAGAGTTTTGAGCTCGGGGGTGGGGAGCGCGAGCATTTAAAGAGGACACGCTCAGAAACAGCGCATTTCTAATTATGCCCCAAAATAGGCAGTTAAAAAAATTAATAATAAAAAATCTATGGGGTATTTTGAGCTGAAACTTCACAGACGCATTCAGGGGACACCTTAGACTTATATTACATCTTGTGAAAAAGGGTTGTAGGGCACCTTTAAGAGATGATGACTATGTTGTTGCTAATGCAGTGAAAATCTCTTTGTTTAAATATTTTCTGTGGGCACTAATGAAATAAGTTCACAGTAATAAAATGCTCACATGATTAAAATATTATAAATATTAGTTTATAAATTTAAATGAAAGTTGGTCAATTTAAGGCAGTCGGTTTCTGCAAATGAAATTAGTTAACGAGTTTTAATTTAATTCATGGTATCTTTACAGTCACATACTGTAGTTTACAGTGCAATCAACAGTAAATCAGTAGCCAGTATTTTACTGTAAAAAAGCCCGGCAAGGTCTAACAGTGTACTCTAACACTTTGTAGTATGGATTTTCATTAACTAATGTTAAAAAAGATTAATAAATACAGTAACAAATGTATTGCTCATGGTTAGTTCATGTTAGTTAATACATTAACTAATGAAATGTAAGGAACCCCCACCCCCAATCTTTGGTACTATAACTGCAAAACACACTACATCAAATGAAACATTCGCCAAAGAAAACAAAGCTAAAGTTATTTGTCGAAACCCTCAAAGCTGAAGAATGTTGAGAGACTTCATTTTCTAAAGTCATCTACAGAATTTAACCTCAAGGCATGTTAAGTTCATCTGTGTCTTTCATGCTCCCTTTATAATCAAAAGAATTTAACTCCCTGAGGTCTGAAAACGCGCCGGCGCATTTTGCAGGATTTTTTTCACATTGCAGCAAAACAGACTTAAAATACTCCGTCATTTCTTGTCATAGAGACATAAGTAATATATCAATTGAAACTATAGAATATCTTTTATTTGTGTACACTCAGAGTAAAAACACAATGTTGTGCTTTTTGTAAAATAAAGAAAACTAACATGATGCGTGATCTCTCCTCTCCCTCTGAACGAAGTCCAATCTGATAGTTCTCAGAAAATGAACTGTACCTTATGAATACTAATGACAAAAAATGACACGTCTAAAGAAACGATGAAATGTCAGGTTTTAAATCGTGCAAGTCAAATCGAAAACAAACATTCTGTGTTTATGTAATCTGTATGAAAAGAGAGCCATGTCAGAAGTCTGTGATTCAGCTCATTATCCGCTAATGCGGCCACGCCCACGGAGCCAGCGCTATTCAGACGCAAATTCAGAGGCAATACATGCATTCATCGTTTCAATCGTGTATTTATTGTCTTGAAAAGTGTTTATTTGGATGTTAAAGCCATGGTTAGCGATCTCTAGAAGACATGCCGTTAGTTCCTGGTTCCTTTTCTTCTTTATATGAATTTGTGGCCTAAAGGTGTACAGAGAGCGCCCTCTGGCTGCAAGTATGAATTAAAAACACCATTCCTGAAATGTCCTCTTCTTCTTTAGAATAATTTGTGGACTAAAGGTGCACAGAGAGCGCCCTCCGGCTGCAAGTATGAATTGAAAAAACAGTATCCAGCACTCATAGTGATGACAATAAATATTACTTCTCAGTATAGAAAATTGACATAAATATATAAGAATCCATCAATATTTCTCCAAATGTGCATGCTTTTAAGCTAAAAGCCTATATGAAATGCCATAGAGGTAACATAATTGTTCAGACACTTTGCATCACAGAAATACATTTTATTTTAAAGAATATAATAGAATACCATTATTTTAAATTGAAATAATATTTCACAGTATTGCTGTTTATGATGAGCTGAGACATGATTACAGAGGGTTTTTTCACAGCCTACCTGACTGAAAGGCCTCATTAATATGCAAGTCATTTCAGGTCATTATTATGTGATTCTTTTGTCTTCTCAGGTGTAAATGACCCATTATTCATGATGATTCACGCCTCCACGCATACTGTGTTTCTTGGCAAAAAGTGTCTTACAAAAACTAAATCAATATATTGTTTTATATGAAGGAGCAGGCAGCATAATTTTTACATAACTTTGAAGCAAAAACTCTAGTCTAAAACCTCCAATACCCAAAAGTCTTGTGAACACAGATTTAATATACTTTTTTGGCCTTATTTCAGTGACTTAAGTTTTTTGTTTTTCAGTAACCACGCATAAACATTATTCCTTCAAAAATACAAACATGTACATACATGTTCCTCACATATTATTGCAGCCTAGTTTGTGCTGAATACAGTGTAATGACACTTTTGTCATTTATATGTTTATGAACAACTGAAAAAAGCACAAATGTCAGGGCATGTCAAAACTTCTCCAAGCCCCAAATCAGCCTCAGACTCCAGAGGGTTAAAGTATATGATCGTTTAATTGAGTTGTTTTTTTAGTTTGTTTTGGTCTTTTTGGATGGATTTGTATTTGTGTGTATATTTCAATTTCTTTATTACATTAAACAACCATTGTTATTTAGTCAATTTTGAGTTTGCATAATGTACATATAATCAATAAGATGTAAGAGTTGTGTGGTAATGAAGAGGAATTTAAAAAAAAAAAAACACAGCGGGTCAGTATCAGTAAAGATGATGAAGGATGAAGCACAATGTTTCTCTTTTCCTAGTGATGACTGACCAGGAGATTTTTATTTTTTTTGCATTGAACCATTGTTTTACTCAGTGTCCCTTTAGTTGGGCTCTTCTTTAATGGTGACAGTATTTCTGATGAATTCAGCTGAAGTTGGTTATATTATTACACTGAAATAAATATCATTAACTTGTTCAGTTCATTAGTTTCATACTACATAACCCAAGGGGATGCTATAATTTTCTGTATCATTTTGTTCTGTTCTTCTGAAGTTTAGATAAAATGTGTTTGGGTGTGCTAACATTGCCATGAACAAAAAGATACTGCAAGTTACTGCAGGTTAAATATGTGATCAACAGGTGTCTTTATACTATACAGGAGGCATTTCCTCATATTTAGTGTGTGCTAAAACTTAGACACTAAAATACTTGGTTTTCCTACCAAGACAAAAGCTAAGATCAGTTTCAGTTACTCCTACTCAGTTCATGAATTCAGATGCTGAGCGACTCTGAGTGACCGCAAGAGACACAATGGCATCAAGATATACAGGTCAGTCTAAACGAAATAACCTATTATGACACCCACAGACTACAGCTGTACACTCTAAAAAACTTAATCATTTTCATTAATTAAATTGATAATTAAAAATAGTGTGTATATTTTATTAATAAAACTTTGGTTTGGTGTTGTATAGAAAATACTGAGAACATTTCACTAATGAAACCAAGAGTACATTTTCCTAATTTTTTGAAGGAAACTTAAGCAGATAAAACTAATAAAATGAAGAAAAAAACACTCTTAAAACAGATGTGTTAAAAACAACACACCTGTGTGTCTAGTTAAGCACAACACATTTTGTGTTACTTTTACCTCAACCAGTGTGTTATTCTTCTTAACACAGGCATAAAATATTTAACAGTAATGTGAGAGAGAGAATTTTGAATTTGATCCTTTATTACAAATTCTAAAACATTATCCAGTTAATTAACTCACTAATAAACAAAAAACAAAATTAGCTTAAGAGGGGTGCAAAGTACAGATTATCTTCAATAACCTCACACAAAGCCCTTTTGAAACACCAAATCAAAAGAAACATGATCATTCATGGCTTTGAAATAATGAAAATCAATTAAAATTCTGGATTTCACAGAACTGAAGTACACAGCCTTTAAATCACAATTCAAATTGTGTTCAGTTTTGTGTTTTCTAGTATTATAAATGGCCATTTTAGCTTGGCCTAATAAAAAGTTTAAAAGTTGACACTTAAACCGGTGTCTCTGCACATATTTAAAACCATAAATAAAAATCCTGACAGAAAAGATTTCACCAAAACAAACGAATAAATTCTGTAACACAGTGAACAATGGCTTTAACACAATGCATATACGCGTGAAACACAGTTTCTCTTTGTAAACAAAGATGGCAATCATGACCAACACCAGGATTTAATAATGAAAAAAAAAAGGATTGCACCATGCAAAATTCTCCACTGTAAATCCCCTATTTTCTTAGCTTATGGTGACTTATAAAGTGCTTTCCATTCTGGTTTTGTACTCATGTGCAAAAAGAAAAACAGAGAGAGAGAAACAACACTGTGTCCAACACAACATGTGTTAGCCATCATCCAATCACATTGCTGCTGCATCACTCCGCAAGCCGTTAAGCAAGTTTGCGCCTCTTTCTTCATCGGTGTGTTAAGATATAACACAGGTTGTGTTGATTTTCTCCTTCTGTGATTCTGCTTTAACACTGGAGTTTTTGCCGTGTGGGTGGAATAAACATATGGCAGGACTTTTACTTTCCGACCCCTGGACTTTAAAACATCCATCAAGAAATCAGTTCAGTGCTGAAAAACTGAAACTGGAAAAAACACTGGGGCTGAATACTGAAATGTTAGACATGCAAATTCAAAACTTTGATACAGCAAGAGAAGTTAACAGCCTTGAAAGGAAACGTCCTCCTGTGCAGAGTTCACATTGCACAATTTTTCAAAGTCGTCAGATCACTGTTCTTGTCACACTGCATGACTGTCTTGGGTAGCGTTCAGTTGCTACTGTATGCACATCGCACGATGGATCGGTGACAGGGGGTTCACACGGCATGACTTTACAATAGGAATAGTCGCCAAAAACTCTGTCTGGTCTGCAAAATATGTTTCATAGCTAAACTCACGCGAGAAGTGATAAAGAAATAAGGCAAGATCACCTGAATAGATATTCTGTTTTGTAAACACATTGTGGGATTCTTTTAGTTTTTTAGGATACACACAGAGACATTAAGAATCAGCATATAAATCTCAACAACAGTGACATGCTTGATGCAGCAATTGTAAGGTCTACCAGACAATGGTATGTGGAACAAAAGTCTTGATAAAACGATAATAAAAAACATCCACTTTTGGCCATTTTACTCTATAGTGTTAAACTATGTCACCCAATTATCCTGGTGGCAAAAATTCTGCAATAATTCATGGAAACCAAAAAATAAGAGTAAAAAAGGTAAAATAATTATATCATAAAACAACCAACACCACCTGATCACATTTTCTCTTGGCTTGTCTGGCTATTATAACTCAGTTTCAGAGAGCCAAACAAAATCCACTATTAAAAAGTAGAAGGTCAATAGCCTGACTAAATTAAACACTGATCTCTAAAACGGTGACTGAAACATTTGAATGTTCTCCTTCGGTGATTCTGCTTTTTAACAATCATTATCATCACTCAATTAATCACTTAATTAACTCTCATTAACTTTAACACTGCTTCAGTGCTCGTTTAACACACTTATTTTAACACTATAACGCTCTTGAGTATGGTCTCACATATACTCCCAGGAGAGTTCATTTAACAAAAAACTGAAAAAAGTGTGCTAATTAGCAAATCCAGGTGATTGGAACAAAATACAGAGGAGGACTTTTACTTTCTGAACCTGGACTGGAATCATGTCAGTTCAGGTATACAGAAAACAATAAGTGATCCTTTTTCAGGTTTTTCATCTGCTATCATTGAAATCTGAAGTTCAGGAAAACATTCTTTCATTTCCCCCTCTCTTTTTTATATATCGCAGCTGATTTCTTTTATACTTTGTATGTAAACAGAAGGAAGAACTGAAAAAAAAATTCCTTCATTATTTTTTCCATAAATCTAACAAGCTTAATGGCTGTCAAACTACACAATTCTTGGGAACTTTTCGAGCTCTCAAGTGGCCAAGACCGCAAGTGTGGGTATTTGGACAAGGCAAAAGTCACACATCACACTGGACTACATTTCCCACAATTCCCCATCTAGGAACCAATCACACACTCACACCTGTTTCCCATCAGTGACACTTTATAAGCTGCACTCAAACACACACACATTGCTGAGTATTGTTTAGCCCTGTATTGCACCTTGTTTTCGACCTTGTCTCCGTGTTTCTTGCCCTGCCTGTAGGGCTGCACAATTTGGAGAAAAAATCTAATTGTAATTTTACTGGTTAAAACTGCGATTTGCGATTTTATAAAACATATGAAAATAAATATATAAACAATACCAGGCTTGTTTTGCTTGTTTGTAGGGCTGCACAATTTGGCCCAAAATTGTGTGCTAATATATTTTTTTGACTAATAATTTTTTATTATCATTATTGCTAAATAAAAATATTAAACCAAATAAGAAATATTACTGTTGTAATAACTTTCATTATTAAAGTATTTAACATTAGTATTTAATTATAAATAACTATAATAATTAGAAAATAATATTTAAAACTTGTATGACAAAATGGGGTTACCTGTTAACATGCAAGCAGTATGTCTATAAATCTTTAGAAAGGTCTAAGGATTTATTATCAAATATTATATTATTATGATAAAATAATATAACAATTTCTTTATTTTTGTCAAGAAATCCCCGAAATGGGAATCATGCTATCGCTGTGACTGAATAAAAAGAAGGTAGAAACGCTTTAATTGATTAAACATGAATAAATGAACAGACGACTACAACAATACATGGTTTATATGTTGTTTTCTTCAAGCCTTCTCGGGTATTTCCGTAATAATAAAGTATTTATAATCCAATGCTAATCAAAATGCTATTTCAAACACTCAACTGATGTTATGAAGTGAGTTGAGTAAAAACACATTAAATGTTGTCTTTTGTTAGAAAAGAAGTTCATAAAGGTTTCTCATGTTTGTAAAGTTTGTATATTTGACGTGTTGCTTTTTCTAATGCAGTGCTCTCACTGTTTCCTGGATTATGATTGTTTGCTCTCTGCCCTGATATTTGCCTTTTTTTTTTTGGACTACTCTTTGCCTTGTCTTTCCTGTTTGCTGGTGTATGACTTCTTGCTTGTTTGACTACGCTCTTTAATAAAGCTTGCATTTTGATCTACCACCCTGTCGTCTCGATCCCAAACATTACAGAATACTCAGCCGTCACCAAGATCCAGCGGCTTGTTGAGCATTCCCAGTTCAATTATGGATCCGGTCAACCAGCTACTAGATCTTCATCAGGGAGAGCTATATATCCACCAATTCTGTGAGTTATTTTTTCTGCTTCCTTGTGATGAGGTGTTTTTGAAGGACATTTTTCGTTTGGGACTCAATGAGCCATTAAGATCCTGGTTCTCTGAAAGAACATTAAATTCCACTCTGAGAGACTTTACGGACTATGCTTTAATGTTGTGTGGTTCACCGTTTACTGTGGAGGAATCTCTGGCAGCAGCAGAGCTTGTACCATCGCAAATTCCTATGCCCTCCAGTCTAGTTATTGCAACCCCAAAACTCTCTGTACTCCCAAATAAAATCCAGTAACTCTCTCGATA
This sequence comes from Chanodichthys erythropterus, assembly GCF_024489055.1. NCBI lineage: Eukaryota > Metazoa > Chordata > Actinopteri > Cypriniformes > Xenocyprididae > Chanodichthys > Chanodichthys erythropterus. The sequence goes on from NC_090223.1 coordinate 66,001,945, forward strand.
GTTCCTGATCACATAATGGTGGTCGCATCAGATTCCGTTTCTGCATTTAAGACCATTCCAGAGCCTCATTACATCTAAGCAGATCTTCCAGAGCCTCATCTAATCAGATCTTCCAGATCCCCGTCTCATCTCATCAGATCTTCCTGAGCCTCGTCGCATCCCATCAGATATTCCACAGCCTTGTCTCGTCACAGAAGACCTTCCAGAACTTCTCCACGTCTTGTCTACCATCCCTGAGTCATGTCCTATGGCAGTTGGCTTTCCAGAACCCTGCTCAGTTCTATCAGGGGAAACCATCCTCAAGCGTCAGAGGTTGGCATCCAGGGTGGAGGATCCACCGCTGGTGTCAATACGTACTGCTGGTATCCCCAAACCAACTCATATAAACCCTGTGCTTTATGCACCTTCCTGCTCTTTAGTTCCCATACCTGAGCCAGTTCACAACATGGCTGCCACTTCAAAGACTGTTTACAATGTGGCTGCCGTGTCCGAGGCTCCAATCAAGATGGCCGCCCTTCCTGAGCCAAGTCAAGTCAAGGTTGTTCTTCTTGAGCCAAGTCAGGTCACGGTTGATCTTCGTGAGCCAAGTCAAGTCACAGTTGATCTCCCTGAATCAAGTCAAGTCACAGTTGATCTTCGTGAGCTGAGACAAGTCACAGTTGATCTTCCTGAGTCAAGTCACAGTTGATCTTCCAGAGCCTTGTCACGTCTCAGCAGACCTCTCAGAGCCTTGCCACGTCTCCGCTGATCGTCCAGAGTCTCATCCAGTCATGGCCATCAAGCCGGTGTCTATGGACAAGATGGCCGCCCCAGTGCCCGAGTCCTCTCCAGACTCCGCTCTAGTGCCAGAGTCCGCTCCAGCCCATGAGTCCACTCCAGAGCCCGCTCCAACCCATGAGTCTGCTCCTGCTTCAGAATCCAGCCTCGTAATCTATGAGTTCCCTTTTTGCCTCGACATGACCACAGAGGTCGTATCTGAACGTCCGTCTGTCCAGCCTTCTTCACCCTGGTTATCTGCCCTGCTTCCACCTTCAGTCCTTCTCCCATCACATGGTCCTGGCCCGTCCCTCCCCCTGCTCCTCCTCCGCTCCACCACGCTCCTGGATTATACTGTTTTAAGAGCGTCTAGAAGCCACTTTTTGGGGGCTTCCAGACGCTCTGCTGTTTCCTTCTACTCCCCCACCAGAGGTCACTGTTCACCATTGTGACCTTTTCATGGCACACCATTGTGACCTTTTCAGCTATCCCAGGAAGGGGATAGCTGAAATTGACAGTTTGGGAGTTCAGGTGGCAGTAATCAATGCACAGCCTCAAGCCTCCGTCCTTCTTGGCCATGAAGAAGAAGCTTGAAACAGCATTGGACATTGATGGTCGGATGAAGCGTTGTTTGAGAGCCTCCTGAACATACTCATCCATGGCCTTCTGCTCCGGGATGGACAAAGGGTAAACCCTACCTTTGGGTAGGGTAGCCCCAGGCAATAGGTCAATGGCACAGTCCCATGGCCGATGAGGTGGTAATTATGTAGCCAACCACTTGCTGAACACATCCTGGAACGCCCAGTATTCATGAGGAATTTCCACTTTGAGGTCTGTTTCAGGACTTTCGACGGAAGTGGAGAGGACAGGTAGAACGTTGGAAGAGGAAGAAGAATTTTCTGGAAATAGTTAAACACTTGGAAAAACACTCGGCACTCCATTTGAGGATCTCACTAGTGTTCAGGTGCTGGAAGAGCGACAGATGGTGTGGTGGCCAGAGGATTAACAGCGGGTGAGTTGAGATGACATGCAGAGAATCATTGGGCGACCCAGATGGTTTTCTGAATAGTATCATAGTACACAACCATTAATTGTTTGACATTATTATTTAAGCCCTGCCGAAAAGCAGTTATTAAGACAGTTTCATTCAAACTGTTGGCAGCTGCCAGGGTATGGAAATGGAGGGCATACATACTCACAGATTCATCTTGCTTGCTTAGGTTGAATAATTGGTGTACGGAAAGCTTGGCGATGCTTTGTCCGAAAACCTCTCTGAAATGGGCGAAGAAGGAGATAATGGAGGCAGTTACAGGAGCATGGGATTCCCAGAGAGGTTGTGTCCATTGTAGCACTCGTCCAGCGAGTAGTGAGATCACAAATGCCACCCGGGCGCGTTCCAAATGAAACAACTGTAAATGTGCTTCGAGGTAGAGAGAACACTGTAGCGAAACCTGCTGCAATCCTCAGTCACTTAGCTGATTATAAATAGAATCTCTATTGCAGGAATGGATATCCGGAGTGGGGCTGGAGACAGGAGATGAAAGGAGGGAATCACAGGAAGACGTAGGTGAGTCACAGGTTAGGAGTCCAAGTCTGAAAAGACCAGACACTGTGTGTGGGGAGTGAATGTCTTTTAAAGGGGACCTATTATGCAAAATTCACTTTTGCATGATGTTTGGACATAAATGTGTGTTGGCAGTGTGTGTACACATCCACCCTATAGTGATAAAAATTCACCCACTCCTTTTGTTAATCCCTATAAATCATAAGCAGTGTCTCAGAACAAGCCGTTTCCAGATCCCTGGCAGTGTGACGTCACAAAAGCCACAGGCCCCACCCACGAATGTTGACAGACACTGACGTTTGAACATAGACCAGCCCTGAGCGCGAGTCTGCCATTGCTGCACTGACGAGAATGTCTCCCAAGCGTTTTAGGTGTTCTGTAGCTGGATGGATTAATCCACATAGCTCTCTCCATTTATTACCTAAATCTGAAAACAAGGTGGATTAACTTGGTTTTCCAGGAAAATGCTCCCTCAGTTCTGTCAAAATTATTTTATGTCTGCGCGAATCATTTCACACTGGACTGCTAGTGAACGAATATCAATACAAAGGGACAATACAAAACAGAGACTGTGATAAAAATATGCCACTCAAGGATATAAAGGTAAAAACTGTTCGTGATCCAGCTTACAGTCTCCAGAGTGATACTGGATACGGCAGTAATGAAGGTGAGAGCACACTTTATTTTAATGCACACTTGCAGTGTTTTATTAAGCTCATACAGTGATTTTCTAGAGTGAAAACGGACGCTTCATCTTTTGGGTGAAGTACAATAAACTTCATAAAACTCATCTGTATAGTTTTGGCCATCATTCGGACGGTACAACAGGCTTGTAGTAATATATTGTCTTCTTGTTTTAAATCCACTATAAGTTATAACCATAATTTAACTAAATTATACCTGTTCTATCTCCATGCAGGATATATTCGCAGTTTCTGACATTATAGTGCGTCCTGACTGACTCCTGACAGGGGAGAACGAGCTCGTAAAGCTCCGCCCTCTTAGGCTGATTGCAGCAGCTCATTTGCATTTAAAGGGACCACACTAAAACGGCTCGTTTTTGCTCAACCACTAAAAGTGGCAACTTTAACATATTATAAAAAATTATCTGTGAGGTATTTTGAGCTAAAACTTCACATACACACTCTGGGGACACCAGAGACTTATTTTACATCTTGTAAAATGGGGCATAATAGGTCCCCTTTAGGTGTGTCTGGTGATGAGGTGCAGGTGATCAGAACTCAGGGGATTGTGAATGAGTGGGAGGAGCATGAATGTGTGGCGACGATGGTGCTAGCTGTGTCTCCGTGACATTGTGCATCCTTTGTCATAATCTTTGGTAACTTAGCATGAAAACCCTCTTCATTTCCATTATCACCAGCACCTACACACACATTTTCTCTCTTTTCAGTGCCACTACCAACTACACTTCCAGTTTAATTTCTTTTCTTCTGATTACTCATCTCTGCATTTTCATCTTTGTTTTTCCCATCGTTTGGTTCTTCACTAATCTCATTTTCTCCAGTCTGTACACTAGGAATGACTTCAATATAATTTACATTGTTTTCCAGGTGCATTTTATTATATGGGCAAGCAATCTTTTTATGCCCAACATCACCACATTCTAAACATTTCAAGTTTCCGGTAATCGCATACATCATATATGATTTACCCTCATGTTTAATTCGGAAAGAAATTTCAAGTGATGGTTGATCAAGAAACAATCACATGACGCCTAAAAGACAACGCGTTTCAATGCTTCATTCCTACACCTCAACGCAATCATTTCCATTTTGCTGGCCATTTTCCCAAACCTCAACAATTATTTTTCAATGTCACTGTTTAGTATGAAGGGGGGTACATTAGAGATCGTAACTTTTACAGATTGCAACACAAGCGGTAGTGATGGGAAGTTCGGTTCTTTTTCTGCGAACCGGTTCTTTCAGACAGTTCGATTCAATAAACTGGTTAAAAAAAACGGTTCACCAGTTCTTTTACGCTCTGACATAATGACGTTGTCTATCGCGGGCCGGGATGAAAAAACACTTAACTTATTCAAATATTTAAAGTCAGTAATCATAACATCAATCAACTAAAAAAATCATTATGATCTGAAACGTTTCTTACAATTTGGTTTTGCATCTAAAGCATCCAAACACCTACAGGCAGTGATGTGCAAACAAAGTTTAAAGGTTATAAAGTGAATAAATTAGTCTTCATCAGCGCAGAAACCATGATCCTCTTACTTTACGATTTATTTGTAATTAAATAATCTTACGTTTTGCCAGATTGGCCCCTCATTTTAGTCCTCTCATAGCATCAGTTGTCCTAGTTAGCCGGTGCTCTGACAGTCATTACTGTTCGGTAGCTTCAGATCACACGCTGAATCACGCATGCGCAGTATCATCAGCTCACCGGTTCTCAAATCGGACACGTCCGAAAGAAGCGATTCTCGGTTGTGTACTGGTGATCCGAAAACCGTTGCAACCGGCTCTTGACTCAAGAACGAGAACGGTGACAGGCCGTGTACGTTCCTTCATGTACGCCACGCATGCGCACTCATATCAGCTGCTCTGCTGCTCGTGATCATCATCATCAGTAAATCAGTGTACTTTTGGAGTAAATGAATAACTCCGGGATGTTGGTTTATTTCGAGAGGTAGTGTCAGGCACGTCAAAAAGTGAGTAACTTTGGAATGATTCAGACCGATTTTGTGAACTGGTTCGACCGGTTCACTGAAAAGAACCGGCTAAAAAGAACGATTCGTTCGCGAACCGGACATCACTAACAACCAGTGAAACAACAGTAAACGCTCCATTTATCCAAACCCCAATTTCAATTAGTTTACTCACCAAACTTTCGTCTTTAAGGAAAATCACCACCGCTCATCCTTGACGCTGAAATAATATTTTCGTATCCAATTTGCGCACCAACCACAACAAGCACGTCTTCCACATTTGAATCAGCCTCAAGTACTCATCTGACTCCATGACAGAGCGAGAGTGAGGCAACACCCCCACCTTAGGCCTCCGCCACAAAGTCTAAAACTTCCCAGAAACGAAATGTATAATACTCAAAATTAAATTAATCTATAAACTAAACAAAACAAAACATAAAAGAAAGTGAAAATAGAAAAAAAATCTTAGCAAAGTAGTAGAAAAACCCAACACTCCTCTCACCCGTTTGTTGCTCCCATAACCCAAACTCCCAACATGCAAAGCGAGAGAGAGAACAGCCGCCATGTATTTAATAGCAAATGTCTCTTTTATGATTTCAGATGACATTGCAAAGAACCTGGACCACCTTTCATTGAATGGAGGTGTAGGTGAAAGAAATGCAAACATTCAGACAACAGGTGATGATAATGCATTTCATGTAAATGACCACTCTATGTGTAATGATGCGATTCTAATTTGAGATTAGACTCATGTTAGAAAAAAACATTGGATTTACTTAAACCAGTGTCAATACATTATTAAGCCAAGTGAATTAAAGAAACTCAGACAAACTGCTGTATGCAGTGATACACTGTATGCACTGACATTTAGTTTAATTTGATTTTATTCCTGCATGAAATTTATATATAATTTGAATATGATGATAATGAAAAAGAATATTTTGAAGGTGATGATGATGATGATGATGAAGATGATGAAGAAGATGATGAAGAAGATGACGATGGTGAATATGATGAAGATTATGACGATGATGGTGAAGATGATGAAGAAGGTGATGAGGATGATGACGATGATGAAGAGGAAGATGATGAAGAATGTGATGAGGATGATGAAGAGGAAGATGATGAAAAAGGTGATGAGGATCAGGATGATGAGGATGATGAAGAAGAGGATGATGATGATGATGATGATGATGATGATGATGATGATGATGATGATGATGATGATGACGACGACGACGACGACGATGATGAAGAAGAAGGTGATGAGGAGGATGATTATGAGAGCTCAGAATTAACCTCTGGTATGTGGGGAAAAATTTAATATATTAAGTATATAAAACAATGATTATTACCCAGTTAACAATTTGTCTCACAGTGATATCACCATGTGGTCACAGTGATCTAAAACATCACAGCGCTTTCACTGTGTGCTCATACTATGTCCACAATATGAGGTCACCCCATACAGAAATGTTGTTTTAAGAATGTTCTGAGAACATTATGTTCTTGTAATGTTTGCAGCAGCTAGTTTTATTTTTGTTACCAGAATGATTGCTAAAAGGTAGGATAACATTCTCTAAAACATTCTAAACATTTTAGTGATAACATTGATGGAACGGTATTCCCTAACTTTCTTGTAAAGTTTTAGAAGGAAGTTTCCCAGTTGGCACTGGACTCCAATGTCATTCAGATGTCAAATTTTGGTTGAAAGTGAAAATATGGTTAAAATCAAGCTTCATTGCCATTAAACAACTCCAGAAACAGCATTAGCAGATTCAATTATTAGAAACGAGATGGACTTTATTTTTGTCAAATGTGTACAGAAGTTCTTATTGAGATTAAAACAGGTTTAGATGTTGAAGTTGTGAAAGTCAAACATCACCATAATGGTAACATCGAACCAAAATATTATTTTCAATAAATCCTTAAATCTGCTTTGGTGCAATTTTTACTAGCAATTGGTACATTTTTAAAACTCTTAGTCCTAATATCACAACAGATCATTTCAGCATATTTTCAATTATGTTAGTACAATACACAAAATCACAAAGTATCCTTTTCACAACACAAAATAAGTGTTTTGATCTACACTGTTAGACCTTGCCGGGCTTTTTTACAGTAAAATACTGGCAACACTGTTGAGATTCCATGAACTAAATTAAAACTTGTTAACTAATTTCATTTGCAGAAACCGACTGTCTTAAATTGTCCCACAGCGTTTTAAATTTATAAACTAATATTTTGATCATGAGAGCATTTAATACTGTGAACTTATTTCATTAGTGCCCACAGAAAATATTTTAAACAATGCATTAGCAACAACATAATCATCTCTTAAATAAAGCAACACGTAGCATATCAACATTTCTTGATCTTCTTTTCAGCACAATGGTGACACACAAAACTCAATTTTACAGTAAACTACTGGCAACAGTGATTTCCAGTATATAACGGTTTCTTAACTTACAGTTTGTTACTGTTAAAATACATTTTGTGTGTCTTTTTATCTTACACCTAACCATTTCATCCTCTAGTGTCCACACTACAAAGAATAAAAGTAACATTGATGCTGTGTTGCAATAATTAAATGAATGTGTAACTGATCGAGCATTTCTGATGAACACCTGCTGTTAACAAGCAGAATCACTAAAGAGAAGAGGAACAGCACAACTACAACTGTCTTAAACATTACATATTATTACACTTATTACTAACCAGTTTGGCTTTATTTCTAGAAGATCTTATTGAGAATTAACAGAAGTTTAGATGTTGATGTTTAATTGAAAATGTTTGGTTTGATGTCACCATTAAGGAGATCAGCGTTTGCTTTAGCTGAGATCTTGACCCTTGACTTTTTAACACTTTTTTTCCCCCTCCTTTGGCTGCTTTAACTGTTTTTGCAAACCACATTTATTATGGCAGAAACAAATGTGTTGGGAAAAAATGGTCATTGAGTGCTGATAGTTATGTATTGATGAAAGTGTATAACTATGACATAGTTTCTTGATTCACGGTGTTTAATGCCTTGTTTTATGATATCACCACTGTGAAACTACAGCAAGAGTTCCAACAACAATCCGTTACAATGAAGAACGTTTCGAAACTGTCAGAATTCATCTGTCTATTATTTAATCCAACGAAACTTAATGGTTAATTAATTTATCATACGTACACCTATAGATTTCTAAAGGTATTGATTCTATTGGCATAGTTTATAGATTGTACTTTATTTATTCGCTTTGGTACTATGGTACTAAACACCAACCAAACATTGTGAACTAAATGTCCCAACAAGGATGGTAATACCAGTAATTTTAGACCTTTTTTGGACTTTTTTTTTGGTCCCCTGAGAAAAACACCTTATAAATCATACGAAATTATATTTTTATAAAAGGTAAAAATGCAGAAGGTTTTCTGTGATGGGTAGGTTTAGGGGTAGTGTCACGGGCACGCAAGAACAAGATGTTGAGATCCAGTTGCAGCATAAGTATTTATTGAGGAATCCAGAAACGTTAATTCAAAGGCAGGCAAGGGTCAAAATCCAGAATATCCAGTCCATAAAACACAAAGCCAGAGAAACAAAACGGTGCACGTAACAATACAATAAACCACAACCAAGGACAGAAACAACTGAGTATAAATAGACAGACACTAATGATGAAACACAAAACAGCTGGGTGCAATGAAATGGTGATAATGAGTCCGGGGAGTGCGTTATGGGTAATGTAGTGAATGCAATGGGTGGAAATGAGAGTCTGGGATGGAGTGCCCTCTAGTGGCTGATAGGGCACTCTCACTGGTGATCATGACATTACCCCCCCTCAAAGGAGCAGCTACCAGACGCTCCACCAGTCCAAAAAAAAAACAAAAACACAAAAAACCCAGGAGGGAGGTGGACAGGTGGAGGATCAGGGGGAGGGATGGTGGGCCAGGACCAGAACCCTCAACCGAAGGCCAGGGGGGAGCCGGAGGAACAAACCACGGGGGGCTCAAGAGAGTCGGGGTCCTGGCTGAATGCCAGGGCGGCGCTGAAAGAACTGACCAGGCGGGTTCCCCGTGGTTCGGGAGTCCTGGCTGGTTGCCAAGGCGGCGCTGGAGGAACTGACCAGGCTGGTTCCAGCGGGTCTGGAATCCTGGCTGATTGCCAGGGTGGTGCCGGAGGAACTGACCAGGCTGGTTCCAACGGTTCAGACGGCCTGGGCAGTGGCGGCAGGGCAGAAAGCCTGGGCGGTGGCGGCAGGGCAGAAGGCTTGGACGGCGGCAGGGCAGTAGGCCAAGGGTGCTTCATGGCCATATCAGGGAGAGCGGACAGCTCGGTGACGGCCTCCGTGGCCGTATCAAGGGGAGCGGACAGCTCGGTGATGGTACCAGGCTCGGGCTGCTCAGGCGGCAGGGCAAGGCGCTTCGGTGGCGCCGGCAGGGCAAGGCGCTTCGGTGGCGCCGGCAGGGCAAGGCGCTTCGGTGGCGCCGGCAGGGCAAGGCGCTTCGGTGGCGCCGGCAGGGCAAGGCGCTTCGGTGGCGCCGGCAGGGCAAGGCGCTTCGGTGGCGCCGGCAGGGCAAGGCGCTTCGGTGGCGCCGGCAGGGCAAGGCGCTTCGGTGGCGCCGGCAGGGCAAGGCGCTTCGGTGGCGCCGGCAGGGCAAGGCGCTTCGGTGGCGCCGGCAGGGCAAGGCGCTTCGGTGGCGCGGCCTCCGTGGCCGTATCAAGGAGAGCGGACAGCTCGGTAACGGTCTCCGTGGCCGTATCAGGGAGAGCGGAGGACTCAGGGATGGCAGCGTGCTCAGGCTGGGGCTGCTCTGGGACGGCAGCGTGCTCAGGCTGGGGCTGCTCTGGGACGGCAGCGTGCTCAGGCTGGGGCTGCTCTGGGACGGCAGCGTGCTCAGGCTGGGGCTGCTCTGGGACGGCAGCGTGCTCAGGCTGGGGCTGCTCTGGGACGGCAGCGTGCTCAGGCTGGGGCTGCTCTGGGACGGCAGCGTGCTCAGGCTGGGGCTGCTCTGGGACGGCAGCGTGCTCAGGCTGGGGCTGCTCTGGGACGGCAGCGTGCTCAGGCTGGGGCTGCTCTGGGACGGCAGCGTGCTCAGGCTGGGGCTGCTCTGGGACGGCAGCGTGCTCAGGCTGGGGCTGCTCTGGGACGGCAGCGTGCTCAGGCTGGGGCTGCTCTGGGACGGCAGCGTGCTCAGGCTGGGGCTGCTCTGGGACGGCAGCGTGCTCAGGCTGGGGCTGCTCTGGGACGGCAGCGTGCTCAGGCTGGGGCTGCTCTGGGACGGCAGCGTGCTCAGGCTGGGGCTGCTCTGGGACGGCAGCGTGCTCAGGCTGGGGCTGCTCTGGGACGGCAGCGTGCTCAGGCTGGGGCTGCTCTGGGACGGCAGCGTGCTCAGGCTGGGGCTGCTCTGGGACGGCAGCGTGCTCAGGCTGGGGCTGCTCTGGGACGGCAGCGTGCTCAGGCTGGGGCTGCTCTGGGACGGCAGCGTGCTCAGGCTGGGGCTGCTCTGGGACGGCAGCGTGCTCAGGCTGGGGCTGCTCTGGGACGGCAGCGTGCTCAGGCTGGGGCTGCTCTGGGACGGCAGCGTGCTCAGGCTGGGGCTGCTCTGGGACGGCAGCGTGCTCAGGCTGGGGCTGCTCTGGGACGGCAGCGTGCTCAGGCTGGGGCTGCTCTGGGACGGCAGCGTGCTCAGGCTGGGGCTGCTCTGGGACGGCAGCGTGCTCAGGCTGGGGCTGCTCTGGGACGGCAGCGTGCTCAGGCTGGGGCTGCTCTGGGACGGCAGCGTGCTCAGGCTGGGGCTGCTCTGGGACGGCAGCGTGCTCAGGCTGGGGCTGCTCTGGGACGGCAGCGTGCTCAGGCTGGGGCTGCTCTGGGACGGCAGCGTGCTCAGGCTGGGGCTGCTCTGGGACGGCAGCGTGCTCAGGCTGGGGCTGCTCTGGGACGGCAGCGTGCTCAGGCTGGGGCTGCTCTGGGACGGCAGCGTGCTCAGGCTGGGGCTGCTCTGGGACGGCAGCGTGCTCAGGCTGGGGCTGCTCTGGGACGGCAGCGTGCTCAGGCTGGGGCTGCTCTGGGACGGCAGCGTGCTCAGGCTGGGGCTGCTCTGGGACGGCAGCGTGCTCAGGCTGGGGCTGCTCTGGGACGGCAGCGTGCTCAGGCTGGGGCTGCTCTGGGACGGCAGCGTGCTCAGGCTGGGGCTGCTCTGGGACGGCAGCGTGCTCAGGCTGGGGCTGCTCTGGGACGGCAGCGTGCTCAGGCTGGGGCTGCTCTGGGACGGCAGCGTGCTCTGGAGTGGACTCACTGACTAGAGCGGGCTCACTGACTGGAGCGGCCTCTGTAGTAGACTCACTGACTGGAGCGGACTCACTGACTGAAGCGTGCTCTGGAGCGGACTCACTGGCTGGAGCGGGCTCTGGAGCGGACTCACTGGCTGGAGCGGGCTCTGGAGCGGACTCACTGGCTGGAGCGAGCTCTGGAGTGGACTCACTAACTGGAGCGGGCTCACTGACTGGAGCGGCCTCTGTAGTAGACTCACTGACTGGAGCGGACTCACTGACTGAAGCGTGCTCTGGAGCGGACTCACTGGCTGGAGCGGGCTCTGGAGCGGACTCACTGGCTGGAGCGGGCTCTGGAGCGGACTCACTGGCTGGAGCGAGCTCTGGAGTGGACTCACTAACTGGAGCGGGCTCACTGACTGGAGCGGCCTCTGTAGTAGACTCACTGACTGGAGCGGACTCACTGACTGAAGCGTGCTCTGGAGCGGACTCACTGGCTGGAGCGGGCTCTGGAGCGGACTCACTGGCTGGAGCGGGCTCTGGAGCGGACTCACTGGCTGGAGCGGGCTCGTCCCCCAGGTCAGCTAGGTAACTTCTTGGAGGAGTTGGATGTGTTACTCTCATCCTTCCCTGAGGATGGCACTCCTCTGCTAGTACTTGGTGACTTCAACATCCATCTAGACAAACCTCAGGCTGCTGACTTCCACACGCTGCTTGCCTCATTTGATCTCAAGCGAGTGGCTACCTCAGCTACCCACAAATCAGGTAACCAATTGGACCTCATCTACACACGCTGTGGCTCCACCGACAATACACTGGTTACTCCACTACACACCTCAGACCACTTTCTCATTACTTTCACACTCAACCTGACCCCCAACTCATCACACACCCCACCACACGTCACTTTTCGCCGAAACCTACGCTCCCTCTCACCATCTCATCTATCCTCTTCGGTCTCATCCACACTTCCTCCCGCTAACCAATTCTCATCAATGGACACTAACACTGCTACTGACACTCTCTGCACCACTCTATCATCCTGCTTAGATGATTTCTGCCCCCTCTTAACCAGACCAGCCCGCGCCACCCCTCTGCCCCCTGGCTCTCTGATGTTCTCCGTGAGCATCGGTCTAGACTCAGGGCTGCAGAGAGGAAGTGGCGCAAATCTAAAAATCCTACTGACCTTAGCTTATATCAGTCACTCCTTTCTTCTTTCTCTACTAATGTCACCAATGCTAAAACCTCCTACTATCACACTAAAATTAACAACTCAAATGACTCCCGAACACTTTTCAAAACCTTCTCTTCTCTTCTTTGCCCTCCTCCCCTCCCTCCCACATCAGTTCTTACAGCTGATGACTTTGCCACTTTCTTCACACATAAAATAACAACCATCAGCGGCCAATTCTCCACACCACACACTGACAAGAACATCTTAATTGAAAACACACAAATTCTCCCCTCCTTCTCCATGCTTTCTGAGGCAGATGTTTCCAAACTCATTCTTTCCAATCACCCTACTACCTGTCCGCTAGACCCTATCCCCACTCCTCTTCTTCAGGCCATCTCCTCCTCAATTCTACCTGCACTCACTCACATTATCAATTCCTCCCTTCACACTGGAACATTTCCCACAGCTTTTAAGCAGGCTAGGATTACCCCACTGCTTAAGAAACCCACTCTGAATCCAGCTCTTTTAGAAAACTACAGACCAGTATCCCTTCTTCCTTTCATTGCTAAGACACTTGAGAGAGTTGTATTCAACCAACTGTCTACTTATCTCTCACAGAACAACCTCCTTGACAACCACCAGTCTGGTTTCAAGAGTGGCCACTCTACTGAGACTGCCCTGCTCTCAGTCACTGAAGCCCTGAGACTGGCACGAGCATCTTCAAAATCATCAGTACTCATCTTGCTGGACCTGTCTGCTGCCTTTGACACAGTGAACCACCAGATCCTCCTGTCTACACTCATGTCGAAGGGCATCACGGGAACCGCGCTCCAGTGGTTCGAGTCTTACCTCTCAGGTAGGTCCTTCAGGGTATCTTGGAGAGGTGAGGTGTCCAAGTCACATCATCTTGCTACTGGGGTACCTCAGGGCTCTGTGCTTGGTCCACTTCTCTTCTCCATCTACACGTCATCACTAGGATCGGTCATTCAGGATCATGGTTTCTCCCATCACTGTTATGCTGATGACACACAACTCTACCTCTCATTCCAACCAGATGATCCGACGGTTGCTGGTCGCATCACAGCCTGCCTGACAGCCATTTCTGCCTGGATGAAGGACCACCACCTCCAACTCAACCCTGCAAAAACGGAACTGCTTGTGATCGGTGCAAACCCAACACTTCATCACAACCTTTCAGTTCAACTTGGGTCTTCAACCATCACTCCTTCCAGGACAGCCAGAAACCTTGGAGTGGTGATGGATGATTGTCTAACCTTCACAGATCATGTTGCAGCAACGACCCGGTCCTGCAGATTTGCCTTGTACAACATCAGGAAGATTAGACCCTTCCTATCTGAACATTCCACACAAATTCTTGTCCAAGCTCTTGTTCTATCCAGACTGGACTACTGTAATGCTCTCTTGGCTGGCCTTCCAGCATGCACTATCAAGCCTCTACAACTGATCCAAAATGCTGCAGCAAGACTGGTCTTCAACGAACCGAAGAGAGCGCACGTCACTCCTCTCTTCATCAGTCTGCACTGGCTGCCAGTAGCTGCTCGCATCCAATTCAAGGCTCTGATGTTTGCTTACAGAACGACAGCTGGCTCTGCACCGCTATACCTTAACTCACTACTTCAGACTTACGCGCCCTCCAGAAACCTGCGTTCTGCAAGTGAACGGCGCCTTGTGGTGCCATCACATAGGGGCACAAAATCACTCTCACGGACCTTCTCCGGGACTGTTCCTGGCTGGTGGAATGACCTACCACGCTCTATCCGAGCAGCCGAGTCTCTAGCCATTTTCAAAAAAATGCTAAAGACGTATCTTTTTCGTCAGCACTTGACCCAGTAGAAGTAGCACTTACCTTGACTAATATTCTTCTCCTATCTGTGTATTTATTTATTTAAAATAAAAAAAAAAAAAAAAAAAAAAATTCGCTATGAGCACTTTACTGACATAACTGTGACTTCACTCAGCACTTATACACTGTTGTTCTCATGTTGATTTAATTGATTCTACTACTCTCATTTGTAAGTCGCTTTGGATAAAAGCGTCTGCTAAATGACTAAATGTAAATGTAAATGTAAATGCTCACTGGCTGGAGCGGACTCACTGGCTGGAGCGGACTCACTGGCTGGAGCGGACTCACTGGCTGGAGCGGACTCACTGGCTGGAGCGGACTCACTGGCTGGAGCGGACTCACTGGCTGGAGCGGACTCACTGGCTGGAGCGGACTCACTGGCTGGAGCGGACTCACTGGCTGGAGCGGACTCACTGGCTGGAGCGGACTCACTGGCTGGAGCGGGCTCTGTAGTAGACTCACTGGCTGGAGCGGACTCACTGGCTGGAGCCTTTCTCCTCCTCTTCCTCCTTTTACGTGAGATAGACGATGTACCTGTGTCCATCTCCTCGGTGGACTCTGGAGCGAACTCACAGGCTGGATCGGACTCACTGGTTGGTAGATCAGGTGAGGTCCTCCGACCCCGATCTTCGAGGTAGAAAACGAAACCCCAAAAATCCAGGGTCCGGAGCCCCTCCAACTCACACTGAGGAAGAGGATCATCCAGGCATCCATTGAATATCTCCTTTTGCGCTGCATCATTATAACGCAGTCCTCTTGCCATTGTCCAGAAAAACTGGGCAAAACCTCCTACCTCTGCTCCCTCCTGTCGCAGAGCCAATACTGCCCGAAACAGAGCCATTCGCTCCCCAATGGAGGCTGGAGGACGAATCCGAACACTCATGCTGCTGGATCCCTTGGTGGTGGTTTATTCTGTCACGGGCACGCAAGAACAAGATGTTGAGATCCAGTTGCAGCATAAGTATTTATTGAGGAATCCAGAAACGTTAATTCAAAGGCAGGCAAGGGTCAAAATCCAGAATATCCAGTCCATAAAACACAAAGCCAGAGAAACAAAACGGTGCACGTAACAATACAATAAACCACAACCAAGGACAGAAACAACTGAGTATAAATAGACAGACACTAATGATGAAACACAAAACAGCTGGGTGCAATGAAATGGTGATAATGAGTCCGGGGAGTGCGTTATGGGTAATGTAGTGAATGCAATGGGTGGAAATGAGAGTCCGGGATGGAGTGCCCTCTAGTGGCTGATAGGGCACTCTCACTGGTGATCATGACAGGTAGGGGATAGAATATACAGTTTATATAGTATAAAATCATCATGTCTATTGAAAATCCCCATAAACATGGAAAACCAACATCTCTCTCTCTATCTATCTATCTATCTATCTATCTATCTATCTATCTATCTATCTATCTATCTATCTATCTATCTATCTATCTATCTATCTATCTATCTATCTGTGTGTGTGTGTGTGTGTGTGTGTGTGTGTGAGAGAGAGAGAGATGGATAGAGTACAAGGAAAAAGAAACAGTCAGTGACTGTATAAAATCATCATTTTACATGATAGTATGCCATGTGACACTGTAAAAAAGGGAAAGTTAAAAAGCTCTGTTACAAATGCAATTACTTCG
Source organism: Chanodichthys erythropterus (assembly GCF_024489055.1). Lineage (NCBI taxonomy): Eukaryota > Metazoa > Chordata > Actinopteri > Cypriniformes > Xenocyprididae > Chanodichthys > Chanodichthys erythropterus. Next base: position 66,017,877 of record NC_090223.1, read on the forward strand.
GAGTTTTGAAAATATACACCTTACTTGTGAAAATAGTACCAAAGCAAAAAAAAATTAAAAATCTAAACCTCTTTAAATCTCAATAAGAACTTTTCTACACATATGACAGAAATAAAGTCAGTCTGGCTTGTTAATGCTGTTTTTGGAGTTGTTTAATGATGTTGGAGCCTGACGTCACACAAATGTTTAGATGTCATCCCAGTTGTCATTTTCAACCAAAATTTGACATCTGAACGATGTTGGAGTCCACATTCAATACAATTTCTAGCTGAGGTAATCTCACATTGTGGCCGTAGTATGAGTGCACTGTGAGGTTACACTTTTAGATCATGTGACCATGTAGTGAGATCACTGCACTTGACCCTTGGCTTTTCTCAAAAGACTTTCAAAAGTTGAGACAATAATAACACTAAACTGTCAGTGATGAGGTATCAGATGCTTTCATAATTAATAAAAAAAAAAGCCAGAAATCAGATGCCCTTTACTTAACACAACACATGTGTGTTCTAAACACAGCGTTAAAACAACCAACAAAAGCTAATTGGAAAAAAAACAAGGTTTAAGAGCACAACTAAAGGAAACTCTATTCAACAAAATGGTGACTTAAAAAATATTTTATTTTCAATTATAAATAAATACATAAATATAAGTGAAGCTGACAAAGCCGTTTTTTTTGTTTTGTTTTGTTTTGTTTTGTTTTTTAGTTGTTTGATCATCCTCTGTTGAGATCTTGAGAGATTTAATTTAAATGTTTGCAGTTGATATTCCATTGGCTGACATCAGATCAACTATTATTTACGATAGAAATGAATTTGAATAAAAAAGATCTCAACTAAACATGGTTGAAACATTTGAAATAAAATAATTATTTACGATTGACATAAGAACCATTTTATTTATTTATTTATTTATTAATGTTTAAATAAGAAATAAGTCAAATTAGGTTAAATGAACATGAACTGTGGTATTGAAAACTTAGAAAAATAAGTTCACTTTACTTTCGTAATGTTATTCTAAATAAACTTTATAAGTTCCATAACTACATTTGTCAAGTTGAAAGTACTTAAAATTCTAAGTAAATACAACTTAACTGAGTCAATGTGAAAAGATAACTCAAAAAGTTAAGTTAGAAATTTCCTCTTTTTTTACAGTATGCGAGACAAATTGTTAATGTTTTTCAACTTCAAAAAAATGTTTAATTGAATGTGTCACTTGCCATTTCTTTGTTTTTCTCAGTGAAACTGTTTCTACATCAAATTTATCTTTAGTGAAAAGTGCTAAATCGGACTGGTACTGAGTCGCTGTCAGTCTCTTTAGCACAAACACGCTTTCTTTCTAAATGAATTTAGCTCACAATAGATTGCATCTATTCACAACTTTATGCTAATGCAGTTAACATCATGCTTTTACCACCCACATGTGAATAAGAGGAGAATGAGTATGAGGAGGACCGGAGACGGCAATTGGAAGAGGAGAAAAAGAGGAAGAAGAAGAAGAAAAGACAGAAGAAGATCCTGATGGGGGTTGCAATCGGAGTCGGTGTAGTAGCAGTTGCAGGTTTAACCGTGGCTACTGGTGGTGGAGCAGGAGGTGTAGCTGGGAAGATTGCTTTTGCCGCAGGTCAAGCTGCAATTAAACGTGCAATTAAGAAGAAGAAGGAAAAAAAAAAGTTGCAAAAAATGTACAAAATAAATCATTTGACTTACTAGGACATGACAGTTTATATATAGTGTTCCCACACTTATCATTTGTCATGCTAACCTGATAGGTTGCATCCTTCTGTACAAAGGTCTTTGATCTCCTGTTATTGTCACGGTGTCCTGAATGGTCACTGGTCAGTGTGTGTTGTTTTGTCTTTTATTCAACAAATAAAAGCTTGCACTAATTCATATGAATATTTATTTTTGCTTTATCTTGGATGCATTTCTTTGATTTTGTTCAGTTGTTCCCAGTTCTGCTTTATGTAACTCTCTTTACAACTATGAACTTGTGCAGGCATGATCTACATTATTTGTTTTAAATAAATACACACTTTGTTAAATAAATAAATCAAACTGTCAGTTTTATATTTATAAAATAATGTATAACATTCACAAGCCTGTTATAGGGGTTGTTGCTCTTCCTCAACATTAGGGGCACTAGAGTGTTTTAGTATAAGTCAGGTAATATGGTAGAAGGAGAGGTAGCCATGTGCACCTTAAGTCCTGGTTGGGAAATGTGTTTTAAATGCTCAACTCAAGTAAGTGATGTTATATTGTGTATAAAATGTGTGTAATTTATCTTTTCATTTGGCTTTGGAAGTGTGAGAATTTGTTATTTGGATTGTTTGTTTATTATATCTTTCATTTTGTAGAAGGACTTTTTGTATGGGGTCTGGAGGATGGTCCTTGAAGGGAAGTTTGTGGGAAAGATTTTTACTTTCCTTTGTACTACAAAATCTCTTCAACCTAACTCTACTCTTCAACTGTTCCATACTACCTTTATACCGGTCTATCACGAACTTTGATGTTTGAGTACAGCAGACAACTGGCTGGAGGAAGTATTGGACATTGTGAGAACTTGAATGGAACTCAGATAAGACTTTATTCACCCCATTTCATACTGTCATCATTCATGACCATACAAGATCTATCTTGAATTTTGTGTACCTTTTTGCTCTTTTTGTGTGGAAGGTCAAAAGGAAATAACCATTGCTATGCTTACTTGCATGTTTTTTTTTTCATTTCTCTTCTTAATATAAATATGATATTTTGCATTCCATATGAGTCTCTGAGTTGTGTTATGCTTTGTTAAACAGATTATGTTATTGCAGTAGATTTCCTTTTTATAAATAAGTGTATGACTAGTCTTTGGTTGAGTTAAATCAGAAACGGTTATAAATGTACTCGGTTACTAACATAACCGTGGTTCCCTGAGATACGGGAACAAGTACTGCATTGCTAGACACGATGGGAAAACTCCTTTTTCTCCGATTACTGAAGCCTTTTTCATAACACAGTGAAAACTGCATGGCCATTGGTTTATGCAATTCAGATAAAACGAATCAAAGAAGAGGCAGCGGAGCTGCATGATCCTATGGCGATGAAGCCCACCAGAGCCTACCAAAATGGGCAGGGTCATCTGGCTATATAAGCGGGCATTTTGACATAGGAACCTCAGGTTCCACTGAAGCAACGACACTGAGTCGTGCAGCGACATAGCACGGCTAGCAACGCAGTACTCGTTCCCGTATCTCAGGGAACCGAGGTTAATTTAGTAACTAAATATATTTCCTTTCGATACTTCACTCATACTGCATCGCTAGACACGATAGGGAATCCGTACAATCACGCCGTGTTATGATAGAGACCAAAATTTAGACAAGGGGAGGTAGCAGTTTCCAAAGATTCAAAGACTATAATCTCTGTTTTGCTTTCATTGAGGTGAAGGAAATTTAAGGACATCCAGGCCTTAACATCTGCTAGACAAGCGACCAAAGTATCCCAACCCTGATGATCAGAACCCAGGGGCAGATAAATTTGGGTATCGTCAGCGTAACAGTGCAAGGAGATACCGTGTTTCTTATAAATTGACCCCAGGGGAAGCATATATAAGAAAATAATATTGGTGCGAGAATGGACCCTTGGGGGACACCACACATAAGAGGAGCTGCATCGGAAGTAAATTCACCAATACCAATGGAGAACCTACTGTTATTAAAATAGGATTGGAACCATTTAAGAGCATGACCCTGAATGCCCACCCAGTGCTCCAAACGAGAGAGTGGTCAATAGTGTCGAATGCCGCACTCACGTCTAACAGCACTAACACAGCAGATTTGCCAGAGTCAATAAAATAAAACCTGATTGAAACACTTCAAAAATATTATTATTAAACAGAAAGCTCTCCAGTTGGTGCAAAACTATTTTTTTCTAAAATTTTAGACATAAAAGAAAGATTTGATACTGGCCTAAAATTAGTTAGCTCTGCATGCTTCATATCATCTGGAACCATAGCTGTTTCAAGACAGTGGTTCATAATCTTTAAAACAGTAGGCCCAATCACCTCAAAGACTTGTTTAAAAAATCATGGGGGAAGAACATCATGGGGGGATCCAGAAAGTTTAAGCTGGCTTACAATATCTTGTAAAGGCCTGCAGAGTTACAGGCTCAAACTGATTCAGGATGCTAGTACATGATTGGGGAACAGAAGGATCATGGCAAGAAAAGGGGATATTTAGCCTGATATCTCTTATCTTGTCCACAAAAAAAATAAGAAATTTATGTCTAGAGTCTCTGTAGGGAAGAGACCAACTGAGGGGTTAACAGCAGCATTAATGGTGGAAAAGAGTGCTTGTGGATTGTGATGATACTTTTCAGTCCGATCTGAGAAATACTTTGTTTTAACTGCTTTCTGATAATGTATCAGATTGTGCCTTAGTATTTCATGAGATCTGCAGCTTATCTTTTTTCCATCTTCTTTCGGCCCTTCTACAGACCTGTCGAAGAGCACGGGTGTCATCATTTAGCCAGAGTTCAGATTTTGGTTTATGTTGTTTGGCTTTTATAGGAGCCACGGAATTTAAAGTATTTGCCGAGATAATATTGAGCTGATTAAGACAATCCACACCAATTGGTTAAGGTAAATTATTCATTATAAAAAAGACCTATATATAACAAAGCACAGCATAAAAATGAACAATAAATGAATGTCAACATGAAGTAATATAAAAATATAGAACAAAACTGATGAACTGAACAAAGAAAGAAGAGGAACGAGTGAGAGGTAAAAAGGTAAAATGAACAGAACATGTCAACAATAGACCTTTAAACAAGAACACAAATGAATCAATACTAAAACAATTAAATTAATATAGCTGCAAGCAGCAATTCGGGGCCAAGCCCCAGAAGGGGCAGTAGCGCAATACGGAGCAGGAAGAGCAAAAACAGCAGAAATTGAATGTACATGCAAAACAGCTGGTTCAGAAGGACAGGTGGAAATGAAATGAAAATCAATAGAAGTTCAGAGAATGAACAGGGAATGAACTAAAAACACTTGTATCTTATTCAAGAGGAATAAAGATTAGTACAATGCTTATTTGGATAAAAAAGGTATCAAAATGACTCATTACACACAATTGTATAAAGGCACCCCACACGGGATTCGAACCCACAACCTCCGGGTCCAATGTCCATTTCTCAACTCATTGCGCCACTGTGCAGGTGAATGTTGGCACACCTGCCGAAGTTCATTAGTTCATGTGAAAATGAACTCAAAATGAAGAATTTTTATAAAACTGCACTGAATGTTATATTTAATAACTACTTTAGATCATTCTGCAGCTCATCATGCTGTAGCGCAATACAGAGCAGGAAGAGGAAAAACAGCAGAAAATGAACAAACATGAAACAGCTGGTTCAGAATTACGGGCGAAAATGAACTCAGAACTTATGTACATAAGCTTAGATGAAAATGAACACAGCATGAAACAAAAAGCATTTATTTCTAATCCAAGAGGCAGTAAAGGAATCAAAACACACTATTTCATAAAACCGCTCCACCTGGGATTCGAACCCACTATCTTGGGGTGCAGAGCTCATCAGGTAACTGGCTTTACACATTGAGCTACTTGAGGATGCACATTCAACAATCTGTGGAAGAGAACTTTTAGTGTAAGAAAGAATTTACAAAAAAGCATTACTTAGCATGCTAACCATATTAGCATGCTAAACTAACTTAATGCTAATGAAGCTCATGGTTAACTTGATAGCTGAAGAGACACATTAAAGAGAATGACAACTGGTTAGCATGCTAAGCAATTAGCATGCTAAGCTAACTAGCATAAGACAACAAACACAAGCAAGGTCACATTCAGAGATGAATATCTTGGGAATGGTAGCGAATATCAAAAATCCATTCAGTCATTTCTGTGAGGCTCGGTCCAAAGATCACCTGAGCTGATTTTGGACAAAATTGGACAAAAATTGTAGGAGGAGTAGTGAAAAAATGGAATACTGTACTTTTCAAAATGGCCACTACTGTACTGGGTGGAGTCTTAATGTAAGATATTGAATGTGATCAGTATGAAGAGAGGAATCAGTTGTATTAACATTCATTTTTCTGGAACAAAGGGTTCAAAAGTTATAACCTTTACAAAAGTGAATATTTGAACTGGTGGTGGCGCTATAGACTTAGTCCTAGATACTCCAAAGTTGGTCAAATTACTTTTAATTACTATCACTACAAGCATGCCAAATTTGATAATTTTCCTTCTTATGGTTCATTGATTACCATACAGGGGGAAGAAGAATAACTACGAATTTGGACATAAAGGAATTGCATGTGATAGCTTCAGATTAGACCAGTTTTAGGCAGAATGCCTAGAACAGACACAAGTTCTGCATCTTTTCCTGCCACAGTACCTCATGCGGTCTGGGCATGTGTCACACTGAGTTTCGAACCCACGATGCAGAGCATTCGGGATCTGTGGCGTAACACATTGAGCTAATCAGCCATGCAAGTTCATTAGTATGCTAAGCAGAGGTTTCAGTGTGAGAAAGAGTTCACAAAAAAAAAAGCTTCATAGCATGTTAACCATATTAGTATGCAAAGTTATTTAATGCCAACTAAGTTTTGGTTAACCTGTTGACTGAAGACCACATTAGAAAGAATAGCAATAGTTTAGCATGCTAAGCAATTACTGTGCTAAGCTAACTAGTATAAGACAACAAACACAAGCAAGGTCAGATTCAGAGATGAATATCTTGGGAATGGTAGCGAATATCAAAAATCCGTTCAGTCATTTCTGTGCGGCTCGGTCCAAAGATCATCTGAGCTGATTTTGGACAAAATTGACCAAAATTTGTGGGAGGAGTAGCGAAAAAACTGTTTTTGATTTAATTCAATATGGCAGACAGGTACATTTAAGGAAAATGACAAATGACACATTGTCGGAATCGGCATAAGCCAGGGAATAAAATGACATAAAGCAGACAAATTTTGGATAATGTTTTCAAAAGTTATAAGCAATTTTGCAAAAATCATTATATCTGTGGAACACTAGGTGGCGCTGTGCTGAAACTTCTCATGTACCTTCAGGACACTCTGATGGTCATATGTACCAAATTTTGTGATGATATGTCAAATTGTTTAAAAGTTATTGCAATTTATGACAAAATTCAAAATGGCGGACACGTGGTTCATCCGATGTTGACGAATTTGATATCCTCGGATTCGGCATGGCACAGGGAACCCATAGACACCAAGATCTTGATTTTCTAATAAAGTGTTCAAAAGTTATTGGCCAAAATAGCCATTTTTCAGATCTCATGACCTGTAGGTGGCGCTGTTCCCAAATTTGGCATGGAACCTCAGATCATGGTCTTGATCAAGTGTACCAATTTTAGTTTTGATTGCTCAAAGTTTGGCCGAGATACAGCCTCTATAGAAATTTTGGGTCAACCTCGTTAACTTCGTGACATCATAACTTTTGAACAAAGATGAATAAAAAAAATCTGTTCAGTCATTTCTGTGCGGCTCAGACCAAAGATCACCTGATCAAAGTTTGGACAAAATTGGACAAATTTTGAAGGAGGAGTAGCGAAAAAACGGAATACTGTACTTTTCAAAATGGCCACTACTGTACTGGGTGGAGTCTTAATGTAAGATATTGAATGTGATCAGTATGAAGAGAGGAATCAGTTGTATTGACATTCATTTTTCTGGAACAAAGGGTTCAAAAGTTATAACCTTTACAAAAGTGAATATTTGAACTGGTGGTGGCGCTATAGACTTAGTCCTAGATACTCCAAAGTTGGTCAAATTACTTTTAATTACTATCACTACAAGCATGCCAAATTTGATAATTTTCCTTCTTATGGTTCATCGATTACCATACAGGGGGAAGAAGAATAACTACGAATTTGGACATAAAGGAATTGCATGTGATAGCTTCAGATTAGACCAGTTTTAGGCAGAATGCCTAGAACAGACACAAGTTCTGCATCTTTTCCTGCCACAGTACCTCATGCGGTCTGGGCATGTGTCACACTGAGTTTCGAACCCACGATGCAGAGCATTCGGGATCCGTGGCGTAACACATTGAGCTAATCAGCCATGCAAGTTCATCAGTATGCTAAGCAGAGGTTTCAGTGTGAGAAAGAGTTCACAAAAAAAAAGCTTCATAGCATGTTAACCATATTAGGATGCAAAGTTATTTAATGCCAACTAAGTTTTGGTTAACCTGTTGACTGAAGACCACATTAGAAAGAATAGCAATAGTTTAGCATGCTAAGCAATTACTGTGCTAAGCTAACTAGTATAAGACAACAAACACAAGCAAGGTCACATTCAGAGATGAATATCTCGGGAATGGTAGCGAATATCAAAAATCCGTTCAGTCATTTCTGTGCGGCTCGGTCCAAAGATCATCTGAGCTGATTTTGGACAAAATTGACCAAAATTTGTGGGAGGAGTAGCGAAAAAACTGTTTTTGATTTAATTCAATATGGCAGACAGGTACATTTAAGGAAAATGACAAATGACACATTGTCGGAATCGGCATAAGCCAGGGAATAAAATGACATAAAGCAGACAAATTTTGGATAATGTTTTCAAAAGTTATAAGCAATTTTGCAAAAATCATTATATCTGTGGAACACTAGGTGGCGCTGTGCTGAAACTTCTCAGGTACCTTCACGACCTTCTAAAGGTCATACATACCGATTTTTGTGAAGATATGTCAAATTGTTTAAAAGATATCGCAATTTATGACAAAATTCAAAATGGCGGACACGTGATTCATCCAATATTGACAGAATCGGTATCGTCGGATTCGGCATGATCCAAGGAATCCATAGACACCAAGATCTTGATTTTCTGACAAACTGTTCAAAAGTTATTGGCCAAAATAGCCATTTTTCATATCTCATGACCTGTAGGTGGCGCTGTTCCCAAGTTTGGCATAGACCCTCAGACCATGGTTCTGATGAAGGGTACCAATTTTTGTTTCGATTGCTCAAAGTTTGGCCGAGATACAGCCTCTATACTAATTTTGGGTCGACCTCGTTAACTTTGTGACATCATAACCTTTGAACAAAGATGAATAAAAAAAATCTGTTCAGTCATTTCTGTGCGGCTCAGTCCAAAGATAATCTGATCAAAGATTGGACAAAATTGGACAAATTTTGAAGGAGGAGAAGCGAAAAAAACATACTGTACTTTTAAAAATGGCCGCTACTGTAATGGGTGGAGACTTAATGTAAGAAGTTGAATAGCATCAGCATGAAGAGACGAATCAGATGAACTAAATTTAATTTTTCTATGACAAACAGTTCAAATGTTAAAACCGTTAGAATGTTGAAATTTTGAACTGGTGGTGGCGCTATAGAGTTGGTTCTAGAGACTCCAAATTTGGTCCAATCACTATTCATGAGCATCTCTACAACTGTGCCAAATTTCATCATTTTCTCATGTTCCGTTGATAGGGCTGCCTTAGACTCCCATTCGGGAGGAAGAATAATAATAAAACGTACAATTACAATAGGGGCTACAGCCCCTTCGGGGCTTGGCCCCTAAAAAGTTCTGGGAGGGAAGACAGGCCACACTCTCTCTGGGGAACAGCCAGCTCCTGCGGTGTAAATGCAAGCTCCTCTCCATACTCTAATGAGGAACAGGTGGCATCAATTGGGCTCCTGCAAGAGGACAGGGAGGAACAGAGGAAATAGGGAAAAAAACTACACTTCCCAGCAGGCAGTTGGGCATTAGAGAGACAGTGTCACCTACACAGTCACAGAACAACAAAACAAACAACAATATACGTCCTGGGACGTAACAGTCAAGTCAGCAGTCTTCCCCATGATTGTGTAGCCTACAGAACTAGACTGAGAGACCATTTAAAGGCCTTTGCAGGTGTTTTGAGTTAATTAGCTGATTAGAGTGTGGCACCAGGTGTCTTCAATATTGAACCATTTCACAATATTTTAATTTTCTGAGATACTGAATTTGGGATTTTCCTTAGTTGTCAGTTATAATCATCAAAATTAAAAGAAATAAACATTTGAAATATATCAGTCTGTGTGTAATGAATGAATATAATATACAAGTTTCACTTTTTGAATGGAATTAGTGAAATAAATCAACTTTTTGATGATATTCTAATTATATGACCAGCACCTGTATATACATACAATGTAACCCCTCTACCCAGGTCCTACTCGCCCCGCTCTGCACGAGCCTCGAACCTGGGTCTCTGGCATGGGAGTTGGACACTCTAATGAGGAGGCTAAAAGCTGCAACCCCTAACATCAGTCGAGTCGACTACTAGCTGGCCTCCATTACATATATACAGTGGCAAGAAAAAGTATCTGAACCACTTGGAGAATCTGTGAAAATGTGAATAATTTTAATAAAATGAGAGGTCATACAAAATGCATGTTATTTTTTATTTAGTACTGTCCTGAGTAAGATATTTTACATAAAAGATGTTTTCATTTGGTCCACAAGACAAAACAATAGCTGAATTTATTAAAATAACCCCATTCATAAGTATGTGAAGCATTGATTCTCAATACTGTGTGTGGTCACCTGGATGATCCACGACTGTTTGTGTGTTTTGTGATGGTTGTTCATGATTCTCTTGTTTGTTCTGAGCAGTTAAACTGAGCTCTGTTCTTCAGAAAAATCCTCCAGCTCCTGCAGATTCTTCGCATATTTGAACCCTTTCCAGCAGTGACTGAATGATTTTGAAATCCGTCTTTTCACACTTAGGACAACTGAGGGAGTCAAAGCATATTTTAATCTGGAAAGGGTTCAAATATGCAAAAAATGCTTAAACTGAAGAATCTGCAGGATCTGAAGGATTTTTCTGAAGAACAGAGCTCAGTTTAACTGCTCAGGACAAACAAGAGACTTATGAACAACCATCACAAAACACAAAAACAGTCGTGGATCATCCAGGTAACCACATACAGTATTAAGAATCAAGGGTTCACACACTTATGAATGGGGTTATTTTAATAAATTCAGCTATTTTTTTGTCTTGTGGATTATATTTAAACATCTTTTATGTAAAATATCTTACTCAGGACAGTACTGAATAAAAAATAACATGCATTTTGTATGATCTTAAAATTATTCACATTTTCACAGATTATGCAAGTAGTTCACATACTTTTTCTTGCCACTGTACATACACTGGAGTAATGGATATAAACAACTAAAATGACATTAAATCTTAGTTGCAAAGTATCAGTGCCCAGGGCATCAAAGAATCTTAATCTGCCACTGGTTTGGAAAGACTGTTTTTGATTGATGGGAATTATAAAAATAATTTAAAAAAATAGGAGTGGGTGATTTTTACTATTATAGGGTGGTTGTTTACACACACCGTGGACAAACATCTGTGTTCAAACACCTTTTTAAAAGTGGATTGTGCATAATAAGTCCCCTTTATACATTTTACTGATGTGTCTTTTTTATCTTACACCACACAGAACCACAACCACACAGAAAAATCCTGTAGTTTCCACAGGGTAAAAGTAGCAGTGATTCTATTAATGAGATAATTAAGTGAAGAGTAAGAATAAGTGATGAACACCAGAGGCCTGTTGCGTGAAGCTAGTTGAACAAACTCTGAGCTTCAGAGTAGGGTTAGAGTTGACAAATCCAGATAGATCCAGCCTGGTTTAGATCAGATTCAACAATCTCACAACACTCAACAAAAACATTCTCTGTCATTATCAGGTTTGAACCAAATTTTATGATTAACACCCTGATGATGGTTCAACATTAATTAATTAATTAGTTAATTTAACATCGGCGATTTATATCAAATAAACATTTAGGTTCAAACAAGTGTGGAAATACATAAATTCACAAGAAATTAAGAAAATGCAGATGTTTTTGAGAAAAGCACAACTTTCTGAGAAGTTCTCGATAAGACCAAACAGGCTAAACCACACATTGAACACATTGTTTCAGGACAGCAAATGTTTTTCGCTCGAACTGGAAAGATATCTTCACAGAAAAGTTCTTTCAGATCTTGAACAGTGATTATGCTGCATGATATATATGTTGTCAAACATATATTTAAAGAATGTTTGTCTTCACTAACATGATAAACATCAAGAATCAGAATATACATATATAAATACTTAATACTTAAAGACTTAATAGGCTATTTAATTCCAACTTAAACATTTTTATATTTTAATCTGGACTACAACATGCCCTAATGATTGAAAAAGTTCTGATTATTTGTTATTGTTCAGTAAAACAGTGACATAAGGCTTCATTAGTTGAGGATTTTTGAGGCCCTGGAGAAGTTTTGACATGCCCTGACATCTGTGCTTTTTTCAGTTGTTCATAAACATATTAATGGAAAAAGTGTCATTACACTGTATTCAGCACAAACTAGGCTACAATAATATGTGAGGAACCTGTATGTACATGTTTGTGTTTTTGAAGGAATAACGTTTATGCGTGGTTATTGAAAAAACAAAAAACTTAAGTCACTGAAATAAGGCCAAAAAAAGTATATTAAATCTGTGTTCACAAGACTTCTGGTTATTGGAGGTTGTAGACTAGAGTTTTTGCCTCAAAATTATGTAAAAATTATCCTGCCTACTCGTTCATATAAAACAATATATTAATTTAAAATTTGTAAGACACTTTTTGTCAAGAAACACAGTATGCGTGGAGGCATGAATCATCATGAATAATGCTGCGATTCACACCTGAGAAGACAAAAGATCTGCATAATGAGCTGTAATGACCTGCATAAATAATGAGGCCTTTCAGTCAGGTAGGCTGTGAAAAAACCTCTGTGATCATGCTGATAACAGGATTAATGTCCACTCTGGACAAAAAAAAAAAAAAACATGATTTTTGAGATGTCATGCATGCAATTATTATTGCACATCATGTAAAGAAAATTTTGTATAGGCCTATGTTAAATTACAGTACAGACTTATATAGTACAGACAGACTTATACAGACGATTTAAAACCGGACATCTCAATGTTTCTTTAGTGATTTGTTTGTGATTAGTATTCACAGTTCATTTTCTGAGAACTATAAGATTGGACTTCGTTCAGAGGGAGACAAGAGATCACGCATCATGTTAGTTTTCTTTATTTTGCAAAAAGCACAACATTTTGTTTTTACTCTGAGTGTACACAAATGAAAGAAGATATTCCACGGATTAAAATGGTGTATAACTCTTAAAGGATTAGTTCACTTTTAAATAAACTTTTCCTGATAATTTACTCACCCTCGTGTCATCAAAGATGTCCACGTCTTTCTTTCTTCAGTTGAAAAGAAATTAAAGTTTTTGATGAAAACATTCCAGGATTTTTTTCCATATAGTGGACATCAATGGGCACCAAACAGTTGAAGGTAAAAATTAGTTTCATTGCAGCTTCCAATTGTTCTACACGATCCCAGATGAGAAATAAGGGTCTTATATAATTTTCACATTTTTTCAGAAAATGAGCAATGGTTTCTCTAGATAAGTTTTAACCTTAAATGCTCATCTTGAACTAGCTCTCATCTTCTTATCTATTTGAATTCAAAGTTTGAACTAATTGTTATATACTATTGAACTAGCATATTGCATACAAAAATTAGTTCAAAACTTTGACCTGCGGAGGGCAGTAATACGCTTAGCAGCGTCTACAATGCTGGAATTCAAATAGAGAAGACGAAGAGGGGAGCTAGTTCAAGATGAGCATTTAAGGTTTAAACTTATATAATTTTCAAATTTTTTCGGAAAATGAGTGATGGTTTCACTAGATAAGACCCTTATTTCTCATCTGGGATCGTGTAGAACAATTTGAAGCTGCAGTGAAACTAATTTTGTCCTTCAACTGTTTGGTGCCCATTGAAGTCCACTATATGGAGAATAATCCTGGAATGTTTTCATCAAAAACTTTAATTTCTTTTCGACTGAAGAATGAAAGACATGGACATCTTGGATGACATGAGGGTGAGTAAATTATCAGGAAAAGTTTATTTAAAAGTGGACTAATCCTTTAATTGTATGTGCAAAATTGACAGAGTATTTTGAGTCTCTTTCACACTGGTAAGAAAAAAAATGCGGTGTATCGCCGGCGATACCTTCGACTCGAGGGAGTTAATGCTCATAAGAATAACATAACATGAACATTGCCATGGGATTACATAAATAGCCTACATAAAATTAATACAATCAAAGAAAGATAAAGAAAAAGATAGATTCTACATAATTAACATGCACGCACACACAATTTACATCAATTTGAGAATAGTTAGTTAAATATAAAAAGGGGAGAAAGAGACAGACAACCGAAGGATGGCATTATGATGGGTAAAAATCCAATAGAAAGTTATACAAAAGCAGCTTTGTTTATAGTAGAAATAAAAAATAATAAAGTAATCTATTGTGTGAAGTAGGCCTACTATAAATGTGATGCTATGATCAGATACAGTGGTGCTCAGAATTATTGGCACCCTTGGTAAATATGATCAAAGATGACTTTAAAAATAAATCGCATTGTTTATCCTTTTGATCTTTAATTCATAAAATTAGCAAAAAATTAACCTTTCATTGAAGGAAAAGAATTTAAATTGGGGGAAAATCACATTATGAAATAAATGTTTTTCTCCAAAACACGTTGGCCACAATTATTGGCACCCCTAGAATTTCTTATGATTAAAATATATTCCCATTCATATTTAAATTTTTTTAGCACACCAGGGTGATCATGAACATGAAATTGTCCAGCCATGACTTCCTGTTCCACAGGAGTACAAACATGAGGAAACACAAAGGCCAAATTCCCTTAATCATTCATCACAAGGAGTAAAACCAAAGAATATAGTTCTGATGTGCAGCAAAAGATTGTTGAGCTTCACAAAATAGAAAGTGGCTGTAAGAAAATAGCTGAAGCATTGAAAATCCCCATTTCCACTATCAGGGCAATAATTAAGAAGTTCCAATCAACTAAAAATGTTTAAAATCTGCCTGGAAGAGGACGTGTGTCTAAATCGTCCTAATGCGCGGTGAGGAGGAAAGTTTGAGTGGACAAAGACTCTCAGAGGATCACAGCTGGAGAATTGCAGAGATTAGTTGAGTCTTGAGTCTCAGAAAGCCTAAAAAAATCATCAAACAACACCTACATCTCCACAAGATGTTCGGGAGGGTTTCAAGAAAAATCCTCTGCTCTCATCCAGAAACAATCTCCAGCATATTCAGTTGTCAGACAAGACTGGAACTTCAAAAAAGAGCACTATGAAACTAATGAAACTAAAAAAAGAGCTTTTTGTCAGCAAACCCACCAGATGGGTTTGGTGCACACATGGATAAAAAGTACCCCATGCCCACGGTTAAATATACTGCTGGATCTTTAATGTTGTGGGTCTGTTTTTCTGCTAGAGGTTCTGGACAACTTGTTCAGATACATGGCTTCATGGATTCTATCAAATACCAACAGATAAAAAATCAAAACCTGACTGCTTCTGCTAGAAATCTTATAATGGGCTGTGATTGGATCTTCCATCAGGACAATAATCCAAAACAAACATCAAGACCAACACAAAAATGTGTCACCTGACACAAAACCAAGCTTCTGCCATGACCGTCCCAGTCCCCTGACCTGAACCCTAAAGAAAATGAGTGGAGTGAACTGAAGAGAAGAAGCACCAGCATGGAGCTGGAATCTGAGGGATCTGGAGAGATTCTGCATGAAGGAATGATCTCTGATCTCTGGTCAGGTGTTCTCCAAACTCATCAGGCATTATAGAAGAAGACTCAGAACTGTTTTCTTGACAAAAGGAGGTTGCAAAAACTATTGAATAAAAGGGTATGATTAATTGTGGCCAACGTGTTTTGGAGAAAAAGATTTATTTCATAATGTGATTTTCCCCCCAGTTTCAATTCTTTTCCTTCAATGAAAGGTTAGATTATTGCTAATTTTATGAATTAAAGATCAAAAGGATAAAACAATGCAGATTTATTTTTAAAGTCATCTTTGATCATATTTACCAAGGGTGCCAATAATTCTGAGCACCACTGTACTTTCTGAACTGCTGTCATTTTTGTTGTATGCACATATTTATAGAAATACCGCTCTCAGTAGCTTGTACTGCGTTGGGATGTTATAGATTGCTCAAAAACTTTTTTCCAAATTTGTTTTACCCTAAACAAGGAAGAACTTTGCAGTGAATTTATTGATGCCCTTTTGTCAGCGTCAGTTTCATCTGATGCCTTATTGTACAAGACCCATCACCTGACACAGTTAGTTTTCTTGAGACCTTTTAGTCTGAGGCATGATGCCTTTTCGTTGTATGACTGAGGTCTGAGGATGTCCTAAAATGTACACCATACCCCTGGTGTTCATCACTTATTCTCACTGTTTAAAATCTACATGTGTCAAAATGCCACCAACACACATAATTATTGCTTTTTAATACAACTCTTTTTAGAGTGTAGGCTATTTTCTTGAAAACAACAAATATATTACACAGAATGCATTCTTTTTTTTATGGTATATTATTGTTTTAATGGAAAACAGTATTTTACTGTGAAAATCGGTTTATTTTTCACAGCTTTTTTAGTGTAAAGTCACCACAAAAACAACAGCAAAACTAAAAGCAAATAGCAAGAATAAAAGGAAAGAGCAGAATAATTCATCTGCATATTTTACTGGGAGTCATGAATGATTTTTGTACCAAGGTGGCAACCAGCATTCTGTAACGGGGCAGCAGACTCAGTGGGATCCATATGCAGCTTTATTAAGTAATCGTAGTCATACAGGCAATGGTCAGAAAACAGCAACAGGAACAACGTAGAACAGACTGAGACAGGGTCAATACCAGGCAGTGGGTCAGGACAGGTGGCAGACAGAGCAGAATAGTCCAGAGAACAGGCAGGGGTAATACAAGGCAGGCGGCAAACGGTAAACGAGGTAGTCAGGCAGTCCAAGATCATACACAGGATATCAACACACAAGGAAAACGCTCAGTAATGAATGCTATGCAAAACAAGACTTCGCGAAGCATGATGGGTTAAGGAAGTCCTTTTATAGTCCAGAGAATGCACTGCAGGAGGAAGGAGGAATCAGTCCAGGTGTGTATGTGTGGGAGTTGTAGTTCTTAGGTGGGTTAGTATTCCGCTGAGGGCGCCCTCAGGTGGCGATCGGAGGGGACCACAGAGACCGTCTCTGTGACAGAGCCCCCTCCCTGCGAGCGGCTCCTGAAGCGAGGTTGCTGACGACGCCGAGGTCTACCTGAGGCCGGGGGGCCGGACGCTCCGGATGGGTCCTGTGAAACTCAGTGATGAGATTTGGGTCCAAGATGTCGTCTGCATTGACCCAGGACCTCTCCTCCGGGCCGAACCCCTCCCAGTCAACCAGATACTGCAAGAAACGACCCCGGCGTCTGGAGTCTAGGAGCTCGTTGACCTGATAGGTCTCCTCACCTTCCACGATGACAGGAGGGGGTCTCTGGTCACGGGTCTCCTCTAGGTCCTCCCCTCCTCTCGGACCACCTGCGGGCTTGAGCAGAGAAACATGGAAAGTGGGTGAGATACGGTACTCAGAAGGTAAGTCTTGACGGAAAGAAACTGGAGTGATCTGTCGGAGAATTTTGAATGGACCCACATACCTAGGGCTGAGCTTTCTGCATGGCAGGCGGAGACGGAGATCCCTGGTGGAAAGCCAGACCATCTGTCTAGGCTGGTATGGAGGTTGGGGTCGACGACTCCGATCGGCCTGCTCCTTGGTTCGGCGTACCGCCCTCTGCAGATGAACGTGGGCCTCATTCCAGACCTCTTCGCTGCGTAATAGCCAGTGATCCACAGCAGGTAAGTCCGTGGGTTCCCCGGTCCAGGGGAAAAGGGGAGGCTGATACCCAAGGATACACTTAAAGGGTGAAAGGCCGGTAGCGGGTTGGTGGAAGGAGTTTTGTGCGTATTTGGCCCAAAAGAGATATCTGCTCCAATCCGACTGGTTACGGTGGCAGTATGAACGCAAGTATCTTATGAGCTCTTGGTTAAGCCTCTCGGCCTGTCCGTTGGCCTGTGGATGGTATCCAGAGGTGAGACTGATGTTGACGTTGAGCTTCTGAAAGAAGGAAGACCAGAGGCGGGAAGTGAACTGGGGGCCCCGGTCAGAGACGATGTCCTCGGGCAAGCCATAGAAGCGGAAGACATAATTACATAGGTGTTCGGCTGTCTCTAATGCAGTAGGAAGTTTGGGTAGTGGAATGAAGCGACAGGCCTTCGAGAAGCGGTCAATTACAGTGAGTATGGTGGTATGACCCTGGGAGCTGGGTAAATCGGTAATAAAGTCTATGGCAATGTGGGACCAAGGGCGTTGTGGAATTGGCAGGGGCTGGAGAAGGCCTGCGGGTGCGTGGTGGAGAGACTTTGTAGTCTGACAAACCGTACAGCTCTGGATGTAGGTGATGATGTCTGCGGACATGGTGGGCCACCAGAAACGATTGGTTAACAGCTGGATGGTTGCGGCTGTACCTGGGTGTCCCGTGCTGGGAGACGTATGGACCTCTTGAATAACTCGCTGACGAAGTGTGGAGGGAACATAGGTGAGGGAGGCTGGACAGTCGGGTGGAGAAGGCTCCTGCTGTTGAGCCTCAGTAATTTCTGTCATGAGATCCCACTGAACGGGTGCGACGAGAATCGTGGCTGGAAGAATGGGCTCATTGGACGGTGGTGTCAGGCTGGACTCAAACTGACGTGAGAGTGCGTCTGCTTTGGTATTTTTAGACCCTGGACGGTAAGTCACCTTGAACTGGAAGCGTGTGAAGAAAAGAGCCCACCTGGCCTGGCGATGGTTCAAACGCTTAGCTGACCTTAGGTATTCGAGGTTACGATGATCTGTCAGCACGGTGAATGGATATTTGCTTCCCTCCAGCCAATGCCGCCAATGCTCCATAGCCGCCTTCATTGCCAGTAGTTCACGGTTGCCTACATCATAATTCTGTTCTGGAGGAGTACGTTTGCGGGAGTAGAAAGCACAGGGGAACAACTTAGGAGGGCTGCCTTGTCTCTGGGATAACACTGCCCCGATTCCAGTGCTAGAAGCGTCGACCTCCACAATGAACTCTTTCTCGGGATCAGGATGACGTAGAATGGGTGCCGAGGTGAACAGCTCCTTGAGTTTCTGGAAGGCCTCAGTAGCTGAGGAGGTCCACACGAGCCTGTGGTTAGTTCTCCTGAACATAGACGTGAGTGGAGCGGCAATCAGGCTGAAGTTTCGGATAAATCTTCTATAGAAGTTAGCAAAGCCTAGGAAGCGTTGCAGCTCCTTTACTGTGGCGGGCAAGGGCCAATTCAATACTGCCTGAACCTTTTCCTCGTCCATGGCGACTCCCTCCGCACTGATGATGTAGCCCAGGAAGGAAGTTGACGTCTGGTGGAAATCGCACTTCTCCAGTTTTACATATAGTCGGTGGTGGATAAGGGGCTGGAGGACTGCACGGACGTGTTGCACATGTTCAGGGTAGGAGCTTGAATATATGAGAATGTCGTCAATGTAAACGATCACCCATTTGTTCAGCATATCCCGGAAGACCTCATTGATGAAAGCTTGGAACACTGATGGACTATTGACCAGCACGAAGGGCATAACCCGGTACTCATAGTGTCCAGTTGCGGTTGAAAAGGCGGTCTTCCACTCGTCCCCCTCGCGGATACGAATGAGATTGTAGGCACTGCGTAGATCGAGCTTGGTGAAGAATCGTGCTGAACGTAACTGTTCTAGAGCAGCAGGAACCAGAGGCAGGGGGTATCGGAATTTAATGGTAATATCATTGAGCCCTCGGTAGTCGATGCAGGGTCTTAATCCTCCATCCTTCTTCTTGACGAAAAAGAACCCAGCAGAAGCGGGTGACGTGGATGGTTGTATAAAACCCTTGGCGAGCTCCTCGTCAATATAGCTCTTCATCGCCTCAGACTCTGGCTGGGAAAGGGGGAAAATGCGCCCCCTAGGAGGCGTAGTACCTGGTAGCAACTCTATTGCACAGTCGCTCTCACGATGAGGTGGAAATTGAGCGGCCCGGGCTTTACTACACACCTCGCTGAGATCTTGGTACTCGGATGGCAGTTTGTTCGGGTGAGGCGATGGTTCAGGGATGACAGGACGAGTGGGTGTCTGGATGCAAGCTTGTAGACAATAGGCAGACCATTGAGTTATCTGATTGTCTGTCCATGAAATCTGTGGGTTGTGTTCTCTGAGCCAGGGGGAACCAAGAATGAGCGAATGTTGAGGGGATTCAATGAGGAAAAACCGGAGTGATTCTTTATGCAGAGAGCCGATCAGGAGCGTGATGTCATCAGAGGTGTACTGCACCCGACCGGTCCCTAGGGGGCGTCCGTCTAACGCTGCCACTGCCAACACAGAATCACATGGAATTAAGGGTATGTTGTGAGCCCGTGCGAAATCGATATCCATGAAATTACCGGCGGCCCCTGAATCGATCATGGCCTCTGTCTGAATCGTTAGATCATGGTATTTCAATGTAGCTGTAATCTTGATAGTGGAGGAATTGGAGTATACACTCACCGCTGTGGCACCGCGACTGGTGGGTCTCGTGGGGCAGGAAGCTCGCATGTGGCCGGGCTGACCACAATACAGGCACAGACGTTGCTGCATACGTCTCTCTCTCTCTCCTCAACTGACAGGTGAGTGGTACCGATCTGCATAGGCGTGGGTTCTGGTTCGGTAGTCGGGAAACTGGACGCAGCAGTGGGTGTGTGACTCCTAACGGGGCGTCTAGAGAAAATGAGGTTATCAATCCGAATAGCGAGGTCAATAAATCCATTCAGCGATCTCCCCTCATCGCGACACGCCAGTTCGGACTGTAAATCCAAGTTGAGCCCCTTTCGGAACAGGAGTTTAAGGGTGTCATCAACCCACGTCGTCTGAGCAGCAAGCGTGCGGAAAGACAGAGCATATTCGGCGGCGGTTTGTTTACCCTGACGGAGAGCTAACAGAAGCTCACCAGCCTCTTTCCCTCCCTCGGCGTGCTCAAACACCTGACAAAAGCTTTGCAGAAAGGAATCGAGGGAGGAATATGATGACTGACCATTAGCCCAGATGGTAGTTGCCCAGTCGAGAGCCTTGCCCGTGAGGAGTGAGCAGATGAAAGCGATGCGGCTCTCGTCAGTGGGGTAGAGGGCTGGCTGTTGAGACAGGAACAGGGAACACTGTAGAAGGAATCCCTTACATCTTGCCGGTGAACCATCGTATTTATCAGGGAATGCTAAGCGTGGACTGCTGGTAGCGGCTGGAGTGGGAGCAGCTGGCATGGCGACTGGCGCGGGCGGCGTGGTTAATGGCGGACGGGGATCGGCGTCCGGCGTCCTTATGCTCTGTAGCGTCTTTACCAGCTCCTCTGTTACGGAGGTTAGTCGCATGAGTTGTTGCTGATGGATCGCCAGTACGCTGGCCTGAGAAGACAGCTCGGTGGTCAGACAATGCATAGCTGCTGGATCGGTGTCTGGCGAAGTCTTCTATAACGGGGCAGCAGACTCAGTGGGATCCATATGCAGCTTTATTAAGTAATCGTAGTCGTACAGGCAATGGTCAGAAAACAGCAACAGGAACAACGTAGAACAGACTGAGACAGGGTCAATACCAGGCAGTGGGTCAGGACAGGCGGCAGACAGAGCAGAATAGTCCAGAGAACAGGCAGGGGTAATACAAGGCAGGCGGCAAACGGTAAACGAGGTAGTCAGGCAGTCCAAGATCATACAAAGGATATCAACACACAAGGAAAACGCTCAGTAATGAATGCTATGCAAAACAAGACTTCGCGAAGCATGATGGGTTAAGGAAGTCCTTTTATAGTCCAGAGAATGCATTGCAGGAGGAAGGAGGAATCAGTCCAGGTGTGTGTGTGTGGGAGTTATAGTTCTTAGGTGGGTTAGTATTCCAGTGAGGGCGCCCTCAGGTGGCGATCGGAGGGGACCACAGAGACCGTCTCTGTGACACATGCATTGCAGCAAAGCCTTTTGTTGACTGTCACAAGATTTATATTCTGATTCTTGATGTTTATCATGTTAGTGAAGACAAACATTCTTTAAATATGTTTGACAACATATATATATATCATGCAGCATAATCACTGATCAAGATCTGAAAGAACTTTTCTGTGAAAATATCTTTCCAGTTCGAGCGAAAAACATTTGCTGTCCTGAAGCGATGTGTTCAATGTGTGGTTTAACCTGTTTGGTCTTATCGAGAACTTCTCAGAAACTTGTGCTTTTCATCTGCATTTTCCTAATTTCTTGTGAGTTTATGTATTTCCACACTTGTTGGAACCTAAATGTTTATTTGATATAAATCGCCGGTGTTAAATGTGTTCATGTTGAACCATCGGCAGGGTGTTAAAAGTAACACAGAATTTTTTTTCATGCCAAGTCATATTCCTTTAACCGACACTTTATATAAATAGTCGAGACCTTTAGCGGAGATTAAAGGGGAGATGTTTTAAACCACTTTAATATTGCCGGTTTGCGTGTTTTAAAAGCTATTTTTAATCTATGAAAAAATTATATTTACCTTGACAAGTTTAAATACATGTGTGTATTGCCACGACTGGTCAATTAATTAGCCAATTTCATACGTTATTACTGCAAATATGTAATTCTGATACATGCAATGACTATCCATTATGATATGTAGGCATTTTTATCTTTTTTGTACACAATGATTAAATCTTTTACATTGTAATTCTTTTATTTTTAATATGTGGCATGTTTGTTTGCTGCGCATCCTTGTGTGTGTAACAAGCAGAGTTGTGCACTCGCCTATAAGCGCATATTACTAACGTGCACTTTAAAGGGAGACACTACAGGCGAAAACACTGTTTTTTCAGGCACCTGTCAATTTTGAGATTTTGCGCTTTTTGGGTTTTCATAAAGTGTTTTTTTCAGACTGGTGGAAAGAAAACATACACTTTTATAGCACTTTATCAATTTCCGTCAATAGATTTCAATTACAGTAAATATCTTTAAAGGCCGTTTTCTCAAAATGAGTTTTTTCTCCTGTCCTGAGTCAGAAATCTCCACTTCAGCAGAATTTACACAGACCAAACTTTACAGTTTTATTCCTATCTATATTCTGAAGGTTTTTACAGAGGGATTTGTTGATATAAAATTTGCAGGATTTTATACAACATTTTATTCCTAAAAAATGGTAAATTTTTTTTTTTTTTTTTTTCTGGCTGTTGACAGTATATTCTGATTTATGGAGTGATAAAAAGATCCAGAATTCCTTCTGTAAAAAACTTTAAATTGAATATGTACAAAAAATTAAATGGGAATTTTGAACCTGATTTCATCCAATATTCAGATTTTTGTTCTAGAAATATATGCAAATTAGTGCATATTTAATTAGATAACGCCTCATTTGCATATTTAAACATAAGATTTTAGAAAACTTGTAATACAAAAAATTTTTGCAAATTTTACCCTATTCACCTGAAGTGTCTCGCCTTAAATAACAAAAAAATAATAATAACAACAATACTGTGCCATTGACTTTAGACCACGTTTTTGTTGGTCAATGGAGCAGTTGTTTTCAGTTGCCTTAAAGGTACCCTAGAATTTTTTTTCACAAGATGTAATATAAGTCTAAGGTGTACCCTGAATGTGTCTGTGAAGTTTCAGCTCAAAATACCCCATAGATTTTAATTCATTTTTTTAACTGCCAATTTTGGGGCATCATTAAATATGCGCCGATTCAGGCTGCGGCCCCTTTAAATTCTCGTGCTCTCCGCCCCAAGAGCTCGCGTTTGCCTTAAACAGCATAAACAAAGTTTACACAGCTAATATAACCCTCAAATGGATCTTTACAAGATGTTCGTCATGCATACATCGGATCATGTGAGTATAGTATTTATTTGGATGTTTACATTTGGTTATGAATGAGTTTGATAGTGCTCCGTGGCTAAAGCTAACATTACACACTGTTGGAGAGATTTATAAAGAATGAAGTTGTGTTTATGAATTATACAGACTGCAAGTGTTTAATAATGAAAATAGCGACAGCTCTTCTCTCCGTGAATACAGTAATAAATATGCAAATATTGGGGGCGTACATATTAATGATCCCGACTGTTACGTAATAGTCGGTGTTATGTTGAGATTCGCCTGTTCTTCAGAGGTCTTTTAAACAAATGAGATTTATATAAGAAGGAGAAAACAATGGGGTTTGAGACTCACTGTATGTCATTTCCATGTACTGAACTACTTATTTAACTATGCCGAGGTAAATTCAATATTTCATTCGAGGGCACCTTTAAATTTGAACATGACAACATGAAAATGATAACTGCATGGGGCTGAAACTGACATAAAAACAGTTACTCTCATCTGCTGATCTCTTGACAGATTTCATGTCTTTATTTTGTAGTTGATTTAATCTACATTGTAAAAACTTGCTGTAAAAAAAACCTGCCAATTCTGACAATAACATACTATTTTCCATTAAAACGTTAATATACCTGTAATGGTGGTACTCAACATTAGAAAAGAAAAAATGTCCAATGGGGGAATCGAAGACCACATTAGCACATGCACGTGAATAGTGAATGAGGGTATAGGGTGTGATTTGAAATACAGCCTCTGTGAGTTAACATCGCTCAAAGTCGACACTCAGTGTGGACTTCTGACCTTCAGTACATTCTGAATTTTGGCATCTTGAATTTTAGAATATTAAATTTGGTGTTTCACATTTGTTCTTCATGTTTAAAACTTGAAGCTGTATTTTTAAGAAGTGGATACTTGCAATCTAAGAATTCAGAAAATTATGCCATTAAATGTTTTATTTTTTATTAAATTTAAAATGCCCAGGATTCGAGTTTATAAGAAGGCACTCAATATATTTAATTCTGTTAAATGACACTTGCCATTCAAATTCACACAATTAAAATTCAAATAATTTTGTCATATTTCTATCTCTAAAGCATATCAGCATACATCACATTCATTCATTTTAAACCTCTCTAATTTAGGTAGAAATTTCTTCACAGAGTATTTTAGAGAGTAATGCAAACCATGAGTGCACTCATGTTTCATATAGTTTTGGGCAGAGGCATTTTATGGTAATTTCAGCAGTGGATTGGCTGCACGTGCTCATTGCTGCTGCTGTAAGGCTGTACACATGCAAATCAGTCTAATCACACAAGATATAAACCACTGAAGATCTGAAAATGTTTCTAAATCAGGTCACCGGTTGAAACGAATCAGCTAGCTAGACAAGCAATGGATTCTACAAGTGTTCCCGATAGGACGTCCTACGATTATTACAAAAAAGAATGCAAATGCTCTTGCCATAAAAATAAAAAAATATCACCCACAGTGAAAGTGACTCCTGAGGATGTCAATGGTTCAAGCCCGATCTGTGAAGATTGTGGATGCCTTTGTGATGGTTTTGAGTGCTGTGTTATTCTGTGAGTGTTTCCAGGACATTCTTCAAACAGGTGAGAACCATTTGCTGCCTAAATTATGGACATGTTCTTAAATGTTCTGCATATGAAACTTTAATCATGTTCTACATACACACATATATATTCTATGAAAAACAAATGTATTGAACTAACCTTTTTTGAAAGGATGTAAGTGTAAGGATGTTTAGATATTGTTGGTGAAAAAAGACAACATCATTTAATGACAATAATGTTTGTTGTTGTTGTTGTTGCTTTGTCCCAAGTTCTTAATCTGTAAGTGGATTTGAGGAGGCCCAGGATGGGTTTCTGCTCCAGTGAAGAAAATCATCAACGCAAAAACAACTCTGCAATCTACAATCAACATCAGCATATCTTATATTATCAAAAGTTGAAAATATTTTAACACTACTGTCTACTTCTAATGATAGAGATTTTCTGTTTGAGACAAAGAACGACTAGAAAAGTTTTGAGATAAACTAGTTACCATCTGTTTGTGGTACTAATAGGTAGAATTTCTTATTAGAAAATACTTTGAGTGAAAACAAGTCTGACAACATATCTTCTACTTTCTCTCCTTTTGGTGGAAGTTTTACTTGACAGTGTGTTTCTTGTTTAGTTAACTTCTGTCTCATTTTTATTTAGATTACAATCACTGTAAAACCTGGCTGTTGAAAATGGCCACAATCTGACAGTAACATACTGTTTCCTATTAAAAATGTCTTGGTAATGCTTGTAATTTCTTTTGCAGTAGCCGTGCGAGCGCATAGCGTTCAAGATTTGAGAGAGATATTCAGTCCATTATAATTTCAGATTTTGGCGCCTCTGGAATGGATCAAACCATAGATATTAGCCTACCTGATAAGTTCAAGTAAATACGCTGGAAATCCGCGCTCATTCAAGGAGGTGCGTTTATTTCATGTACGAAAAGGCACGGGCGCCTGCAGGATTTCATCTGAAAGTTTTTTTTAAATCTGTCAAACATCCATTTAGCGCATGTTCACAGAGGAAAACGGCTGCTTGTTCTCTTGATACTCTCGATAATCGCTTCAGGTGATTCAGTGAGAGAGCAGTCCAAACGAATGCGAGTGGATTCAGACTGTTCTGCAAAGGCATTTTATAATTGCAATTCATAATTTAAAACACAATTTAAGCGTCAGAAAATATGAGCAGTTCAGGTTCAGAGCTGTTAAACTGAATATACGAAGCTAAGCAATCTTTTTTTATTAAATATCCACAACACAAACAACAAATTTTTGTCACTACAGCAACAGTAGACTCTCTGAGCTGGCCTGAGCGATTGGGGGCGGGGCTAATTTGCATATTGATTGATCCATGTATTTTAAATGAGGCAAGGCAGTAGAGTTACATTTCAGCTATTTGAAGGCATGAAGAAATTTTTTTCACTTAATTTTTTTTTTTAAATATGTCATTTTGGTGATCAAAGATGAGTTTTAAGGGATAAAATAATTGAATCCAGGGGGACATTAATGTACTAAAAACTTCAAACGGTTCATGTGAGTACAGTGGTTCAATATTAATATTATAAAGCGACAAGAATATTTTTGGTGCGCAAAAAAACCCAAAATAATTTATATAGTGATGGCCGATTTCAAAACACTGCTTCAGGAAGCTTCGGAGCACAATGAATCAGTGTGTTGAATCATGATTCGGATCGTGTGTCAAACCGCCAAACTGCTGAAATCACGTGACTTTGGCGCTCTGAACCGCTGATTCGACAATATATATATTATATATATATATGTATATATGTATATATATATATATATATATATATATATATATGTCTATATATATCTATATATATATATATATATATTTTTATATATATATATATATATATATATATATATATATATATATATATATGTATATATATGTATGTATATATATATATATATATATATATATATATATATATATATATAAAATATTTTTTTTTGTGGTGTGTATTTTGATCTTGAATTTAGTATATTTTCACATCATTATATTTGTTTAGAGGAGGGCTCGTCAACTGCCGGCCCGCCAATCATATTCATTTAGTGAGACGTGTTTCAATTCGACACACACCTCTCGGTTACAAACTACGAATCGCTCGAAGATTAAACAAGTTTTTAAATCCCAAAATCACCACACTAATACACAAACATTTACCATGTATACACTGTAGTAAATTACCATGGTTTGTGGAAATGTGGAATATTTGAAAACTATGTTATAACCATTTATATTGCAGTATATTTATTAGGTGGGCAGGGGAATATATAATTCACTTCTTTGTGAAGGTGTGTATAGTTTTTACCTGTGTTTAGATGTCTAGGCCTATATAATATGTAATATAATATCATTTGACAGTGGTAGTGAGTAGCCATGTATGGTTTTACCTGTTGTTACCAAGTCTCACTGTGAGAATATTTTCATTTAAGCCTAATAATTAATAATTTCATTAATGAATGAATCAGGACAGATTTTAAACAAATCTTTTGAATGAATGATTCAATGACAAATAATTTTTTTAACACTCACTTATTTGACATGCAAAGTTCGTTTCAAAAGGTATTTGCTCTATTTTGATCGCTATCGTAAACATCGGTGTTTATATACTAACTTAAAACTTATATCTCAGTACTTCTGGGATCATTTGAATATTTGCCTAATAAACCTGCTGCTGTCTCACTCACTGCTCCTGACTGAATAACTTTACTATCTTTATAAAGATCATCAATCTATATTTAATTATTACAGTGAGCACTTCAAATGATTACATGACAGCTTTACACCATTAAACTCTCAGTCAGTCTGTAAATGCTTCATCAATAACTGTTCATAGTTGAATCCCCTTGACTTCAGTCATGTCCAGTTTCTCTTCTTCTTCTTCTTCCACACATGTTTCCTGCAGTGATTGTGATGATTGTTGAGATGGCAGTGTTTGCTGCTCCTACTGTGATTCTTCTTCAGATCATCTGTGCAAGAAGAGCTGGTGAGTTTGAGCTTCACACAATCTGATGATTCACACTCATCTGATCTGGATCAATCATGGTAAAAACACATACGAGAGGTCAGTCCATGCTTTTATTTTGCAGGGAGGAAGGACTCGCAGCACCCAGAGGAAATAGAGATGCCTACAATATTACAATAAAATACTGCTGAGTTTGGAGACCATCTGAAACAAGATTTAAAACAGCAAAAACTCACAGAGGATTGTTCATTGTTTGATTTTCTTCTCAGAAAACAGAGATAAACTCCCTGAAGAAATAGTGACACCATCAAGTTTAGATTCAAATATCTTTTACAAATAAAAAAAAGGCCAGATTTATGTTCATTTATATGGTTTGATGGATATATATAAACTGCTTTAAATGTAATATAAAATACAGTAATGGACAGACTGTTTGTACATAGGACATTACTGTCCATAGACACTTTGAAGAACTATTGAATATAGCGAGCATACATACTCTTAAATATGAAATAAGAATAATCATAAAGGGTACAATAAAGAGTAAATACTTGGAAAAAATATGAAAATACATGAATATATAAAATCAAAATTAATATTCATAAATCATAAGCCATAAATTATTAACATGAAATATTAATAAAATGCATGAATATTGGCCATTTTGGATCACCACATAGCAACTGATCAAACTTCAATTTTAGTTTTGGATGGGTTTGAGACACTTAGCATGTTTCAAATTATATGAAACTCGACTCATATGTCAGGATTGTCATCCAGTAGACATGGGCAAAGCCTCCGAAACGGGCAGGAAGGAGGGCCTCTACAGCGCCACCTTTTGACAAAAGTGGGGGTTAGTTTAACCTACAGTCACCAAACTCGGTACACATATTGATCTCATTAAGCCGGACAACTTTCTAATTTACAGTCATTAGCTCCGACAAATAGGAAGTCCGATGTTTTGGTTTGAATGTGGATTTTTCTTTCTTGCCTGACCAACACGAGGAGCCCATACAGTTTCATTCCAGAGCAGATTTGTTGCAGCATGGGAAGTAACCTAACTGTAGCAAGCAGGACTTCAGAGCTAAAAAAAGTAAAATAAATAAAGTTAAATAAAAAAAAATCTACAAGGAGTCTGTCTAAATCTACATTAAAGGAGATGTCTTACCACACAATGTCTTCCTTTCTTTGAATGGACACTGCCCCTGTGTATCCTGTCTGTGCACTCCATCAGGGTTTCATTGTCAGCTGCCTTAATCTTTGACAAAAACCACATTTACTCAAGTGACACATACAATATAAAGATTATGGAGTTAATACTGTGCCATAATTAAACAGAGTATTTTGCAAACAAACACGATTTGCTTTGCAAAGGAAAACTTGACTCACAAACAAACAGAAAGTGATATAATAGTAAACTTTATTTTACAGAGACTTTAAAAGTTGCACCTCAAAGCTCTTCACAAGAACATCTAGTGGCTGTTGCTCAAAAAGGATATGAGTTTCGCCTCTTGGGTTCTGTACTCTTTGCTGATTCTGGGGAAATGCGGTTCAGATTCCCGCTTGTTGAATCTGACGTCATACATCAATGTTTCCAGGTTCAACGCTGTACTGTTGTGTTTCTAAAAGGAATCTTTGATCTTTGTTACTTTACTTTTTTCGGGTGTGGACAGAGCCTCTCACACTCCCAGTTCTGATGACATGGTTCTTCTTGTAATAGCTGCGCGCACTGCGTCATCTTCTTGTTTGACAGATGTCAGTGTTAAGGTGCAATACTGCCACCTGAGAGCTCAACCAGGTACTGCTGCTGGAGTATTTACATGTTATGTGATATCATAAGCGTCTTATTCATTTTAAATGTTGAGGTCATCACCAATACTGGTATATTGTCACAGCCTAAGTTAACACGATATCAATATTTCATGCTTTGAACGTCACATTTATTGCGATATTATGTTTGGCGATACTGTATCGATTCTCAAAAACTCTGTATCGATATTTATTTACATCCAAGATTCGTGCAAGCAAGCAGCTTTACAGTATTAAATATAAAACAAACAGACATTCAGTCATGAAATGGACTATACACTAGTTGTTAAATAGTTTAGAAATTAAAAACTGCTATACTGTGAACCTTTAAAACATATACACATAAAAGAATCCTGCAGTCACTTTACTATTTTCCCTTAGATTGCACAAAATAGTGATTAGTGATATAAATGCAAATGATGCTGTATTGATTAAATAAAATAAAGTTGTTTGTAAGGTTTTATGCATATGGTGGTGTGTTCTTTATGAGCGTTTTTTTCTAAAATTACATTTTTCAAAAAAAAAACAAGAAATATCGCAATATGTCGCCTTTCTTACAGTATCGCAATATATCGCAATACATCGTATCATAACCCCTGTATCATGATACGTATTGCCAGATTCTTGGCAATACACAGCCCTACAAAACAACACCTCTTATATATCTTTTGTCATCTATCCTTGACATTTGACTAGTCACTCTGACCTTGACATTACACCAACAACGACAAAATGGATAAGTTTGACCTTTTCATATTAGACCACGCATATATATATATATATTTGTTGCTCTTATTTTGCTCTTTACTTCTGCTTCTTCTCTTCTACCTCTCCTTTAATTCTGCAAATATCTCACTTCTTTTGTCCTTCTTTCTCTAAACTCTCATTGCAGGAGTATAATAAGGAACAAATGAATTTTGTAAATGATGTTGTTCATCTGTCAAGTTTTTACCTTGCTCTGACTGAAACTCTGAATGGGCACCATGAAATAAGTAGAAAGAAGGTACAGGTAGCATGCCAGAGATGTCCCTTACGGACACAACCTTGACTTTTCCATGGAAAAACAAGACTGTTTTGTGCATGTTGACCTGCAAGACAGAAAAAACAATATTCGCATGTTATATGTCTGCATGTACATACATACTTAATTCTAAACGGTATTCATAATGTACATTATAATGCATTATATATCTATTCATGAATATATGAAAAAATGTATTGTAACAATTATTCATGAGACCATAAAATGCAATATAAAGGTGCATTACAAGGCATAATTAATGCATTACGAGTACATTTATAATGCATTATACAAAAAGGTAAATATGAGAGAGAAAGAGATAGAGATTTTGGAGTTGCCATTCATTCATCTTACAGCTGCAGTATTGCCCAGTGGTTTACACCTCAAAGCATTGTAAAACGATGATTTGCCTATCCATATCCACAGAGCCTTTGAAAAGGAGGAAACTGTGCCCGAAGGACACATCTGATGGACCAAATCTCTCTGAAAACAATGGTATGGTAAAGTTGGGTTTAAATCCTAATTTAATTTTAATTTTATTAATGTAATACCTAGATAAGGGAAGCAGGTCTGGTTAAACAAAAAGGCACAAAAAATGGTAGGCAGTAATGCTAACAATTTATCATTGTTTCTTTTCAGTCCCGAGCAGAGGAAACGGACAGCCAAAAGGCCATGGAAAAAATCGGAGGTGAATGCTGTTATGCCACACTTCAGACAACACATAAGTAAAGGCCGCTTGGCATCGATGAGGGAGTGTGAGGTCTGCAAAAACTCATACAGTCTCGATGGCAAATGTTCCAATTCAGTAGAAAAATCTCTCTTCTTTATAATGTAAGGATCATAAATTTCTGTTTATACCTCTCTTGTAATAGTGTCTAAACCAGTACATTAAGGACATTCACTTCCTGTCCTTAATCTGAATTTCGTGCGTCATCTGAACCACATGACAAGCTATTTACCTGTGTCACGTAACCAGCAAAATGTTGTAGTGCATTCCATGAACGAGAATTGAAAGTAGCTAAAACTGGTAGCTAAATGTCACTATAGATCATAATGACAAATTATACGTAAATACACACCATTTTTGAAGTTCAAGTCCACCTACATTAATCTACTAACTCTCCTGACTGCTTTGTCGGACAAAATGGTGGATTCGGCATTATGATTGGTTAGATCGCCTGTCAATCAAACTCTTGGCGAAGGGTCAATTCAATTAAATAACACAGTGTGCACCATTTCATCAGATTTGTAAGGTAAATCATTTATAAACCTAGGCCAAAATAGGTTTATGTTTCTAATCAGTATATTTCTAAAAGTGCGAACTGTTCGGCACAATTTCAAAATAAAAGTTTAAACCCTCACTCTGAGTTTGCATGTTTTGATGTCCACATATTCTTGTTCAAGAAATTACAGTAGCTGTAGCATTTCTATCGTAAAGTGGCCACATATGAAAGATTAAGTACATATTAGAATTAAATGTTGTTTGGCCAGTATTAAACAGGGATTTGATCTGCTGTAAAGTGCAACAATCACCAGGCCGTTGGCGCCCTCTGCAGGCATTTGTTATAATAAATATATAATATACTGCCTCATTGTTATTATTATATATGTATTTTAAATCATTTTAAATGGTCTAATCTTATATATTATAACATTTCTAAAGTACTTTTGTGGTATGAATAAAAAACAAATGTGTTGTGTTAAACTGCAAGCATGAGTAATCTTACAGACAACACATTCTCATATAACCGGACACCAGCTCAATAGCTCCTGCATCACGTGAATTAATTATTTATTTTAAATAAATTAAGTGTTTTCTTTTTTCTTTTATTTTTATAACATTCTGTCTTAAGTAATATGACAGTTTGATATTTATTCATATTATTTTTTTAATGAGTCTATACATATAGCACATATATAATGATCAAACCTGAGCTTTCAGTGAAGATTCAAGGTGGACTTTGCTGTAAAAACCACATCATAAGACACACTTCAGCTGGATCACTAATGGCTCATTGGTGCTGTGCTCCCAATATCCTAATCCTTGATATTTTTAATTTCTTTTTTTCTTTTACAAAGTACTAGTGCTGTCCACCACATGGACATTATGTGTCCCATTAACTATTCCAAAAAGTATAGTCTGAACCTCCTCTGGAAATGAAATATGGAGGCTGAATACCCCTGATATATAGTGAAACACTGTACATAGTTTAACAAGTGCAAGCAATGCATTGATGTACAAGTCCCAATGAAAACCAATAAAAAGACATTCCCAAAAGAAGTCTGTCTGATGTGATGTTGATTTAAATTATTATATATATATATATAATTTTGCTTGTCATTTTTGTTATCAGTAATGATTTAACATTATGCCACTTGAAGAAATATGCAGTTATAAGTTGTAAAATATATTGGCATCAATATGCCATCCCATAATACCTGAAACAATGTCACCATATTTTATGGTGATGAATTCTTAGCAACCACCACAGCTGCTAGATGAGCACAAAAACATTTTTATAGTCACCATGAAATCAAAACTGATAATATTTGTTTTTTGTTAATGAAATATTGCAGTATTTATTAAAAATAATCAATTTTTTTTAACTTAAAAAAAAGGGTGGAGATGAGTGCCATGGGAACGGAGCGATATAAGCGCCACGTTAAGCGTTAAATGTCCCATGGAGGAGCTCCGGAAGGATAAAAAAAAAAGAGGACGACTGCTGCTTTACTTTTGTTTTGTTTTGCCGGTTCCATCCTCCTCCTTCCCTGAGCCGAAACCCAGAACGCACTGCCAAAGATCGATCACCACTGTGGGAAAGGGGGACTCACTGCCGGGTGCACAAAGCTGGAGGAGTTGTTGCCGTCTACCGAGTGGAATCCGGCGCCACCACCAGGCATCGTGGAGGAGTTCACCCAGCTGGTGAGCTTGTGTCTCCTCATCCTTCCGTCTCCTTCTCTCTCGCCTCATCTGTCCTGACCCTTAGGTGCTGGAAAAGGTTAGGGGGTAAGTGACAAGCAGGATGGGGCCGTGGGAACGAAGCGAGTGCAAACGAGCATCACCTGCTCACCACACCGGTCTCGAGTCCCACGGAGGAGCTCCGGAAGGATAAAAAGAGTGACGGCAGTGCAAGACGAGAGAGGACCAGGCCTGGATTTTATGTTTAAATTTATGCAGCAGTCGCCCGTAATTTATATAAATATTTTTCCGAAGTGCATGTAAGCTGTGCTTGGACCCGTATTTGCATCTATATATATATATATATATATATATACATTTTTTTCAGAGCACGCAAGGATTAACTATATCTCAGGTTACATGAATCCGCGCAAAGCTTTCTTTTTCTCAGGACGCATGAATCCACGCATGGGAATTCACTTACTGTGGGTTCCTCGTTTTGACTCTCCGGCTTCAAGAGCAAAACTTGGAACCAGTCATGGTCGAGGATCTTGTCCAAGTCAATCCTCTTGGTTGGATCTGTCTCCATACACAAAGATATCAGTTCTTTGCTTTCTGTGAAGAAAGTGGGGAGAGATGTCAGATTATTATTGTAAGTTTTATACTTTGTGTAACTGATCACATTATTTTAAGCTGTAATGAAAGTTCACATGCTCTTACCTTTGGAAATTCCTGCTTTTCTCAAGATGTCGGCAATGACCTCAGGCTTCACCTTGTAAGGGTACTTCCCAAACAGCATGGCAAACAACAGTACGCCTAAAGAATACACTGTTGCCGGCTTGGCGTGGTACCTCCATGTTCTGCGGAAAGCTTCAGGGGGAGCGTAAAGTTTTGTGCCTGAAAGAAAGAACAAGATTTTGTCCATTGCAATGAATCTGTATTTCTACAGCTTTTTAACAAGTGATCTTTGCTGGCTTTGGCTCTGTCTAGAAAGCTCATTATAATAGATTTGTAGAATAATACGTACCAAAGTACCTCGTATAACCAAACGTCTTGAAGCTTCTACTAACACCGAAGTCGATTAATTTGACCTGCAAGCTGTTCTCATTGATTAGCAGGTTTTCTAGCTTGATGTCGCTGTGGAAGATTCCCCTTTCAAAGCATATTCTTGTAGCAGTAACAACTTGATGCATCACAACTCGTGCTTTTGACTCACTGATTCTGCCACCATTTTTCACTAAATACTGCCACAGATTTTTGCAAGGCGTGGGCCGCTCTATGACCAGTATGTAGTCAGTGCGTGTCTCATACCAGTCCAGCAGCTTTATTATTTGGGGAACGCTGGGGCCTTCGCTCACACGAATCATCATAGCGACCTCATTTGGAAGCAGTTTGCCAAATAGACTCTACAGGAGAGATAAAAGTTACACAAAAGTGAAATAATTAGAGGACGTGATGCAACTCATCTTAATTATGTCCTAAGTAGTCTTGTAATTTAAACTAATTCAACTGGAAATGGTACAGTCACATTTACGGCTGAATTTTGAAATTTTGCAAGGCAAAATTCAGTCATTTTAACAGGAATCCACACGCTCTGGAGTTTTGCGTAAGGGTGGAAAAGCTCGATCGTGAATTTGCCAAGCTGACCAACAGAAAGCTGCTTGGTTTGAAAGTTAAAACTATTGACAATGGATTTTTATGAGACCGTGTGCTCTAAGAGTAAGAAAATGAAGGGAGCAGCAGCCTACTTACAAGTCGCTCGTTTTCGTAGCAGTCTTTCTTGAAGACGTATTTGAGTGCCACCTGTTCAACAAAAAGAGATTTCTTAGTGAGAATGGGTTACAACTAATTAATTATCTGTGCAGAGGTCACATGATTCTAGTAATAAACCTTGATGTAACTTTAAAAAGTACCAAATACTCTTGTTATCAAGGAAAGAAACCAACCTTTCGTGAATCAGACAACCGTATTCCTTCATACACTTTTCCAAATCCTCCTTGACCCAGAAGTCTACCAATATTATAGTCCTTGTTGATGTCCCCTGTACAAAGAAAGATTACACATGTATGCATAGGTATATAGTAAATGTACAGTATAAACCATACAATGAAAGAACACTTTAAAAATGGACACATTATTGTGGTCCAAAACCCATCCTCAGTCCACATTAATGAAGAGGACTTTAATGTTGGGGTTACTCTGTGGCAGTAAACTGACCTCTCTTTGCATTTGAACTTAAATTGATTATTTCATCCTCAGTTTTCCAAAAATTGTCATCTGATAGCAAAGGAGCGCTGAGGTCCCCATTAGTACTGGATGACGCAGTTGGAGAAGTGCTGGTGTTCACGTTGGATGACGCAGTTGGAGAATTACTGTTGTTCATGTTGGTCTCCTCTTGCTCTGGTCTGGGAGCATCAACCTCCTGCACAGTGTTGAGGGTAGATACACAGCTGTGCCAGCTGTACACTGAAGTGTTGCTGTTTTCTTCAGCTTTAGGAAGATCTACGTTAACCTTCTCCACAGTGCTGAAGGAAGACACGCAGCTGTACACTGAAGTGTTGCTGTTTTCTTCAGCTTCATCTTCGTTAACCTTCTCCTCAGCGCTGAAGGAAGACACATGGCTGTGCAGTGTAGTGGCACTGCTGTCTTCAGCTCTATGCACATCTACTTTAACTACCCTCACACCGCTGAAGGAGGACACATGGCTGAACGCTGAACTGTTAGTGTCACTGCTCTCTTCAGCTTTGTCCAGTGAATGAACAATGTTGTTCTTGCTGGGAGTGTTGATGCTCTGGGTGTTGTTCTTCTGTTCATCTTCACCATCAGAGCATCTCTGAGGTTTTTGGTTCCTGCAATTTCTGCACCGACCCTGTTGGGCTTCGATGGGCGTTTTCTTGGATTTCCTAGAAAAACACCATCTAAAAAGCCTCCCTCTCTTCTTCTTTTCTACTCTCTCAGGGACAGGTGTTGGTGACATACATGCAGAAGGATCATGGACCGCAACGCAGCTGTGAGATGTGCACTGCCCCATTGCGTCAGATGTCTCGCTGATGTACTGTCACAAACTTTATCACAAATCGGTTGAACTTTTATAGCACACAGATCAGTGAAAAACTACAAATCAAGTGATATAACACACACAGACCGAGTGATATAACACAATTTGAGGGACTTTCACCACAGATGTACAATACTAGTCAGACCGACTGATGCAGCAGAAACAGATGAACTGAACTTCAGTCTTCGCGGGGTTCCGTTTATAGGCTGTGGGAGACTCTGACTGTGACGTCACACGTGCTGACGCGTCGGCCGGTTGCCAAGGGATTTTTCGAATGTTTTGGTCGTGATCATCATATGCAGATAGATTCAAACGATAACTGCTATTGTTTAGACATAAAATAAATATATTTATCAACTTTATCTTCAAATATTTCTTCCCTCAAAAGCTTCCTGTCACGATTACTACAACTTCTGACGTCAAACACGGAGCTCGACGATCATAACCGACTCGAGGTAAAAAGCGTCATTCACAAACATTACTGTTTCAAAGAAATAAAATGATTTAAAAGAAATAAAGTGTCAGTGGTGCTTGATAATTGCCCAAAACGATAAAGAATGATGGAAAACTTCGATATGATGATGTTTTCATGAAGCTTGAAACGAATTCAGCAATGTGGTAGTTAATCTATTTTCATATATTGAGTTATGTTGATATTAATCGAAACCTTGACATTTAATCTGAACATTAATGTGTATAGCCATATATTTCTCGTGATAGAACAGTATTACTCATACAAGCATATATGTGTATGCTTATTTTGTTTTTTAAGAATATAATTTCTCTATTATTATTATTATTATTTGTTTTAATAAACTGATTTCGGGAGTTCCCGATCGCGTTATTTGATGGTTTCGCTCTTTAAGGACCTGAATAACTGAAGGAGCTGTCCAAACATGCTGTATTTAATTTATAATGCTGGGAAATTCATGGACATATGTCATTTGTTAGTCATTTTAATGCTTTTAATCCTTTCTGTAATTCAAAATCTGTTGGTGACTTGGCTATTATTTTTAAGTATAGCCTACAGTATTCCTGAAACATTTATTTTTTGGTATTTGTGTAAGTAAATGTCTACATCTGCCACTGCAAAAAATCAAAATGAGCCTTCATGAATGAATAGACGCATCAGTAAATGTTTAGTTTGGTCTGTACGTAATAAAATAATAATGTAAAAATATATGAAATAGCGCTATAAACATAAACTCAACAGTATAAAATGAACCTAAAACACCAAACTGATTACAAAACTAAAGAATCGAATGTGACATACAGAGTCTTCTGAAGGTCTTTCCACTGAATTACACATTTTTTACGTAGGCTACAAAATACTAAACAATATTGTCTCAATGAACACTGAAAAAAAAATATGCTAGATCTTTTAAAGCAATTTTCTCATTGAATTTTAAGCCGTATTACCTAAAAATCTTCAGTTGGCGATGCTTAAAAGTTTGAGTGTCCCAGCAAATAGTTTTACACAAATTTATTGGTTGGTGTAACAATATTTGAAGTAGTTTTTATATGAAAAATTACAGTTATTTCTACCTGAAAAAGTTTACCTAATTATAAAATGTAAGCTCATTTAGATTGATAATTTTTAGTTATTGATCTTTAAAATACAAAAAGGCACTAATCAATTAGTAATACATTACAATGAGTGGAAGAAAAAAGACAACTGGTGAGTATGAAAGCACTTCTTTATTAGACAAATGCAACTTGAAACATTTTCAGCTGTTCAACAATTTCATAGAAACGTCTGTATGATTTGTTCTGAAATTGTGTTAGTATGTTTAGTGTGCAATGGTGTATTTGTCAATCATTAAAGGGTTAGTTCACCCAAAAATGAAAAATTTCTGTCATTAATTACTCAGCCTCATGTTGTTCTACACCCGTAAGAGCTTCGTTCATCTTCAGAACACAAATTAAGATATTTTTGATGAAATACGCTGGCTCAGTGAAGTCTCTATTGACAGCAAGATAATTAACACTTTCAATGCCCAGAAAGCTACTAAAGTTATATTTAAAGGGATCCCCTTGTATAGCTTAATATAATGTAAATGATGTCTCTTATTGAAGTATGCAGTACTAAACCCATGAAAGATTTACGTTATTTAAAAAAATCCATAACATATTTGGACAATGGGTGGCGCCATTTTGTTTGCGTTCTATGTCGGTGACGTCAAATGGTTGCTCTCGGTGAGCTACTGACACTGTCCTATGGCTATTTTTACCGCAACACAACGCTAATATACGATGCCACATTGTGCAGATTTTGCTTGTAATTTTCAGTCGATGAGCCACAAGAGAAGCGATAAAAAGAGGAGAAAAGAATGGGAAGTTGTGAAGAATGTGGACGAATAACTGCGTCTTTGTTCTCTTCACTTTAGCCCTGATGACTTTGAGGCTTTTTATCTATATGTTTTGATGCAACAGCAATCTAGTAACGCATACAGGTCTTAATATCCGCGGGGTTCCTTTTAAAACACGATCAGCCTTTTCAATTTGAGCCAGAGCGGAATATTAGTGAGGCTGAAAACATCGAAGACGTGCAATGACTCTGAAACTACTGTTGTATGGTGTGTAAAAATCGTCTGATATGTCACCTGAATGAATCACACATGCTGAGAAGATGCTGCTGTTTATGCGATCACAGATATCTCATGCATCTCAGCGCACCGCGAGCTTCAAGGCAGTCCGTCTCAATCCAGATGTGTTATATCCATCGCCAACTGTAATATAATAATAATAATAATATGATCTCTGATCTCAATTCTCTAATTGCACCACAAGAACAAATTATTTTCTTTTTCAGTTTTTGAAGTTAAAAGTAAAGGAAACTTTCCCCCCATAAAAACACTTTCCCATTGGATCTATTAAATACCCCGTTTTATAGTTATTTTGTGGCCATTAATACAATTGTTAAAATGTGTTTGTATGAGAGTACTCGTACAATATGATGCACATGCTGTTATTGCTGAGCAGACTTAAAATTAACAGTATCTAATACAGAATAGAAAGAAAAAAAGAAGACAAATACCATTTGCTGGCATGAAAAACATTTGTATTTTTATTCAAACACTCACGCATGTACACGCACACACAACACATCTAAATGAACCAATTCACTAAAACATGCTCATTCAACCAAACAGTCAAAGAGTCCAGAAATGTTTCATCCTGCAGATGGTACGTGAGATCTAGAATTTCACGTAGTTAGTTCACCACACTTTTGCCTTTTATTTGTCTTGTCGCTGTCTCTGGGTAGGGTGCTCCTTATACACACCACATCCAAGGAAAATAGGCGGTTATCCCCATATGTGACTCCTAATTTCTCCCAGCCCCTACTCTTGTACCATGCTGAAAACAGCACAGAAGGGCTTGCAAGGCAGCAGGTTCCTCTGCCAGTCTTCACATGTGCAGGAGGGCATTGTTGTGTGGGAACCAAAACACATCTTGTGCTATTCTGCAGTCTGGCTCTTCACGCTGCCAACTCCGTCCCAGTGGTAGGACATGGCCTTGAGATGGCGATCCATGATGTGGTCAACCACAACACGAGGCCAGTCTCTCAGGAACAAAGGCAGCCTCTCACTGTATTTGCGGTACCCACCAGAGCACTTCACATTGAGCTCAATGTACCTTGAATCAGAAGATGGAATAAAACTTACATCAGGATGAGTTGAATGGATTGTTATTTAAAAGTCGTATTCAATTTGTTTACTAAGCAGTCAAGCAGTTCTCAAGCCTTGGTAGAGACAATCAAATGACATGGTATGTATGTAACATTGCCTAGTCTCAGCCTAACAATTGACTTTATCATTACTTTTAGGGCTCGACATTAGGCTTTTACATGTGCTTGTCCTTCAGACATTATCCTGTCAACAAATCGAACAAATCAGACATTAACTTGTCCAAGAAAAAAGTTGCTTGTCTAGAAAGAATAAATTATATATATATATATATATATATATATTTTTTATTTATTTTTTTCCTCAGTAGTATTCTATCAGCATATGTGTTATCTGCCTCAAATCAATTTAAGGAAGGGTTATATATATATATATATATATATATATATATATATATATATATATATATATATATATATATATATATATATATATGTTTATTTATTTATTTATTTATTTATTTATTTATTTATTTTTTCCTCAGTAGTGTTCTATCAGCATATTTGTGATATCTGGCTCCTTAAATTGATTTATATTTTTATCAATAAATTCAGAATAATAAGGCACTAGGGCTGTTAACAAATGCAGATGCAAACCCAGAAGTAACATATAGATGCATTTACACAGACAGTTTAATGCAGCTCTGCCGGAACACAAATGCTTTAATATTGCAAAATTACTGCACAATTAATGTTATGAGATTAAAGATTTTAACGTTGGTAAAAAAGTGATGTCATTGCGTGAGTTAGATTGAGTCATTCATTAAACCGGTTCATTAGAACGGCTAAATCATTCACGAATGACTGTCTTTCTGCATGGCTCACTGAATCATTGACTTATCAGTTAATATTGTGTCTAATATGTAAGACCTTGCTGTCAATACATTATCATGTCGCCATTTACTAATAAAGCAGAAGCATTCTAAAAGTTTTGGTGCTTCCGTATTTTTTATTTTTATTTTACTGATGTATTAATCAGGCTACCTGTCCGGCCGGGCAAGTAAAATAATCCTCCACTTTCCCCTTCAAAAAGTCCAGTTCTCTCGGTCAAGCTGATAAGAATTAATGTCAGGCCCTGACTTTATCTACATATTTACAATGGCTTCTTTGACTTACTTTTGATATGTCCATGGCAGAAAGCCTGTCACAATCACTGTTAGCATTTCGCTGGGACTACAGTTTTTGTAGCCCTCCAAATACAGTATATTCTACATAATTTGCATTTTACTTTTTATTTACAGTTGAAAGTGGTAAGAATGTCCAGTTCCAGTGCTGGTCCTGGACCTTTGCTGTGGGGCCAAAACTTCAAACCTCACCCTTTGGCGGGACGAGGCCCTGGTGCCATTAGGCATTGAGGATGATGTTTTGTTCACCCACCTTCGACCATCAAGTGCCCAAATGAAGCTAAATTCATCAGCATATACCACAATCACGGTACCATAACCCTCCACAACACTTTAAGTAGGAATGATCTGTATGACAGTTTTCATAAAACTCACTCTTTCACAAAATCATCACAGCAGAAGACCAGATGAGATACATTGTCATATGGGACAATGTAAATTTCCACCTATCTGCTGTGGTCCAAAACTGGTTTCATAAGAATCCATAATTTTCACTCCCAGGGTGTGATTTGTGAAAAAAACAGAGGGGGATGTTTTGAATGTTTGTTAAGATGTTTTGAAAATTTGTTAACAGTGGAGCTATATACTATTTTTGGCAGCTGTTACAGAAACATTTTTTACAAAAAAAAAATCTTCTGATTTAACCTTGAGATTTGAAGTATTAGCTTAGATATTTGCAACACTAAATGACACTAATGATTCTTAATTTCTGGCTTTACAGTAATCAGATAATAATTCTCCATGAACATACACAAATTGTATACAGTCACTTTAAGTAGGCTAGATATTTAACTCTGTACCAAGGCAGTAACCATGTCTTGAACATTTTTTTTAAATAAAGCATAAAGAAACAAAACAGTGAACGAAATTGCTGCTAATACAATGCTAATTATTTTGTAGAAAAAAACAACATTACAATATACAGATATCAATTTTAATAGTACATTGATAACCTAATGTTATAATTTCATAATACAATATATTGTTAGTTCCAAGATTCTTCAGTTTAGTCAATAATAGATCCGCTATGACCTTTGGAATTCCCTAGTGGTCTAGTGGTAGAACTTTTGTTAACAGTATCAAAGGTTGCATGTTCTAATCCCCCCTCGCAGTTTTTTTTCCTCATTAAAATCAAAGATGTCCATCAATATGGTTGTATATCAAGAGCAGGGACACATTTGTTTTGTGATTTTACCGGAAAAATAGAACCTCCGCAACAGCGTTAAGCGATCGATTGACACGCCCGTCTGTGCTGTGAAGACTGTGTGCACGAGCATAAAGAGAACGTAAACCCCGCCTACTTTTTAATTTGATTGGCCATCTCAATCATTTTGACATTGACGAGTGTTCTTAGACCGCTGAGGCAGACCAGACTAAAAATTTAACTTTTAAACCTTTTTGTCATCCTAACAACTTGCAGATTGCTGTAATAAAGTGCAAGAATTTCAAATATTGGGTTATAAATACGGCCCTGCTCTGTACAACTGTATACTCTCTTCAGCAGCATCGTAATAGTCACCAAACAATCCCAAAAACGCCTTAATAAGCAAATGTTACTCAGCTCTTTTTATAAACAACACTGAGCGCATTGTAATTACAATCTCTGACGATATCAAGCATTCTGTCATGTCGCAAATCCCTCGCACAGCATCGGATCTGTGAGCGCACACAGAGTTGGTCTCATTTTATTGATTTTTTATTGGTTATTTTATTGATTTAAAATACAATCAAACAAACACATCTCACGTCTTTTGAAATTGTAGGTTTTGCAAATGTCAAGTCGGCAGAGCAAACAGGAAGGCTGCCCATCTCGCTCCTTAACAACTGATTCTTCCATTCTTCTTACCTTTGCTGCTGATGCTACGACTCTTCTCTTCTTTGCATGTGTTCCTTCATTGTATGTTCCTCATTTCGTTTTTCTCCTCTAATAATAAATTTGACCATTTTGATCCCTAAATTTACTAAAATAATGGCTACTGTTGGAATTCTGCCAAAGCGTGCGCTTGTTCGTTAACTGCATAATAGAGTACCTCAGGGATGATGCGTTTTTGTAGGCCAACCCGGAAGTTAGCGGCGCACGGCTTCCCTCGACTGAAAGCCTATGCCTTTTTCCCATAGACTTTTGGAAAATCATAGAAAATAAGCTCTGTGTTAAACAAAGGGTTATGACAATTACACGTTTTGTCTATCAAGATAATCTTTACAAGTTAACACAACATTTATAGATTATGAAGCCTAAATAAAGTCGTCAGATATAAAAGGCTAACAGTAGGCTATAAACGGACTACAGCACACCATGGTCGCGGATCAACGTCGTCACCACCAAGCGTCCTCAAACTGTATTTAGAAAACAACTCTATTTAAAAACATGCTCGCTGATTATGATCTGCGCTGTGTATGAATACTTATCCACTTTTTCATGAGAAATGCTGTCCAAATGTCCCGTTTTTAATGATGACGTCTAAAGTCCCCGCCAAAGGAAGT
This sequence comes from Chanodichthys erythropterus, assembly GCF_024489055.1. Classification (NCBI taxonomy): domain Eukaryota; kingdom Metazoa; phylum Chordata; class Actinopteri; order Cypriniformes; family Xenocyprididae; genus Chanodichthys; species Chanodichthys erythropterus. Next base: position 66,062,362 of record NC_090223.1, read on the forward strand.
AGTCCCTTTTAGCAATTTGTTAGCAACCGCCGATTTTAAGACGCAGTAAAAGTTTAAAAAAATCACAAGGGGGTTATAACTGGTGTGTTTTATGTCATAGATCAAAACGTGAAAGTATTTAGAGGCTTTGTTAACCACAGACCTTATTTCAGGCGATTTAGCAAAAACTCATTCAAAAAACCCATAGACTTTACGGCGTTGGAACCGGAAGCCCTAAAATGCTAACTCGCTTCCAGGTTTTGCCTACAAAAACGCGTCATCCCTGAGGCACTCTATTGCGTCAGTACATAGGCTATAGGTCTGCATGTGTCTAAAAACAATAAATGCCAACCAAAATTATTTTATACAACATTATAACATTATAGTTCAATTTATTTATATTTGTTTATTCCTTTTTAATTTAAATTTAAAAACAAAAATAAATTGTAAAACTATAATAACCCGCAGGCCACAGGTTGAGAACCACTGAATTAAATGATTAGCTATTTCCCCACAAAAGCTGTTTAATCAGCAAAGTGAAGCCTCTCATCCATTGACATCCATTCAAAAAACAGCCTCTGGTCGCACCTCCGTCGACTCCAACATCACAAAAGCTCTTACAGGTGCTTGTGAAAGCACGTCTCAGCAGATAAATGTAGGATAATCTCAATAAAACTTTCCGGTTAACTGTTAGCTGTTCATTCTGTACTTGCTATACACCGACACAAAACCATTTTTAAAACAAAGTTACATCAGTGTCTCCTGTGCGGTTACAAGGGTAAAGAGACAAAAACAGAATGTTTGCTGGCCCACGACCCATATGAATGAACAATATGTGTGAATTCAACAACTATATTTAACAGTATAATTTCTAATCATATTACAGAAGGATAAGCCTAACACCATAACATTATAAAACAACTGAAAAAAATGAACAGAAGTTGTAATTTTTAAATCTATTTTGTGCTGTATTAATTGTAAAAAATAAAAAAAAGTCTGCATCTATAGCTTATAAATTATAACATTATCAAATTATCAAACCAAAGAAACCACTAAATTTATTTGAGTCCTAATGGTTTACACTGGTGTCCAGTAGATACCAATATGTAACCTAAAAATTGCCAGATGTGATCTTGGTCCTTAATGGTATCCGATAGACAACACATGCAACCAATAGAGACCCACTAGGACTGTTACAACTTCCATTAAAACCAATAGTTCCCTATATAACCATTAAACCATTACAAATTCTGTGATGGTTTCTATTGTTTTTTCAGCAGGGTCCCCCCTTTCACAAAGATATATTGTCGAGAACAGCACTAATGTAGCGTGATTTGCTGGCATGGATGTAGTCAGTTTTGACCGCGAAGATGAGGTAATTTGACCGAATGTCGAGTATTTACAGCATTTTACCTGCTAGAAATACATGCCCAGTTTTAATGTTATTTTAAGGTGGAGTAGATTAAAATGTACATCAAAACTCAGCATTTTGTTTGTGTACGTCAGTTTAAGAACCACTGCTGGATATCAGCCTACACATTGGTCGCAGATGTAGTCAGTCAATGAGCAGCGCGATCGACCGACTGCATGACACTTTACTTTAAGTAGAAAACGTCAAAGGAAGATCACTGAATTCCAGCTTATTTGTCTGTGTTTTCAGATCATCTGCGCTTCTTCCTCGATAAAGCATGTGTGGGGTTGCCAGATTGCAAAAAGATTAAAGGTGCCCTTGAATGAAAAATTGAATTTATATTGACATAGTTGAAAAACAAGAGTTCAGTACATGGAAATGACATACAGTGAGTCTCAAACTCCATTGTTTCCTCCTTCTTATATAAATCTCATTTGTTTAAAAGACCTCCGAAGAATAGGCGAATCTCAACATAACACAGACTGTTACGTAACAGTCGGGATCATTAATATGTACGCCCCCAATATTTGCATATGCCAGCCCATGTTCAAGGCATTAGACAAGGGCAGCCAGTATTAACGTCTGGATCTGTGCACAGCTGAATCATCAGACTAGGTAAGCAAGCAAGAACAACAGTGAAAAATGGCAGATGGAGCAATAATAACTGACATGATCCATGATATCATGATATTTTTAGTGATATTTGTAAACTGTCTTTCTAAAGGTTTCGTTAGCATGTTGCTAATGTACTGTTAAATGTGGTTAAAGTTACCATCAGGGTAGGTTAAATTCTGGAAATCTGGCAACCGTAAGCATGAACACAATCTGTAATGTTTTGTCTCCTTTATTCAACCAAAACAAAAAAGTGATTTCAAAAGAGTGTTTTTGGTAAAGTTTAGTCTTTTAGCCACGTTTCAGTCTCGTCTTTTTTTGTCAACGATATTGCATGTGTTGATTTAGTTATCGTTTAATGACATTGGCGTCGTCTCATCATCTAGTTTTAAGCCAAGATTTTAGCAGTCCTATAAGATCATTACTTTATAACACTGGATCTACTAAACTTGGGTCCGACATGCATGTAGACTGTCCGATGATGACATCTGTTGACTCGTGAGCTACGATGCAAGTTTCTATAGAAGAATAAATCGTCATCAGCATGCGCTAGTGGCAAATAAAAAACTGTTGAATCACACCTGGCTTTAGTCATGGAAAAAAAAGGTTGTCAACGAACATATTGTCAATTTTTGGTTTTATTTTTATTGACAAAGTTATTAATAGAAATACAAACACGTTAAGAAGGACTACTTTAAATACTTTCAAATGGCTACACTGTTGTCCACATTTTTGGGGTTCAGATAGGTGTAGGGAAGCTCCAAATTCTTGTTCCGCTCCTCGATGAGATCCGACAACTCCCTCAGATCCTTCTGAAACTCTTCAATGAGCTTGCAGGGGACCTCTTCATCATGCAGATTTTCTGGGAAATGTCCCAGAGGGTACTATGGACAGGGTAACAAGATTGTAATCATAAATAACATGTTGATAATAAACATGTTTATATCAATGTTTAACATGCTGCGTATGACAGCACACTAATATTCTGCAAGAGTCCACTGCAACAGTTTGCTAAATGTCCTTTGTAATGTAACAGTCAGGTAATGCAAACCAAAGGAATGAAAGCAGTGTAAGTAAGACCGTGACTTTTAACATGTGCTCTGATGATGTACAAACTCACATGGTCTGCAGAATCCTGGCTCAGCTGTCTCAGGACAGCCATTCCATTCACCGTCGTGCTCACATCAGGAAGGGTCTCCAGAATCATGTCCTCAGTGGTCTGGCCTTTCTCCTTGGGAGGGGGCTTTCTGAGGGCACTGGGGAAGTTAGGCATCCAGCCGCCAAACTCAAACTGAGGGGAAAAGAAGTGGTGAAAAATGTAACCCAAATATTCACAAATTATAATAAGAACACATAATTAACATCACTTAGGCCATGAAAAGTGGATATGGACAGGTTGTTCTTGGCATTGTGGAATACTTGCTCTAGGGGCTTGAAATATCTTGAGGTAATGTAAATAACAGACAAGAGTTAAAAATCTGTTGAGCTCAATAGCCAATCAACTGAAACCCCTCCCCTTCATGCTCCTGTTTGTTACTCATTCAAGGAGCCAGGACAACAGAGGGTTTTTTGAGCTCGGACACTGAACGGACAGCTAGAGGAATGTATGGAGCAATATGCTGGATTTGAGAAAAGGCGTATGGGATTAGGATCAGGGACTGCAGCTTTAATGGCTCTGTGTGACTGGAAGTGAATTGACTTGTACTAACTGACCTGTCCATTGTTTAGAGCGGCATGTTGGGCTGACGCAGTGAAGATCACCATGGTGACAAACTTGACGAGCTCTGTCACAGTCTGAAGAGATGATGGTATTCCTGTGAAGAAGAATGAAAGGCTGTTTCTGTGAGGAACTCAATTTGGGATGTTTATACATGCGTAAGAGCACTGAAATGGAGAGTTGAGCCATAAACTACAAACTACTTTTGACTGTTGACCTGGTTCAGTTCTAGTCTATGAAACAGATAATTACAGTGGGGTTTACAAAAGAGGTTGTGCCTCAAACATGTCTATGCTATGCTGTGAAAATACTGAGATGATCACAAAAAAGAAAAGGAAACCTTTGTTGGATTAAATGTCCTGATATGGCAACCGTTCCTTTGGAAATTCATACTCCTTGGTCTAGCCAATTTCATTTCCTTTAATCTCTGCCTATTCTAGCTTATGCTGAAAGCTGTATTGTGAACACTTCTTGAGTCTATATCTATTTGCTTCTTGTATTCCTCACTCGTAAGGTGCTTTGGATAAAAGCGTCTGCCAAATTAATAAATGTAAAGGTAAATATAACACACCTGAGCCATCTCTTCCCAGGAAGCCATTGGTGAATATCTCACTGATCCATTGCTGCAGCTCTGTGTCCTTCTGCACGTGTGCATCACATTGATAGTAGTGTGACAAGAAAGCCGCAACAAACCTGTAAGCAACACAGTCAGATGTTTCAGGTTTACATATTTATAGCTTACCTTTTTTCTTTTTTTTTAGATTTGCTTTGAATAAATTCCAGCTTAAGAAATAAATGCAAAGTGACTTTCAACAAATACAGTGTCAGTTATACAGGTTCATGGGTTTAATAGTTTGTAAGCACATGCTGTACTGTTGCAATATGAATCAGAAAGTGTACCAGGACATATTAGTTCAGCCCTAAAAACAGGATGTCTTAAGTAACACACACATACACATAGGTGGAGAGTAGAAAGCATACTTCTTGATGATGTTCCACAGTTTCATCCCATCATCTCTATAGTAGTAGTGGGGAACATTCTCCAGACCTCTCTCACAGATGTTATCAGGAAGACAGAGGGCGCTATAGGTCAGAGAGGCAGTAGCACGCTTCAGCAACTTTGCCAATGACTCTCCACCTACTCCTGCATACTAAGAGTTAATGGAGAAAAGACACATGACATAAAGTTAGGTTAAAGGCTATAAACAAAGATCTGGCACCATAAACGCCATTGTGAGGAGAAATTAGCTGGATTCAACAAAAAAGTGTATTGGGTTATAACTGAAGTTTGAACCTCTAGCGCCTCTTTAACAATGCTATTTGCATACCTTGGTAAAGGCCCCATCCTTGGATATCAGCCGATTCCGGGCCATGATGTTGATCTGGAGCGTGTATCGGATATGGGGAAAGAGGAGCTACAGAAGGAAAAAATGTAAGTAAGAGATTTGCATTCACTGACGTCATATTCTTTAAAGATAAAACTATATTAATTAAAAATTAATTAAAAAAGTGTGAGTGTGTGCAAGGTTTAGGAGTGTGTTTATGGGAATTTGTGACGATTCTTCTAGAAGCACATTTGTGAGGTCAGGCAGTGATGTTGGATGAGAAGGCCTGGCTCGCAGTCTCCGCTCTAATGCATCCCAAAGGTGTTCTGTCGGGTTGAGGTCAGGACTCTGTGCAGGCCAGTCAAGTTCCTCCACACCAAATTCGCTCATCCAGGTCTTTATGGACCTTGCTTTGTGCACTGGTGCGCAGTCATGCTGGAACAGGAAGGGGCAATCCCCAAACTGTTCCCACAAAGTTGAGAGCATGAAATTGACCAAAATGTCTTGGTATGCTGAAGCATTAAGAGTTCCTTTCACTGGAACTAAGGGTTCAAGCCCAACCCCTGAAGAACTACCCCACACCATAATCCCCCTCCACCAAACTTTACACTTGGCACAATGCAGTCAGACAAGTACCGTTCTCCTGGCAACCGCCAAACCCATGCACTGACCCCGCTCTGTGACTTTACGTGGTCTACCACTTGGCTGAGTTGCTGTTGTTCCCAATTGCTTCCACTTTGTTATGATACCACTAACAGTTGACCGTGGAATATTTAGTAGTGAGGAAATTTCACGAATGGACTTATTGCACAGGTTACAACCTATCACGGTACCACGCTTGAATTCACTGAGCTCCTGAGAACGACCCATTCTTTCACAAATGTCTGTAGAAGCAGTCTGCGTGTCTAGTGTTTGATTTTATACACCTGTGGCCATGGAAGTGATTGGAACACCTGAATTCAATTATTTAGAGGAGTGTCCCAACACTTTTGGCAATATAGTGTATATTAATTAACTCATTATCATTCTCTGTCTGTGGATGTGGCATGTCTGGAACATACCCGTTGTGCTAAGAGTTCACAAATCAAACCAACTCATTCACGAGACAGATTCAATACCTTGTAGAGAGGGTGTGGAGGTGGAAGATTGCGCAACGTCGCCACGGTGAACACCTCTGCCAGCAGGTGAGTTCTCAGCAGGTGAAAGTCGACCTCGTGAACGCCAAACTCTGCATTTCGGACAAAGATCTTGGCCAGCTTCCAGTCTGCCTTTGAATCCGTTGGGAGGAAGATGGGATTCTCTTTGCTGGGCTTTTGCCTTAACTGTGCAGATTAAATTTGAACATGAAAAAAAATTGTACAAACAGTTTCTGCGGAAACCTAGGTTATGATTTTTCTCCCTTTAACAAAATGACAAAGGATTTCCATGGCATATGTCATAATTACTCTATGAAGACATTGACATCTTCAGACAATATTGCCTACTCATCAGTTGTACATTACATATCACCTTTCCTTCGTTTCTTTTTAATAAGTAGATTGTTTACCTAATCATTCAAGATTATTCTTCTAAATTTGATTTTTAATAATGCCCCCCCCTGAAATTTGGTGCCTATGTCCCCCAGGTCCTCTTTCGGTCAAAGCACTTCGACGTCACCCTGTATGGGATATTGCTTCTTGAGCATTTCCCAGCTGAAGCAAATTCTTATCCCACTTCTTATCCCACTACATCTGCATCAGTCAGCTTTAAAGTCATCCCCCTGCAGCTGGCCCTAAAGCTAGATGTTAGCCCAGCTCTTTCCTCCTCAGCCGGAGGCAGAAGCTTCTCTTCTCTGCCTCCTCAGCATGGTCTATAGGGGCCTTCCTCTGCCTTACTCCTGCTACCCCCATGCCTCTCAGGAAACAAGCTGCTGATGCACCAATGAAGCCACAACACCCTACCAGTACTGGATCTAGTTCAGTCTCTAGTGGCGGGCTCTCCCCTTTTGAGCACACTCAGGGTGGGGAATGCATTGCCTCCTCCTTCTCCAACAGACTAAGTGTGGCACTCTGATGGGGAGGTATGACACCTACAAATCTCCATTCTGTGCCTCTCCAACATCTCTTCCAGTCTGCGCAGGACCTGTGCCATAAATCTCCCATACAGGTTGATGTCAAAGTGTTTTGAACGATCTCTTTGATCTCTGAGGGAGAACACAAGACGTCAACCCCCATCTGCCTCAGTGCTCACGATTGATGAAGTGCAGGACAGAGGCAGAACCAGTGGTGTGTACCAGCTTTGAAGCAGACTGACGTGGCCGAGAGCATCAGCACACTGTTACTTCACAGCAGGATTAGAATTGGCTTCAGCAGGGACATGCTCAAGGAGCGATATCTCATACAAGTTTGACATCTCGTGTTCTCCCTCAGAGAACTGAGCTTGTATTCATAACCCATATATTTCTGCTCTGACTTGCTTAGTTGAAAAAATGGGAAATTACAGTTTTCTTTAAGAGCCAATATTATTTACCAGTTTTCACTGTAAAGCTGCTTTGACACAATCTGCATTGTAAAAACTTGACTTCAGATTCAAGATATTCACCTGTATGGCGATGGGCAGCATCATGCCATGGGGGTTACAGTGCAGCAGGACCAGGGGAGCCGTGAGGTACTGCTGCCTGTCATTGACTACATTTCCCACCAGCCCGTCCAACATCTTATAGTCAGACAGGAAGATGTTCCCTTTCTGGGTGTGGGGGTAGATCATACCAAATAATGAAGAAACACAGAAAATTAGACACAACCAATGCAAACCAGACCCAGTAATTCCAAGTCATGCCAGTAGCAAGTAGTGTACCTTCATCTCCTGCTTCAAGCTGCTCCCTCTTAGGGAGTCTTTGACCATGTCGTCTGTGACGGGGAAATTCTCAGGCAGCTTTGAGCAGCGCTGGATCATCATGGGATTGAGGCCATTCAGAAACTGGTAGCCAAAGAACTCGTCCTCATCCCAGTGCTTCTGAATGTATTCTGCAAAGCATGCTATATCAGACCATATGCTGCAGTACAGACAGTACTTTACTTGTAATACAGTAATTTTTTGAACAGTTCAGTTAAAGATGATTACCAATGGTTTTCACTTTCTTTTCACAAAGAATTACTTCCAGTTGGCTCATGCTTTCCCACGATCTTCTGCTGTCAGCTAATCCAGTTAGTTTCAGAGCAGCTAACCTACACACACAGAATACACAGAGACACAGTTAAAACATTAATAGTGGAACTAACCTTGATATACAACCTATGATTTACAGCTTTAGTTGTGAGCATTTTTGTACTTACTATTAGATATTATATTATTACTGTTTTCATTAAGAAAAAAGTTATTTTGTGAATGCCATCCACTTACATGCAAAATATACTGAATATAAATGGATCCAGTTTTTAAATCATGACAGTTAAAGGAACACTCCACTTTTTTTGAAAATAGTCTCATTTTCCAGCTCCCCTAGAGTTAAACAGTTGAGTTTTACCGTTTTCAAATCCATTCAGTCGATCTCCGGGTGTGGCGGTACCACTTTTAGCATAGCTTAGCATAGTTCATTGAATCTGATTAGACCGTTAGCATCTCGCTAAAAAAATGATCAAAGAATTTCAATATCTTTCCCATTTAAAACTTGACTCTTCTGTAGTTACATCGTGTACTAAGACCGACGGAAAATGAAAAGTTGATGAAAACCAGGAAAATACCAAAATGGGCGAAACTCATTGCCTTTAAAGTGGAAGTACAGAAATAGAGTAACAATTGTGAATAACAACATTAGTAACCTTAAGGCTTCTAGAGTGTGTAACAAAGAGATGAACACTACAGGAGGGTCACTTACTGCTTTCCAGCATTGAAGTTAAACTCGGTTTCCTTTGCGAAAGAGAATCGGACTTCAGCTGGCAGAGCAATGGCAGTGTCGTAATCGATAACTTGGGGCATGCCCTCAGCATACACTCGCCACCTGGGAGTGGAAAATTCAAATGTGTTTCAACAGTAGGAATTTAATTTCACTGAATTTATTTTAATATAACACAGACACTTGTGCTGGTATGCTGCCCACAAACCTAAATAACTTTTGTTGCTCTTCTAGCTGCCTCGTCCTTTGTCTTTGGGCTATTGGGCTGATGTCCTGGAACACGAGTGAAGCTGGAATGCAAATGCCAACATTAATTCACAGTCTGAACTTGTTTGTTTGCAAAACAAATGTAGGCTATATTTTGTATGTATCATTACTTGATCATAGGATGATGACTTGCATTTATGAGAACACATATGTATAATGACATTGGTATTACACTGGTATTACGACGTAAACATTTAATGAGTCCTCATATTTGAAATAGCTTTAAAAACATACTGAATGTTTTATTAAAAATGCAGAGTTTCCTGTGAGGGGTAGGTTTAGGAGTAGTGTAGGGGGAGAGAATATACAATGTGTACAGTATATAAAAAAAAATGATAGCAAAACAAACCTGAGTGTGTGTGTGTGTGTGTGTTTACTTTCAAGTACACAGGTAAATGATAATTTTGCCCATGACCTGAATTGGAGTCGCCTACCTTTAGCAGGTCTTAAAACGAGCCTCTCGTTGCTGTCAAGCCAGCTGTAGCACGGAAACAAAATCTCGTCACCTTCGGGCGTGTTGACCAAGATCTTATCGCAGAACCACTGGTTGTGAAGAAGACCCATAAACGGCTTGGAGTAGATCTCGACAGATACGAGCTCTCCCAGGGATGCCTTACAGCGTATCTTAAATGCTCGCTCCTGCACAGACATGTTCATTAGGGTTTATTAGAGCCAATATAGGTAAAATACAAATAATAATAATACAGAGTTGGGGGAGCCATGTGGTTCCTTGACACCATTTTCCAGATTTTTTTTTTTTTTGCAAATTTGTGACTTTATAATCACATAATATTCAAGTTGGTTTAATTGGGCACACTTACCGATCCTTGCCGAAACCCCTGAAGGTGGTTCAGATTCTGTTCCTCAGTCTCGGCCTCAGTACCACGCAGCTGGATGTAGATGAGGCTAGTGGTGCCCGCCAAGAGCCGCTTTCCTGTGTGCGCCGTCACTGTGTAGATCATCATGGCTGTCCTGCAGAGACATGAAAATCAAATATGAGTGTCACTGTCACAAATATGAGTGTCACGGTCACCTGATGATCTGGTGAAGCTGTCAGCGATCAAAACATTGATTTTGAAGATCACAAATGGGCTCATATTCACGACCTCAAACATATATATTCTCAAAACTGTCATTTGCTGAATGTACTGGGAAACGAGCTCTGGTGAGGACAGTGATGATGGTATAAAACATCTGCTCAAAATGAACCCTTCCAAGCTCCAAAATGAAACAATATATGCTTTATTTTATTCTTCTGTAATGGTTACTCTAATATTAGGGGAGTTTTATATTATTGCAGCAGGCGGAGATCCATCCGTGTTAGATATAGATCCGGGTCGCTAAAGACCCAAATATGTAAAAATGATTGGCGAAACATTGATGCATTTAAGGGTTAAAAAGTCAGTGTTGGACGATAAATGTTCACAAGAACAGTCGGAACTGGGAAATCAATCTGTAAAACAATGGACTCAAATGAAGGGAATTCAGGGACACTTACATGCAACACTTTCCACTTCTCGTTGTAAATGACTGCAAGACCTCCTGAAGTACATTTCAACATTTTCAGTTTGCTCAAATGTGTTCAAAAGTGAAAGGATCACTATTGGTCATGTGAATGTAACCATATAGACAAACACACACACACACACACACACACACACACACACACACACACACACACACACACACACACACACACACACACACACTCTTTCCTAACCCTGATTTAACCCTAAATGACAGTGAATAATGAATAGCACAGCAGCACCTAACCCTGGTTGTAACCCTGCATGTGTGAAAACACCATTTGACCAATTCATTAAATTTAATTAATTTAGTTTGCTAGATTTGTAACCAGAATTACAGAGTTTGAATATAAAAATACAGCCAAATACAAATCCAATAAGACTTACTTTAAACTTACAAAGAAGAAACTGTTAGTATGGATATCAACCTTTAACATAATGAGCTACATGTTTAATTAGAGATTATGATTATTTGTGTAATTTTACACACATTTGTATCTAAATTTAAGAAAACAGAAAAAAATACTATGTAATACAGTAATTTTTTTGTATTAAAAAAAATGCAATTTTTCATTAATTATAAAATAAAAAAGTTGTTGATTTACAGATATCATTTGTAATTTTACATAAATTTGTAATTTTTTCCCATATATATATATATATATATATATATATAAAAAAAGAGAATTACTGTATTTTGTCATTAATGAAATAATCCTTAAAAGATTATTTTACAGATTTGTAATTTTACAGAGTTTTTAATATAATTTACAGCAACAGAAAACTACTGTAAAAAAAGGTCAAGTTATTTTCCATAAAACCAGGATTTTTTAGAGTGTGTGAACTCACCTCGTCTGTCCTCGTCTGTCCGTGACACAAAAGGTTTTGATCCTGAAGGGTTCACAGGTGGTCTTATACTCTGGGGACGGGGTGGGACGATTGTTTTCTGGGGGTCTGATGTGCTTCCTGTGCCCAAACCCGTTTGATGGAGCTGCTTGCTTGGTTTCAAACCTGTTTGATGGTTTCAGTTCAAACCCCACCTTTATCAAACAGGACCGTCCACACTGTTGAGTTTGGAGCTCTGTTGAGTTGATGGACAAATTACAGTATTTCTCATTGTTTATACAGGAAAATTACTGTATTAATACAGTATTTTTCTGTTTTCTTAAATTGCATACAAATGTGCAATTTAAAACAAATCATGTATATTATTGTAATTATGTAAAATTACAAAATAAATCTGTGATTAAATATGTAGATCATTATATTAAAGGTTTATGTCCATAATAACAAGTTAACATTTCTCTTTGTAATTTGTAAAGAAAATCTTAATTTTATACTTAGGTGTATTTTTTCATTCAAAGTCAGTAATTCTGGATCCAAATATAGCAATCTTTTTTCGTTACACCAAACAATGCATGGTGTGTTTAAAGAGCTCTCCAGGTCGAGACTTTCAGCCCACACACCAGTGGATCCAAACTGCTTTATTAAAAAAACAGAGATAAGATAGAGATAAGAAAAGCAAATTTTTTTACAAGCACAAACACCCCAGAAAACACCCATAAACCTTTTACAAACACACTCATGACACATAGCCATCTTAATTGGTTACATGTCATCTGATCAGAATGTGCATTTGTTATTTGTGACAGAAACTCTAGACTGAGACGTTTGAAACTGGAAAAAGCAGAACATGGAGAGAATGGGCTGAAAGTACTAAAATGAATCCCAGCATGCAATGTGTTCAAATGTGGAAAACTTTGAATCCTCAATGCGTCAGAAGCGCACGTCTGTATGGTGGAAACACCTTGCTGTGAGGTGACGGTATTAAAGTCCCTGTAAAGCAATATTAATGTGTTCAGTATAACAATATAACATAAGTGACATATTCAATATGTGTTCTGAGTCTGTCACTCCACAGAAAAACGTGTTATTAACCACCCAGCAACATTTGAATGATTAAAAATCGCCAAATGTGTTACGAGTGTTACGAGATTTCAGGTTTCAGTGGGCGGCGCGGACATGAGATACAAGGAGAAGCTGAACTAAATTTCTCAGCTCCATGTGAATATCCGGGAAACTCATGAATATTCATGTATTAATGGATTACTAAATATAGTTTCAGCACAAACTTATGCCTAAACTACAATAATTTTTTAGTGACACTGGGCGAAACTTGCATGAATATTCACGAGTTTCCTATTTTGTGTTGAAAATGTTATATGTGATTGCCAGAGGTGTCATTAGGATTCGCTAAACGAGCCAATAGCATTTTAAGTAGCCTATGTTTGTTGTTTCTGTTTTACCTTGAGTCTAAAGCATATAGTTTTAAAAGTTTGCCGCAATATATGGTAGTATTAATTGTGAACTCCTGTGGTGGTAAAACTCAACTGTTTAACTCTAGGGGAGTTTGAAAATGATGACAGACTTTTCATCTTTGGGTGAACCATAAAACAACGGAGCTGCGCTCTGCGGACCTGCCACAAGATGGCACTCTTTAGAGAAAAAGCTTCAAAAATTTAAGAGGCTTCATTTCTCCACACTGTAAAACATGATAGCCCCATTAAGTTAAGTTACCTTACTTCCTGTCTTTAACTCCAATTGACATTATAAGTTTTGCAAATTCAACTTAAGTTTGTAAGTTTTCAAAATTTAAACTTAAAGTAACACATTATGTTGACTACCTGTGAGTTTTGCCACAAAAGTTTAGATGTAACCGAGAGCAGTAGAAATGAATGTACGGGTTTCCAGACTGAGTTGCCGGGCAAAATTGAATCGCCGGCAGATCAGGCTGGGTTCACCCAGTCTAGGCATTTAATACTTTTAGAGTTAAATCTCTTTTTTGGCTCATTTTGCCTGTAAAAGAAAACCTGACTAATAATTATGCACACCTGAATATAAGGCGCATTTCATTTCCAGCCTTTATGAACAATTATATATCACTTATAAATTATTAAATACAAAATTAGTAGTAGTTATTAAGATTGATGTGGTTTGGAATTTGTAAAATGTGCCTGGAAAATAAAAAAAATATGATTAGAAAATAATTGCCTAATAATTCTGCACACGTTATTATAACTTGGATGTCTTTATAAAAGGAATGCCTGTTGGCTTTCTAATTGGATATGAAGGGGTCCTGAATGATGCGTTTCCTCTTGATGTCTTCAACGTGGCTGTAGTGGTAGAGGACACAATTGTTCTTCATGATCTCAGGGACATACCCACTGCCTTTGCTCTGTTAATGGGCACAATCTATTGCCTCAACCTTGAATACCCCCGCAACATGAAGTACTCATTTGAATTCATGCAGAAAGTGATCATGAAGCTTAAACCTGACCACTGTTCTGCCAAGATCCATGGCCTTCGAAACAAACTGCTGCGCTATAATTTATAGACTGAACGTTTCTTCCCCATCAACATGAACCAAATGTTTAAAAACAGTCAGAGGGGAAAAACAATATAACCTTGTTCTGAAATTTGTATTCTTTGGAGGACACTTCAGTTACTTGACACTGTTCAAAATTGATATCAACCATTTCAAGCGAAACCCAAGTACTGCTGAAAAATATCAGAAGCATAAATGTTTGGATGTGTTCTTATAACAAGGTTGTTCATTTTTTTTTTTGTTATTTCTGAAGCTATTGCTGAGGGGACACTTAATGTCCTCTCCCCTCTTACTTTTTCTATACCACTAGTTTTTCTTCTAATGTTGATGAAATGTTTAAGCATGTTTGTTTTTAAATGGCTTATTAGAATGTTTTTTTTAATGTTTATTAGAATTGTATTCTAAAACCAATGTTTAATGTATTTTTTAACTTGTTACAATAAAATGTAAATATTTTTGAGCAGACGAGTTAATTAATTGAGCCAATTTTCCATAATGTAACAGTTGTTTTAACTCAGAGAATCAAGTTGAAACATTTAAAAATGTAACCTAGTAAGTTGTTTTAACTCAGATAATCAAGTTAAAACAACAAATTTAGTTAGTTTGAAAACTTGTAAAACATCTTTTTGAGTTGAAACAACAAATTTCTTTAAGTTGATTTGACTCACGTTTTTAAGGAAGCAGGTGAACTTTGACTTGAAATGTTTTACAGTGCATCACTACTAAAATAGTGAACTCTTTAATGTCGTTGTTCATGTGTGGAAAAAAAAGTGACTAAACTAAACTAGACTGTGTAAAAAAAAATATATATATATGAATGAAAGAATGATGTCAGGTTTTGTTTACAGGTGTGGTGATGCTGATTTTATTTCATTCATTTGATTAAAAATACAAAATGGAAAAATCATATTGCTGAATGCTGAAAATTCAGCTTTGATCACAGGAATACATTAATCTTTACTATATATTCACATGGAAAACAGCTGTTTTACACAGTAATATTGTGAAATTTTTTTTATAGTTTTTTTAATCAAATAAATGCAGCTTTGGAGAGCAGAAGAGACTTCTTTTAAAAACAGTAAAAATCTTACCAAAATCAAACTTTTTAATGGCAATGTAGGTTTAAACATTACAATTGGTAGAATTATACTGAACTACTACTGCTGCTACTACCACCATTTTTAGAAAACACAGATGGACAAGAAGTCCATCGCCAGGATGAATCTGATGATGAGCATAACTCTGAAATGAACACAAACGGTTTGGATTTGAAGTCAGAAAGGTCCAAAACATTTCAGTATTGCAATAAAATTGGAGAGCTGGGAAATAACAAATCCTCTTCACCTGAATGCCACCGGTAGTGTCAGACCAAGAGAGTCTCTTCTATGCTCTTATGTTGACAGGAATGGGAAAAACAAGCCATCACTTCCTGTGAGTGTGAGCTCATAACAAATCAGCACTCAATTCATACCTTGACATATTGGCTATCGGAAACATTAAGGGCCCTTCATCAAATAACATCAAGTGGAGACTGACTTCAGCTGGACTAATGCAAGTGTTCTTCTGGCATTTAATCATCTCTGTCTCTACAGAGAGCACAGCAAACACAGCAAACAGTGCTGATCGTCCATTCACAGTCCTGCTTCTTTGCTCTTCACACATTATACAGACCGTGTGCCAGGCATTTTCCAGAAAGACGGACAACAAGGCTTTAAGAGTTCGCCACCTGCTGCTGCACCTTGCTGTTGAACAGCACACATCTAGAGGAGGCAACGGCTGTATGGGAAGATATGTGTGTGCTGTTAACATCGTCAGAGGAAACTGATGTGCTGAATGCAGCCAAAGCTTCCCTGGACCTCAAATTAATGAAGACCTCCATAAACATCCACAAACTGCAACCTGTGTGTGGAAAATCACCATTCACAGCAGTGTTTAGTGCGGTTTAGGAAAGGGCCAAGAGCCTAAACCTCAGTAGCAGCACAGGGGAAAAAATGATCTTATTTTATATATTTTAATGATTGACATCCTAATCAACAGCTACATTTTCATCATGCTTCTAGGGATCTTAGCTCGTTTCCCGAAATCAGCACAGCTGCATCCAGCCAACAATCCAAAACCAGGGAAACAAACTGCCATGTGGAGGAGTGGTTCTGGATTGACAAACACAGCATCCTTCAAACTAAAACGTTCCTGCGTCCTGCTGACTTCATCCACAAAATGCATGGATCCCCACAATGCAGATTCAGAGAACACATCATTAACAACAGTCTGTCACTGCCTTTCTGTGATCTAAAACCGAAAGAAAACTTCTTCAGCCAGAAAGTAAATTGGGCGAAAATATCACAAACGAAGGACAGCATACTTTGACCCATCACGTCCAGAGCGCTTTTACATAAAAGACACAGGAAAAGCGAGGATTAAACTCCAAAACCTGACTTGAGTTAATCTAACAAAAGGTAACTGAAGTTCACGCAGTCCTGCTAATTTGATCCAGGTTTACCTAGTCAAGATAATTGTGCGTGGACTTTGGATCATGGATCAAATCGATCAAACATGGCAAAAATCAAAGAGAGAGTGGCGATGTTCAGCGCTACAGAGCACACTATAAAAAACAATTAGTAAAATTTATTTAATTTTGCTTTTTTTCTTAAGTTTTTTCAAGCATATTTTTATGTACATTTCAAATATGGAATAAAGTAACTCTACTTAACGAAGATAAGTAAAATTAACAAAGAAAATGAGTAATTTTAACTTGGCCAGCAAAAGGGTGAGTAATTTCTACTTTGTGGAAGTTTCTTTTGTGATACATTTTACTTAATATAACGCTGAATTAAGCCATGTTTTTAAAGTCTCTGCTTTACTCAGAAACATCTAAGTAAATAGTTCAATAGATATTGTGTAGATGTCATCTCATTATATTAGAAGCAACACAACACTTGAACACAGAGAGCTCAGTACTTGCTACACGATACACGATGACGGTAACATTCGATGGATCGTTTTGAGTGTGAATGTGCCATTTTGAGTAGAAAATGAACTCCAAATATCACAAAATGGCAAGTTACTAAACATAACCACAAAAGCAAAGATAAAACAGTGTAAAAACAGCGAAAAACTGACCTCATTAATTATTCAAGGCCCAGTGCATGATGGGAACGCCAGTATCAGAAAAGTTGAGTAGTTTTATTAATTTTATAATGTTGATATTTACACTTTAATTTCTACAAACTTAAATTGAGTACTAATATAGAATTTACTTTAATTCTTGCCTGAACTAACTTTTTCGTATAAAAATTACATGTGTTTTTTCTGTAGTATTTACTTCACCCTAAAATCATTTTTACAGTGCAGCGTCTGTTATTAGAAACCTACGAAGAGGTAAAACGTGTAATAAATGAAAAAGGCAATATTGCAGCAATAAATAAAACAAGAGAGAAAGGCTATAAGTATATAGGCTATATAACTGCTTAAACATATCTGGTTTGATGCCATAAATGTCTGATTTCATGATGTTTATTAATGCAGCTCCAGAAAGAAGAGTGATGTTGCTGGATCTGGGGTTGGCCACCGCCAGCACCCTTCACTCCTGAACAAGAGGAGACCATGCCGTCATCGAGGGAACAGAAGGGGGACATCTTCCAAATCCATGCCACCTATTAGAAGATTGATATACAGTATGTTTTAGCATATTCTTGATCAAATCAAACATGTTTTGTCATAGTGATGCCAAATTCTGTGTGCTTGTTGGAGTCTTGTTGAACCCTGTGAGTATGAGAGACGTTAAAGCACTGATTGACTGTCTAATACCCCTTTTCCTCCAAGGCCGTTTGAGTGCTGGTTCGGAGCCAGAGCCTAGTTTCAAATCAATTCTTTGTCTTTCGACACACAAAGCACCAGCTCCAGGAAAAGTGGTTCGTAAGTAGCACCAACACATTGCTGGGCTAGAAGAACCGCTTGCGTCTTACTTCTAAATGCGCTATACAAATAAAATTGAAATTACAATTTGTCTACATAAATTTAATTCAATATTTAAATATGGATTTTTTTCTAATTTTAACTTTTTTAATTAAAATGTACCTTAAATATGAAACTAAATTGCCAGTAGGTGGCAGCAAGTCACTGTCTTAATGAGTGAGTGAGTGAGTCATTCATTCAACTGATTTGTTCAAATGATTCATTCATTCAGGAGTGTTTATTGAATGGACATTTAATCATTGATTAAACTGATTCATTCTAAACGCGGATTCAGTCAGTGTAACAAAAACATTTCTGTCTGTTGCACGGCTCTCTAGCCCGTGGAAAGGCAAACCGGTTCTCAGAAGACTCGTCAGTTGAACCAACTCTGGCACTAGCACTAGCTCTGAACTAGCACCCGGTTTGTGCTGGTGGAAAGGGGGTAAAAGTGGTCTAAGTGGTGATTATTAACCACAGTTTGATTGTTGGTTTCAGGATGAAACTCTTGAGGAGGATGAGGAGACTGTGTCTGTATGTTCAGGGAGGCCTGAGGTAAGCACTGATTGCACATTATAGCTACTTAAAGACGACTTGTGTGGTGAGGGGCTAATAGTATGTATTTTCCAAAAATGATTGGCTGCAGGACACCGAGATCCTTCCAGAACCCACTCAGACTGGGACTACAGGAGACAAAGTAAGGGTTAAGTATTAACAACAAATTGTCAAGAGCATTTCAGGAAATAATCAATTTTGTTTTCTACAGAATGAAGAGAATGTAAAGAGCGTGTATAAGCGCTACCTGCTCAAACAAATAGATGTTTTGGATGTAGACATCCAATATAAGAAGTTGAAAATGAGAAAGCTGGAGCTGGAAATCCAAAAACTGGAGAAAGATGCAAGTAGAACATAATAAAGCTATGGCACCTAAACTTTTTTAGTTTTTTGACACTGTTTAATCATATGTCTTTCTTCCCCAACAGGCAGCTTCAACTTGACATTAAAATGAAAAATTATGTGAATGTTGTGTCTTGTATAATTAAATGAAGGTAAAGCAGGGGAGCTAGAAATAAGAAAATTAAAGCATTAACAGAAGTTTTGCAATATAATATTAACCAAAAAGATAATTTGCATATGTGTCTCTTATAACCCTTCCTGTTTCATGGTCCTCAAATATATAGGTCACTACATTGCAATATAGGCATAACAGAAATGTCTGTAAAGAGGGATGTGGGTAACTTCATTTAAACTGTGGAGAAAACTGTTGAATCAGATTCAGTATTTGAAGAAAATGTGTTTAGATCAGTGTAATTTGAATTGAACAGAACATAATCCTGAAAATAACCACTTCAGTGGGACCGTACCTGCACATTTATACTGTGCAGAGATTTCCTGTTAACAAAGTCTGCTTCATGGTGACCAGACGGACGCTTTATACGCACATGGGTGCAGTCCAGAGCCCCAATAACTTTTGGGAAAGCAACAAAAGTAAAAGGGTTTAGCTTCCAACTGTCACATCGAACATTAATTTTCAAAAATATTTCAGAGTCCTACACAATTGTTAAACTTACCAGTGATTCCATAAAAGGCCTGTTTAATGGTATAAATTGCTCTGTGTCCAGGGAAGGTGATAGAAGATTCTTTAGGTACACCATTCGCACAGAGCGGCAAACTGATGATTTGCTGATGTTTTCTGCATCTCCAACGGTGTATAGGAATGTTCCACTTGCAAAAAAGCGAAGCGCTATACATACAGTCTGTGTGACAGTGAGCGCTTTATTGCAGCATGTGTTATGTGCAATGTACGGCTTGAGTAATCTACAGATATATCCAATCCCTTCTCTTGAGAACCTATACCTCTCATACAGGTGGTTCTCTGGAAAAGATCTGACCTGTCCCTGAAAGTACGTTCCCTTCTGCATGCTCTACGTCATCTATTAAAGGACACTACCTCATCTATGAAAGGACACGCCATGATTCATAAAGTAGCTTATGACACATGGGTTGAGGTCCTTCTTTATAGACCGTTAATTAAAGAAGTCACACCCACCAAACACATATAAATAATTTATTTATTTGTAACCAATATATCAAAAATGCATTTAAAACGAACCTGGTCTCATAGTAGAGACGTACCTGCGGGCACGTTTTTGCGAGACACAAAATTACGTACCGATACGTACGTCTTGCAACAGAAACGAACGCTAGTGGCCGTTAAAACGTCAATAGGCGCTTTTTCCTTGTTTTCACACACGGGTTTGATGATGGCCGGGGTCGGATTATGGATGAATAAAGACTCGTTTTCGCATCTCCTCGTGCAATATGATGTCACGACATCAAAACGCTTCTTACCGGAGCACCCGATTTGTAAACGAACATACTTTTGGACTTTTCGTCTCTACACGTTTCGCTTTTTTGACCGCAACCAAGCTTGCTCGGTAGCTCAGCTGATACGGAGTTGGACTTACAACGAGGAGTCGACTCCCCCCTGCCTGGGTACGAATCCCGTGAAAGGCGACTGACTGGTTCAAAAAAAAAAAAAAGAGAGATCTAAACAAGCTGAAAAACGGTACGATCGCGGACGCTTCTTACGCCACGTTTGCTTTTGTTAACACTATCGGGTAGGTTTAGGCGTAGCGTCGGTGGGACGTTATTTTAAAACGCAACGGAGCGCAAATGTCAAATTGAGAACCGCGACGATTCGTCTAAAAAGCAACGTCATAAAACGTACCGCATTCACAATATTATCTGCTCCAGCAAAAAAAACCAAAAAAAAACACGCTTTTAGCGCCACTCAGTGGACATTTCAGAGCGAAACTGCAGCGATATGTACATACTGGTACGTATTTTGCGACTCACGAAAATGTGCCCACGGGTACGTTTTCGTCATGAGACCAGGTTGCAAAAAACATGATGGTAATGGTAATTTCTTCGTATTCCCAGCAGGTCATTGATAGAGGAAGTCTGGTTAAAAGCATCAACTCAGGCTTATCCTGACAGTTCATTGGCAAATCCAATGGTTTTTATTTAAACTTAACATAAGATTCAGCAAAACTTACCATGTTTTTCATTAAAGAAAAAAGATTATTGGACCAATGGTGACCCTCTATACACAAATACAAATTACACATTATATTCCATTTTCTGATGATCTTCTCATTATTGTGTCTGATGGCCGCTTACACAGAGGAGTGACCGCTGCTGGTGTGTTGTTCAATATAGATTTGTGTGTATGATTCTGCCAGTGTAAACTTATTAAACATATTTACATTTATTTAGAAATTATAGGCTACACTGCATATAAAAAATGGGCTTTTAATGCATTAGTCATACTGAAATAAATAAGCACAAGTAATAAAACTAATACCAAGGATGAAAAAAATATACTCAAATTTAACATTAGATACACTACAACTTCAGGATATTAAATAATGTTTTTTTTAAAATATACTTTCAGTGCATTGTTACAATGATCATTTTCAGCACACTGTTAAAATATACCTCAAATATATTTTTATGAAGTGCAAATAAATACACTTTTAAAACATAAACTGAACTTACACTTAAAGTATATTTTTCTAAAATATTTTTTTAGAAAATATACTAAAGTACAATTATTTTAAAGTGTGTTAAAAGTTGTATTGTGAAAATATGATACTAATATACTTTTTATATATTTAAAGATAGTACATTTTTGTTAGTATATTTGGAATGTACTATAGAAAAAGATTGAATATATTTAAAATACAATAAAGTATACTTTTTTTTCACTAGGTACACATAAATGTTACTCTCTCAAAAATACAAACATGTACATACATGTTGCTCACATATTATGGTCAAGTCACCTTTATTTATATAGCGCTTTTTACAATGCAGATTGTGTCAAAGCAGCTTTACAGTGATAACTGGTACATAATTTTGGCTGCACAGAAGCTCTTAAAGAAAATGGTGTCAGTATCCATCTTAAGTAGATTCCAGAGTTAATAACTCATTTTATGTAATGGGTGGGAAAATATTTACGTGTCGGGTGCGGGTCAGACACGCGGTAGGCACGGGTAGACTACGGGTCCAATAGCCACTATTCCAACTCAATTCGGTGCATTTGACAGCTACTTTCAAATGGTCCTGTGTTTATTTGTGTTCACGCTCTGTTTGAAGACCGTTAAAGGCTTCTAATTACAGCAGGATTCGCAGCGCTGAGCGTAGCCAATCGTGCTGCATCTGATTGAAAGCTATGATTATTGAAGGGAGCACGCTTTGCTCGCTTTACTCACTTTATGTATTTAATATAGGCTATTTACAATTTGAATAAATGTTTTAGAAAATTTTTCGCACTGCTACAAGAGGACAGGCAAACACTGCTTAGTTTTGGAAGAGACAACCGCGTTTAAATGCGAGTGAATCTGACAAAATATTTACTAGCTTTAAACTTACAGTTAAATAGGTCTACTAAAATAATCTTTGTCGTATTATTTTACTTGTGTTGTTTAATGCAATGATTAATTAGATGCAGCGACATATCCCACACAGCAGGAGACTCCTAGGTGGATCCGCACTCAAGTCCCCAAACCCGCTTGACTGTCACATTCATTTTGGTGCCGCCCATAGGATCAGCTCCACCTCCGGGCAGCACCGTAAATTCTACTGTCAATCAGCGGATCCTGAGCGGACCCATGTCGGATCCGCGGACGCGCCTTTACTGTAAAGTCTGTATCAATTTGCGGGTCCCAAACGGATCCAAAGTGGAGCAGATGCAGTGCGGAGCCACGGCGGGTCCACAATCCGCCTTCGTTGCGGATCCGTCACTGCGCGCAAGTGGACGCTGATTGGGGTCTATTCGCGGATATGTTCTGAAAGCCGTGATACCACTGTGGCCAATCCGCCGTGCTGTATGGGATAATTCCCAATTGTTGGTTTTATTGCTTGTGTTAGGCTACATGAGGAAAATATTTTGTCTACCTGATGTAGGAGATTTAATGCGGGTGTGGGTCGGGTCGTGGTTTTTATGTCAAACGGGTCGGGTCGGGTCGGGTGTGGGCTAAAATTAGCGTTTCTGTTGGATTCTTGTTTCTGTTGAAGAAACAGTAGTTATTAATTTAGTTAATTTATATCACAGTGTCAATGCAGATCAAAACACTATTGAATATCAAATGTCAAATCAAATGTCAAGTGTCCCCAACTAAGCTACCCAAAGGCAACAGCGTCAAGGAACCCAAACTCCAACAGGTGACATCAGGTGGCAAACAGGTGTTAAAATGGAGAAAAAAACCTTGGGAGAAACCAGGCTTAGTCGGGGGGCCAGTTGCTTGGAAAATCGGCCATTGAATCAATTCGATTTCTAAGGCGGAGCAAATCCGAGCAAACAGGAAGCGGAGTAAACCAATCAGAGAAGGGCAGATATGACGTTAGCAAAGCGACAAGAGAGTCAACAGCGAAAAGTAAATAAACGTTCCCGGGCAAGCACAATAGTTTTTTGGCAAGCACGGAGAGTAGTTTAACATGGCTAGCGCTAGAGAAAGCGACGTTAATGACTTGTGTTGTTTTTGTAGTAAGAATTTGAGAATACATGGTGTTATTGCCACTTGTGTGTGTGTGACATCGTATCAGGCCATCAAGCTGTTCAATAAACTGTTTAAAACATACAGTCACCCGATCAGTGCTGAGATTCTAGATGGCATAAACAAAGATGTAATGAATCTTGACAAACTGAGGACGGAATCGAAACCGTCTCGTGTCCCTCTCACGCTCATCTGCTCGTGCTGTGATCAGCAGCGGCGCGGGCGACACGACGAGCCTCTTTACAGATGTCAAACAAACCAAAGAAGCTCTTTAATGCTTTTGTGCTCGCTTGAATGAGATTCGCCATGTACTTTGAACACAATGAAGCGAGAATGGACGAGCACAAGCTTCATTAGAGACGCGAGCAGTAGAGGTCTACAAAGAAGACCCGAGGACCCGGGACCCGACCCGGGACCCGTACGGGTTCGGGACTATATTTTAAATGGTCAGCCGGGTCCGGGTCGGGTCCTAATCTATTATTTCGGTTCCCGGGTCTGATTAAAATTGTGTGTATACCCGAGCCGATTTGATTTGGAGATCACCCGGCCGTGTTGGGAGTCAGTCAGTGCTGTGCGTGTTTTGTAACTTGCAAAGTATGAGCCGGGAAATAAGGTGAAAAAACACGAGTGACCCCAGCCATCAGAACCAGAGCGGCGGAGTTAATGCAAGCAAACGGTGATCATCGAGTTTTACTATTGTGTGCAACAGTAATGCAAACAAACTTCAAATCTCAAGAACTGCTTGTAGCCTTGCACATTCGCATTTAAATAACATAGCCTATTTCAAATCATTAACAAAATATGAACTATCACACGAATGTTTTCTGTGACGCTTAAAGCTTGTTTCAGGTTGCTCCAGCTAACGCGCATGTCTCATGCGAGCGCACTCTTTCTCCTGTTTTTATAATAACATTATGCCGTCTTGTTATATCTAAAGTTTTGGTCAGACTCGGCTCAGAAAGCACAGAAATGACCGCAAATAAGTAATGCTAATGTCAGCGGCCATGTCACAAGCAATCGTTATTATAGTTCAAAAGGGCAAACAGTCAAAGTTATTTTGTTATGTGAGTTGACTCGAGAGGAATAACTAGAGAGGAATAACGGATGAACTTTCTTGGCAAGTGCATCACAGTCAGGTACAAGGGAGAAAGCTAATTTAGCCTACTAATATTAGGTAAGACAACACGTTTTATTTTCGCAACTTGTTTATTGACTAATTAATAGCAATTTGCTGTGGAATAGACCTATGTGCCGGGTCCAGACGGGTCCGGTCGGGTCGGGTCCAGCTTAGACGGGTCCGGGTAGTACATTTATGGCATTTCTCGGTTGTGCACGGGTTCGGGTCCAACTTTCAAAATAACAGTCGGGCCGGGTCGGTTCCGTGGAGCACATTTACGGGTCTCTTCGGGTTCGGGTATGAATTTTTGGACCCGTGAAGACCTCTAGCGAGCAGTCTCTGTTTCTCTCAAAACATCATCCAATATTTAAATGTACACTTCTAATGCATTCTTGTGATCGAATCTTGTCGATTCGCTGGAGTGTTTTTATTTAAAAAGGCTAAAGAGAAGCAGCTTTAAGAGACATGGTCTGCTCCGCTCGATATTGAAGGGACTTTCGCCGCACTAGAGTGATGCTGTTTGCGTCACTGAAATAAACGAATCTGATTCGTCAGTACGTTTTGGAGTTGAATTGCGACTTGATGGCAGACTGACCAGACTGATATATCTTGTAGAATATATATCAGTCTGGCCTTGCCAGGCAAGGGGGCCAGTTCTCCTCTGGCGAACAGTGCTTTGTTACGATTCAGGTAGCTATCATAAGTCTGATAGGATCGCAACATTCAAATGATTAATTCCAGTTCAATCCAGGTAGCCTAGTTTGTGCTGAATACAGTGTAATGACACTTTTGCCATTAAAAGTGCTGCAAGTAGATTTTGAACAACGCTGTTGGACATTGTTAATATTTGAAATCAACCCAAACAAACACACCCCTCTCTTCATTGCTCCGCCTCCAAAACTCACATGTGAAGCGGGATCAAAGCAGCCTCCGCATCTGTTTTCAGGCCTTCCCACTTAGCTCTCTCCAGCGCTGGAAAGCT
The DNA here is from genome assembly GCF_024489055.1 of Chanodichthys erythropterus. Taxonomy (NCBI): domain Eukaryota; kingdom Metazoa; phylum Chordata; class Actinopteri; order Cypriniformes; family Xenocyprididae; genus Chanodichthys; species Chanodichthys erythropterus. The sequence goes on from NC_090223.1 coordinate 66,088,069, forward strand.
TTTCTAATATTAACGTGGGTCCTAAAGATCTTGCCCAGGCATAAACCTCCATTCCAGTGATATTCTTTTGAGCTCTTTTGTATTGTGTCCCATCTTTAGGTCTGCAGTTTTTTTTTTTTTTTCCCCAAATCTCCCTCTTGCTTGTTCTCTCTCCTCGACCGTCATACGCCTCCTAATGCTGATTGGTTAGACGTTTGTTGTTGGTGTCGGCCTGACTAACTTCCAAACAGTGTTTTTGAAATTCTACTGAGTCCACCATTAATATGTTTATAAGCAACTGAAAAAAGCACAAATGTCAAAACTACTCCAAGGCCCCAAAAATCCTCAGACCATGGAGGGTTAATGATTTAATTTTGAGTAATTTGGCCCTCCATACAGTTTTGATATTGATACAAATACTTTAGCTAAAGTAATTTTTGCATTATATCTAAGTTAATACCTGTTCAAGTCACTTCAGCAGGGTCTGCACATTTTTAAACACATTCCTACATATTTTATTTTAGTAAGTAAAATAATTTATATTTATTCAATAAATACACTGTCATTGGAGATCCCATAACAATTTACAATGGCTTTACTGTAGTTACAGTAAAATAGTTATGAAATATGATTAATGTCTTATTCAGTTGATTTCTGCTAAAGGAATGGATTATATTTCACATGCAGCTGATGATTCATACAGCATTTAGTCATTTCACCATTTCACCAATATTCACCATCAATAAAAATCTGATCTCAAGTTTATTTGTCATTGTGTTTGATTATTTGAGCACAAACAATAGAGGAAAATCATATGAATTATGACAATGACATGAATTGTGGGGTCATTCCATAGGCGTAATGGTTTTTATACTGTACAAACCGTATTTTCTCTCCCCCTACACTACCCCTACCCCTAAACCTACCCATCACAGGAAACTGTGCACACTTTTACTTTCTCACAAAAACTCATTCTGTGTGATTTATAAGACTTTTGAAAAGTGGGGACATGAGTAATGTCCTCGTAAGTCACCCTCTCCTTGTAATACCTATCAAACCCATGTCATTATACACATTTGTGTCCTGATATGTTACAAATACACACACTGATCTGCCTATCTATATGAGGATTTATCACACACAGACACATGAAGAGACTCTATAACATCTCACTTTCACTGATTCATCATGAGCTTAACCCTCTGGAGTCTGAGGCTGATTTGGGGCCTGGAGATGTTTTGACATGCCCTGACATTTGTGCTTTTTTCAGTTGTTCATAAACATATTAATGACACAAGTGTCATTACACTGTATTCAGCACAAACTAGGCTACCATAATATGTGAGGAACATGTATGTACATGTTTGTGTTTTTGAAGGAATAACGTTTATGCATGGTTATTGAAAAAACAAAAAACTTAAGTCACTGAAATAAGGCCAATAAAATTATATTAAATCTGTGTTTACAATACTTTAGGGTATTGGAGGTTGTAGAGTAGAGTTTTTGCTTCAAAATTATGTAAAAATTATGCTGACTACTCTTTCATTTATAACAATATATTGATTTAGTTTTTGTAAGACACTTTTTGCCAAGAAACACAATATGAGTGGAGGTGTGAATCACCATGAATAATGGGTCATTCTCACCTGAGAAGACAAAATAATCGCATAGTAATGACCTGAAATGACTTGCATATTAATGAGGCATTTCAGTCAGGTAGGCTGTGAAAAAAACCTTCTGTGATGTCTCAAGCTCATCATGGTATATGAAACATACAGAAAAATATTATTACAATATAAAATAATGGTTTTATATTATACTTTAAAATATAATGTATTTCTGTGATGCAAAGAGTCTGAATATAGGCTTTTAGTTTAAAGGCATGCACATTTGGAGAAATATTGGATTCTCATATGCTTGTCAATTTTCTATACAGAGGAGTTATTTTTTATTTAATATTCATTGTAATCACTATGAGCGCTGGTTTTTTCAATTCATACTGCAGCCGGAGGGCGCTCTCTGTGCATTTTTAGTCCACAAATTAATCTAAAAGAAGAAGAGGCTATTCCATGAATGGAGTTTCCAATTCATACAGCAGCAGGAGGGCGCTAAAGAAACAAAAACTCATCTAAAATTTATCTATAGAAGAAAAGAAAACAGGAACTAACTGCATGTCTTCTAGAGATCGCTAACCATGACTTTTACATCCAGATAAACACTTTTCAAGACAATAAATACACGATTGAGATGATGTATGCATGTGTTGCCTCTGAATTTGCGTCTGAATAGCGCTGGCTCCGTGGGCGTGGCCGCACTAGCGGATAATGAGCTGAATCACGGATTTCTGACATGGCTCTCTTTTCATACAGATTACATAAACACAGAATGTTTGTTTTCGATTTGACTTACACGATTTAAAACCGGACATCTCAATGTTTCTTTAGTGTAATTTTTCTGTGATTAGTATTCACTAAGTTACAGTTCATTTTCTGAGAACTATCAGATTGGACTTCGTTCAGAGGGAGAGGAGAGATCACGCATCATGTTAGTTTTCTTTATTTTACAAAAAGCACAACATTGTGTTTTTACTCTGAGTGTATACAAATAAAAGGAGATATTCTATAGTTTCAATTGATGTATTACTTGTGTCTCTATGACAAAAAATGACAGAGTATTTTAAGTCTGTTTTGCTGCAATGTGAAAAAAAACCTTCAAACCGCGCCGGCGCGTTTTCAGACCTCAGGGAGTTAAAGCATTATGGGTAGAATCTCTCTACAGTCTGTTCTGATTCATCAACACAGTTTCAATGATCCATAATCAACCAGAAACCCAGGATAGAGTGGTTGAGTGAATGTGGTCTGGACTGTGTGGATGAGGATCATTGTGTCTCCAGAGACGCTGTAGAAGGACAGAGTTCCTGCACTCTGATCCACATACACTCCTATTCTATAGTGATTCACTCCATACACTCCTGTTCTCCTGATGATGGTCTTTACAGGGAGATCAGTCTCTATCTTATTGTGTCTGAATGAGTATCTGGAGGGAGAGCATCTCAAACTCCAGGACTGATCATTATATCCAAACCAACACTCATGACCCCGTCCCTTCCTGCTGATGCTCTTATATGACACTGATATCTCCACATATGTCCCACTCCACTCAATCTCCCAGTAACAGCGTCGATCACACACACTCTCTCTACACAACACCTGAGGCCACACATCAAATCTGTCTGGATGATCAGGATACTGCTGACTCTCTGGGAAAGTGTTAGTAATCACTGTGTTCTTCAGACAGAGTTCTTTATTTACTGTGTTCAGATCCAGAGTGATCCGATGGGAATCTGATGGAGATAAAACACATCACAATCAGGAATCATCAATCTGTCCATCTTTTAATCTACACTGTAAACATGATTTCTGCTGCTTGTTAAATTAACTTAATTCAAATTCATTAATCAGGCCTTTCCACAGAATCTGTGGACCATTTAACCACGTTTTGTTAGCCATGAGCTTCTGTGCAGTTATTCGTGTAGACACATCATCTGCGGGATTCTAATAAATATAGATTAGAAAGTATACACTTTATGAGCACATGTGTTCTCTGGGATCGAACCCATGATCACATGATCACATGACTGCATATTGTTATTGCAATGCTCTACCAGTTGAGCTACGCAAAACCCGAAATATGACGCAGATAAAAGGGAACAATGCATTAAATTGAAAGTGTCCTGTTGTCGACAGGGGTGCAAATTTAGCAAACGCTCCTATGGGACGTATTTTATGAAGTTAAATGAAAGTGTCCTGTTGTCGATAGGGGCAAAACTTTAGTAAATGCTCCTATGGGTCATATTTCAGGGAAGTGGCAAATGACCTATATAGGCATAGAACATGTTGAATCTAGTGTAAGTTACAGAGCCATATCCCTTTTCCATATCCCTGACATCTGAGAAATGGTGTAATTGAGCTTGAACAGGTTGTCCAAAACCATGTGGCTTTAAAGATCGGTCAACTGTAAAAGCACTCAGGTGATCCAGATCAGTTACTCATTTGATCCATTGTTGATCAAGGATTGGAGGAGCTTCATCATCCCAGCTATAATTTGTCCTGCATAATCCCTGTAGAAGGAGCTTGACAGATAGTATCAGTGGTGATAGCTGACCACTGACAAAAATCCCACATCCATGTGGATTGCTTCCTTGAAGGCTCTTCAGGCAATCATCTATATAGAAATTCTAGTAGACAGTGTTCATTATCTCTAAATCAAAACTGTGCTGATTGTCTTCTGCAGTCTATCTTAGCGCAAAGCATGCACAGCTTGGTGACAAAACTGCAAATAAATGAACTGTCATTCTGAGTTCAGTGACAACTTGTGTTACATCGCCACTGGGTCACCACAAGAGCCGAAAGAAGCCTTTATCCTCTTCAGTTGAAATTAACAAATGTTGAAATTAACAAAGATTAATAAATGCTGTAGAAGTGCAGTTCATTATTAGTTCATGTTAACTAATGCAGTTAACTAATGAACCTTATTGTAAAGTGTTACTGGATTTGGAGATCTTGCAGGTTGCTATACCACTGCAATAATTCGGACCCCACAAAGAAGTATAAACAAGGATGTGTGTGTGTGTGTGTAGACCTACATTTGTGTAGTCCTGCTGTAATCCTGAACTCTCCCCCATGATCCACACTAGAAAACACACAGTGACACAGTTAGTTAGTAAACATACACACACACAGGCTTGTGTGTCTATATACTGTAAGTGACTTGTATTGCTTTTATATCAGGTTAATGATTCACACACAGCAGTGCAGGGCTGTAATTTATTCATCACGTAAAATTTTCAATTATTTCTTAGTTGCGGTCGGTTTGTGGGTAAATGTTTTTGACCAGCTTTTTCCACTTTTGATGTGATTTCTATCAAGAAATGAGTATTGTTGTAATAAAGTATTGTCTTAGTTTATCATTAAAGCACTCTGTGTTTAGTTGTAAATCATAAGACGGTCATTCTGCCTCAGTCTGTCTGAAGTCAGTTTTGGGAGGATCCTTCATGGATAGTCAGTAAATACACCTGTGTAGCGCATTTCTCTATTTGCATGTGTTGTGGACTTTTGCAGAGTGTTTCTCTATATGCATTTCATGAGTTCACACTTACAAATAAGTCAGATAAAATAAATGGTATACGTATTTGGTGTGCTGTCCGGGGAAAGGGCTCTGAGCTCGGTATTTGGCCCTATCACAGAGTACCCCCTCCCCAGTACCCCCACCCCCTATTTAGGTTAGGAAGTAACCAAGTGAGTGTGAAGAGACAGGGTGGTGGAGGGATGCTGAAAACTGTCGAGGATTCATGGGTGAGTTAACTGTGGTTAAATATGTATATGCCTGTACTCATTCTGATTGGGTAGATATGTTGATTACTGATTGTTGACAGCTGGTTGAGATGATGTGACAATTGGATAGCGTATTTGACTTTGTTCCTCCCGAACTACTGTCACGGTGTTACAATATATTCGGTTCCTGAAATATTCTGTTCCACTGGGTGGCGCTTACACGAATATTCATGATATCCTGCTATTGTGGGCGTGTCCTTGAGACAACGCGCAAGCGAATGGAACTGAAAATATTAGTACACGCTCCTCAAATTGCAACGGTTTAATAGATTATTTCGAAAAGGTAATAAAATATACAATGTTAGTCAACAGTTCACATGTTCGAAACAATGCATAGTTTGTGTAATATGATAAATCGTCTAAGCTATTTTGCCTGACTGAGTAGAGGACAGGCATTCAGATAAACGGTTAACGTAAGGATACAGAGCAAACATGAGCCAATAATCTTGTTTTCCACTAATGTGTTTTATGTTTAGCTTTATTATTATTATTATTTGAGGCTTTAATTTTTTTTTTTTTTTTTTTATTAGTTTGATTAGTCTGCTTTCTTCGTTGTCATTCTGTGACTACTGCATAGTGTTGACAACTTGAAATAAACCTCAAATGTATCTGTGTCCTAATAAAAATAAGGTATAGACTGGTGTGAATATTCGATGTCAACCTTAATTTCTTGATTATTATTCAATCAATATTGGTGCACATTGAGTTTTTCACTTTCAACTGTTTTCCAGCAAATTACTTAACGTGTAATATTTGTACAAAAAGATTCAACAACTGAGGCATAAACTGAACAAATTTCATAGACATTTGATGAACATCTGAAAGTCTGATGTCTCATCCTCAGCACCAGATTTGCTAGAACTTGCTGTGAGATGTTCCACTCTTCCATCAAGGCAATTCACATTCTCAAACATGTCTGGTGGGACTTATAGTTACATGTGGTTTGGCACTGGAAGGACAATCAGCTGTCCTTCTGTCTTCCTGTAGCACTGTCTCCGGTATCTTACAGACATTGCAGTTTATTGCTCCTCTGTTCACATCTGCAGTCTTCATACCTCCTGCAGCAGGACTAAGGCACGTTCACAGGTGATCAGAGATGGGCATCTTTATTCTGGTGTTTTTTAGAGTCAGTAGAAAGGTCTCTTTAGTGTCCTAAGTTATTGTAACTGACCTTGATTGACCTATAGGTGCATGTGCAATTGAAAAACATGACAAACATTGTTAAAACCCTTTCTAAAGATCTTTAAAAAATTCTGAAAATTGACTTTTTTTTTTTTTTTTTTCATTTTTTCTTAGTTTTTTATTTCAATTTTTAAAACAACAAATCCAGTTGTAGCCTTTATAAATATTAATTACATTAAATCTTATAACAAGTACAGAAGTAATTACTTTATGAATGTAAATCAAATTGAAATTCAAAACAATGTGTGAAATGAAGCAATGCAAAATGTGAGCTTCTGAGGTAAATATTTAAACAGGGCCTTGACACCCAGGAACAGCCTTCATGCATGTCCAGATCACACACTGCTAAGACTTCAGCTCTCACATCCAATCTGAAACAGACAGCGACTTTCAAGATGATGAGTATAATGTGGAATCACAAAAGCAAAACAAGACCATATTATGACATTGTTTATAATAACAAGTAGGCTATAACGTCATCTTGTAAAGTAGCTGTCTATTTTTTCTGTGCATTTGTGCTGCATTACCTCAGAAATAAATTATATTATTATCAGAATTATTTTATTTGACGGCTTTTGAAATTGGGCTACATAAGGTTGTTTGAGTATGTGTTATGTTTGACACATTTCAGGGTTTTGTGCTGCAATATCCTGCCTTGTTAAACTTTAAATAAAACGAAACTAAACTATAATTTCCTATCATAATTATAATATTTTAAACAAAAATAACATTCTTTAAGTAGCTGCTGGCATGAACACTGTCATCAAAACAAAGCTCCAAAGGTTTATATTTCAAAGGAATATTTTATTAACATTTCGAAATAATATATTAAACAGCTGCAATTTGAGGAGCGTGTACTAATATTTTCAGTTCCATTCACTTGCGCGTTGTCTCAAGGACACGCCCACAATAGGAGGATATCATGAATATTCGCGTAAGCGCCACCCAGTGAAACTGAATATTTCAGAAACCGAATATATTGTAACACCAGACCCGCCAGGCTCAACCATCAGCCAATCACAGTGCACTCCCTCACCAGAGTTCTCACCAAACACACCTGATCCTCATCATCACCCAATCACCACAGAAGCACACCACTCACCTCAGTTCACTGTCTGGTCTTGATAATACCAAGGACTATGAGCTCACCAGATCCAATTCAAGAACTCGTGGATGCCCTCCATCAAACGCTTTCTGCAAATCCTTCAACATCTTCACCAGCGCTCACTTCCGCAAGCACCGGCGTCACTCCTTCACCACCAGTATACGCCAGTCCCATGGCCAAACCAGCTCTCTTTTCTGGCTTGGCGGAGGATTGCAATGGCTTCATCCTACAGCGCTTGCTGGTCCTGGAGATGCAGCCGCAGTTGACAATCGCTCCAAGGTAGCTTTGATTATATCCCAGTTGAATGGACGTGCACTACAATGGGCGGAAACCATTTGGTTGCAGCATGGACCAGTAACCCAGTCTCTGGCTAATTTCCTTACTCATTTCAAAGAGATTTTTGGTAGACCAGCTGGTGATTCATCAGTGGGTGAGCAACTCTATCAGTTAAAACAAGGATCAATGTCTGTTAACGATTATGCCCTCAAGTTTAGGACTCTTGCTGCTGCCAGTGGATGGAACAAAGAGGGATTGCTCATTACCTATCGTCAGGGTCTATTATCCCAGGGTGCGGCTGCATCTTTCTGCATACAAGGATTCCATTGGGCTCGAACGTTTCATACAACTCTCCATCAGATTCGCCACTCGTATGTAGTCGTGTCTCAAAGAACACCAGGGTCCATCAGCCCCCCTGAACCAGTAGCAGAACCCATGCAATTGGAGAACAATCATCTAACTTCCGCTGAATGGCAGAGACAGTTGACCTGAGGATTGTGTTTATATTGTGGTGCTACTGGACATGTGATATCTACATGTCCCACTCGTCCTCCTCGTCCCATGTCGAGTGCGATTATACCCTCCATTAAGAAAATGAAGCCACTCACCACAATCATAACGTTTACTGCTGTCAATGTTTCCATTCCAATCTATGCTCTCCTCGACTCCGGTTCAGCCGGCAACTTCATCTCTGGTGCCCTTTGCTGTCAGCTCAAGACAACCTCAACGCTGTCCGTCTACCAGATCCATTTAGTAACTGGCAAATCACTTGGTCATTACCCTGTTCATCAGGTTGGAGCAGCACAACCCCATCATCTTGTGGACCACTGGAGAAATCCTGAAGTGGGGTAACAACTGTTTTCCAGACTGTTTTCCACATGAGCTTCAGCCTCTTGCTCCTCATCCTGAGTCTGTTCTACATCCATAGAGAGCCTTGTAGAGAAACAGTCTGTGGATATTCCTCCATGTTACACCCCCTTCAGTGATGTATTCTGCCCAAAGAAAGCCTCCAGGCTGCCTCCACACCGGCCATGGGACTGTGCCATCAATCTGCTTCTGGGTGAGTCAGTGCCTGTGTAGCGTCTGCACAAGCGTTGAAGGAAAACAGATCCCCTGTTTGCGCTGTTTGCTAAACCTCAATTCTGGAATCTTTGGGTCCAAGTCTCACAACTGGCGCCCACCCGGCACAAGCCAAATGACACACGGGACTCATTTTATAACTGTTAATAAGATAACGGACATCTGCTAACAACTTCAAAGGGAATGTCCCCCACCAGGGGAGCGGGCGCGATGAAACAGGCGCGCATTCCAAGCGACAATAAACAAAGGAGCCCCCCACACACACAGACACACACACAGAAACACACAATCATACATCATTATGTAAAATACAACTATGCCAACATATACCCATCCTGTATTTTGAAGCGTATGCATGTTTTCTAGTGTTTAAATGAGTGTATTGGTGCTAGTGTTAGTTGTAATAAGGGAATTTTGTCTGTAAACCATAACTTCTTGTATATGTGACCCGTCACGGAAACCAGGGACACAAGTCGGCAGCACAACTCTTGAGCAAAATGAGAAAGAAGCATTTTTTTTTCAAAATTGGTGATTTTCGTTTTTTTGCAGAATCTGTTAGTTGAGATCATGAAGAAGCCTTTCCGTGTTTGAGATAGCAGTATTGGTATATTTAAAAGCGTACATTTTGAGGTTGAAATCGGCTTGTTTTTCGGAGATTCTAGCACGCAGTAGGGGCGTGTCATTGTCTGTGTGTATTTCCATACTGGGAAGCGTGGCTACTTACTATGCAGCGCTCTGGCCGGCTCTAGCTGATATCAAAATTCAATGAAGAACCGTGGCTGTTACACCGAAAATGTTTTGAAGTACTTCTTCGACAAGCCGGATGCTTATGAACAAGTGCTCACTGATTCTGAAGACGATCTGAGCGACGATGAAAGCGGCATAATAAGACATTACCTCTCTGGAGTCGGGTAACGTGCCGGCGCATTTTGCAGGATTTTTTTCACATTGCAGCAAAACAGACTTAAAGTACTCCGTCATTTTTTGTCACAGAGACATAAGTAATATATCAATTGAAACTATAGAATGTCTTCTTTTATTTGTGTACACTCAGAGTAAAAACAAAATGTTGTGCTTTTTGAAAAATAAAGAAAACTAACATGATGCGTGATCTCTCCTCTCCCTCTGAACGAAGTCCAATCTGATAGTTCTCAGAAAATGAACTGTAACTTAGTGAATACTAATCATAAAAAAGGCGAGAACTGCAACTTTAGAGGCGTTTTTCTCCCTATAGAGCTTTCTTGAGTGACTACCTTCAAATGGCCACAACTTCTCCAAATATTATCAGATTTCCATGTGTCACACATCGTTGGAAAGCTTGGAGACTGCACTGTCAGAATCTGTGAATAACTCAAAATGCCCCAGAACCGACTTGTGTCCCTACTTTCCGTGACTGGTCACATATGCCTTTCTGATCTATCGAGTTTGATCTCGTTTTAAAGCTCCGGACTCGAGCTATTCACTGAGAGATGTCACATAGCTGACAAATGCATTTTTCTATGTGTTTAATGATATTGTGAAGAAAGCACTCCATCTCGAAATCCGATCTGATAGTCGTAAAGTATGCAAATTCATCTAGGAGACCAAACAAAGAAAGAGCTTGCCTGCCAACTCTGCATCAATGTCATTGGCTATTCCACTTCAAGAAGGTGTGTCAACTTATCTGTCATAAAAAGGAACACCAAGAATCCCCTGTGTGTTCTCCCGTCTTGCCGAAAACCATCCGTTGCCCACTCATGCACGGCGACCGCGCTTCCATCGCGCTCAGCCCTCGGGATCACCATTCTTCCAGCGAAACTAACTTAAGTCCTCAGTTCAAATCTCCCGCGGAACGGACGAAACCAACGAACTGCGCCAGCGTCACAACGAAACTGACACGCAACCCAATGCAAGTATACTGCCGTTTCTCAATCTCAGATAGTGATACTGTTTTCCGTGCTGGCCTCAAAGGACTGTTTGTAAGTTTTGCTGCTTCTTCTATCTCTCTCCTTTCCTCTACTTTCACTTTTGTATATATTTGTACATTCTGTATATAGACGTATCCTCTGTAGTAGTTTGCATATTAAACACATAATTTCTTCTCGATTGTTCTGGTTGTTCATTCAACCAAAACCCGAGTCACTTTAACGTTCGATCAATTTTATGCTTTGATGCGGTGATAGGAATTTATCTTTTTGGCCGAAGGATAAATCCAGTCATACCATAGAGTAAGCTAGTTTGCAGGACAAACATAGTTCTCTAAATAATTATTAAAACAGAAACTAATCATATAACGTGATTGAGTACAATTCGTTGTGGTCAATTCACGGTATATGTTTAATTCCCCCTCAGGTCGATTTATGAATCATAATTTATCATAACTTTTATGATTTATTATAATTCATAATTTTAACCCATACATTTATTAATAACTGTACAGAACCGCTACACCTGTAAACTCAGCCCAGCAGAGAGGAACTATGACACTGGCAACAGAGAACTGCTAGCCATCAAGTTGGCACTCAAGGAAGGGAGGCATTGGTTGGAAGGCACCAAGCACATGTTTACTGTACTCACAGACCATAAAAACCTAGAGTACTTGAGGGATGCTAAGAGACTCAACCCACGTCAAGCCCATTGGGCGTTATTCTTTACCCATTTCCATTTCTGTATCTCCTATCGTCCTGGTCCCAAGAATGTTAAAGCTGATGCTTTGTCACATCTCTATGCTCCAGAAGAAACCCCTGAAGTACCTGAAACCATCCTACCTGAGAGTGTCATCGTGAGTCCCATCCAATGGTTGGAAACATCTGATCCTACCATCAATGTCTCCAACAACACTCCACCGGGCTGTCCTCCTGGATTACAATACATCAGCAGAACTCAACGCACTCCTCTCATCCACTCTTCCCACACATCTCGGGGCACTGGCCACCCAGGGGCCGATGAAACCCTCTCACTGCTGAAAATGCGCTTCTGATGGCCAAACATGGCCAGGTATGTGAGAAGGTATGTACTGGGATGTAAGACCTGTGCCATCTCCCATCCGGCAAGCTCCTTCCTCTGCCCATTCCCAACAGACCATGGTCACACCTAGGAGTAGATTTCATCACCGATCTACCTCCCTCTGATAACTGTACCTGTATCCTGGTGGTCATCGACAGATTCTCAAAATTCTGCCGGCTGATACCCCTCAAGGATCTACCCACAGCCATGGAAACTGTAGAAATCATGTTTAACCACATCTTCAGATACTATGGGATTCCCCAGGACATTGTGTCAGACCGTGGACCACAATTTATCTCAGGAGTGTGGAAAGACTTCTTTGCCCTCCTAGGTGTGACCGTAAGCTTCTCATCTGGTTACCATCTGCAGTCAAATGGGCAGACGGAAAGGAAGATCCAAGAGATCGGCCACTTCCTACATACCTCTGCCATGGCCACCAGAAGTCTTGGAACCAGTTCCTGGGTTGGGCTGAGTACACTCAGAACTTGCTACGCCAGCCCACCACTGGACTCATTCCCTTCCAGTGCGTACTCGGTTTCCAACCCCCTCTGTTCCCCTGGTCTGGGGAACCATTGGATGTTCCAGCGGTCGACTACTGGTTCCGGGAGAGTGAGAGGGTCTGGGACGCAGCTCTTCGCAGCGCAAGATGACAGCCGACCTGAGACGCTCCACCGCTCCAGTTTACCAACCAGGACAAAAGGTTTTGCTGTCAACCTGGGACATCAGAATGCGCCTGCCCTGCAAAAAGCTCAGTCCCAGATTCATTGGTCCCTTCACCATCCTGAAGCAGATCAACCCGGTCACCTATCAGCTCCAACTACCACCTCAATACAGAATTCACCCCACTTTCCATGTCTCACTCCTTAAACCGCATTACATTGGGTAAGAGCAGAGAGGGAACAGCACGATTGCTAATGAACATCACACTTGACACTGGTCTCGAATCTCTCACGGAGGAGCTACGGAAGCATAAAAGGAGGAGTGACAACAGTGAAGGACGAGAGAAGACCAGGGGCCTCATTTATAAAACTTTGAGTACGCACAAAACAGGCCCTGAAAGTGCGTACGTCAGTTTCTATGCATAAGTTGAGATTTATAAAAACAAACTTGATGGGAAAATTTGCGCACCTCCATGCAAACTCTGACCCATGCGTACAAACATTTTGGAGACAGCAGTTTGGCGACACCGATGGTGAGCTGAGGGACTGACGGCAGATGAAGGAAAACCACTTCCTAATTATGAGTCATAATCATAAATACAGTGCATGTTCACAATAAGTTTAAAAAAAAGAACGATTTAAACTTGCATTTACATTAATATTACACTTTCACTATTGGCGATAAGCACTGAAATTACATTACACAGTCATTACGGAGAAGTTAAACAAAAATGATATGAATTTAGATAATAGATATGCTACTGCACGGAGGTGTTGATGTCGTGTGAAGGATCTTCAAACAATTACCACTGTATTTGAAGGATATAATTAAAGGATATAATTTGAGGAAAATGGTAAGATTTGCACGTTTCCTTTTTTAAAATACCTTGTCAGTGACGCGCCGAGACAGACAATTGTATAAACTTCCTAAAAGATATGTTCACCTTATCAGCAAAACTGCATAAATTTGATTTGAATTGTTTTATACCATTAAAATACTATTTGGCCAGTGAAAATGAATGAAACAATTATATTTTTTATGGATAATCTGGTGTATTTATTCTAAAACATAAAGAGGATACTGGATGTCTTTGATCAGTGTAGTGTATTGAACAAATGGCATTTATAGTCCATATCTAATATTTTCTAATGTCTTGTACCTTTGACGGCGTTAACCATGGTGTCACGTGGAAACATGCAATGAAATGATATGCAGATGAGGTTATGCATAGTAAAACTAGGCGTCATAAGCTCCATATATGGTGATTTCGGGGAGGAGATGCACGTATACACAATCTTCCGCTGACTGAGATTTATAAAGGGATTTGTGCGCAGGTCCTGGCATATGCATGGTTTTATAAATCTGAATATTTTTGTGCGTACGCAGAATTTAGCTTTTGCGCGTACGTACACTTTTAGGATGAAATCTACTTAAAGTTTTATAAATGAGGCCCCAGGCCTGGACTTTACATTATGTTTTATTATGCTTGTGTCCTCCAAACTGTGTTACAGATGTGATTTGTGTATTTTTTGCGGCATTCATGCTGAAAACCATGATACCACTCAGACTTTTGCCACTCAGTGGGCGTAACCGCAGTCATAATGGCTCCCGTGATTTTCTCCCTAGGGGGATCCCCAGTGGTGTAGTCTATATGATACGCAGGTATATGCCTTATACCCACTAGGAAAGGTCAAGGATTTCCGTATCCACTTAAAAAAGAGTGAGGATACAGATTTGGCGCTCTTTAATGTGGTGTGATGGGTCGCTGTAGACTCAGTTCAAGAGAAGTAGCAGCCTGATGCACACGTGAACTGATCCTCCGCTTTAATACCAGTTATAGTGTGAAATAAACATGATTGAACAACTAAAGGTATATTAAAAGATTCAGATCAACTTACCGAAATCCATGTCATGCCTCGTGTAATCGCTTACTTAGTGTTCAACCGCGGAAAGATGTTAATAATTTTTTTTTAAATAACTATAAAGAAAATAACTATAGAGAGGCGCATAATAGAGAGCTAAATATATGCACCATTTTACATATTAATTATAATTTTTAATGTTCTTCTATAGCCTATATAATGCATGTTTGAATAAATCCATCAAGTGGACAGCCACCATTTAAATGTTTATATTTCAAAAAACGTATTGGAGTAGAAATAATTTTAAAGGTAGTAGGCCTATTATAACTTCATTATTATAAAAATTATCTTAAGTGTAATTTAAGTTTATATACAAATCAGTTCATTTAACCTTCAATATTAATGTAGTACCAACTGATTCCCATGTATATTATACAGCATTAGTTGAGTTTTTTTTCTTGAAAAAATTTGCCATGTACTGTAGTCTACCTGATATACAGTATATCCAAAATAACTGATATTGACTTGAAATGCAAGCTTGTGAATCAAAATGCATAACTATGATGAGAGACTGGCAGGAAATTGTGCAAAACAGAGTCCAAACAGGGTGATATTGTGACATACTGATAAGCCTCATCTTTCCATTGTTAATAGTTGCAACTTGCACTCTTTACTCTCCTCCTCAGGTCGCTAAATTGTCATATACAATATGCTAGTGCAAGTATATAACAATTAGTTCAAACTTTGACCTGAGGAGGGCAGTAATACACTTAGCAGTGTCTACACTGATGGAATTCTAATAGAGGAGAAGAAGAAGAGAGCTAGTTCAAGATGAGCATTTATGGTTAAAACGTATACAATTTTAATTTTTTTCAGAAAATGACAGATCGTTAAACTTATTCATCGTCTGGCATCATTTAAAGCCCTTTGAAGCTGCACTGAAACTGTAATTTTGACCTTCAACCGTTTGGGGCCATTGAAGTCCACTATAAGGAGAATAATCCTGGAATGTTTTCATCAAAAACCTTCAATTCTTTTCGACTAAAGAAAGAAAGACATAAACATCTTGGATGACATGGGGTTAAGTAAATTATCAGGAAAATTTTAATTTGAAAGTGAACTAATCCTTTAAATGTGCATTGAAAATTGCCAGTTGATAAAACTGGCCCCACCGTCGTTTTTTTTTTATTTATAGTAATTAAAATCATTTAGTTGGAGAAGAGATACAGTTAAAAACTGAACGCGTCTGCTCAATTCAGTGAGTCGAATGAGAGTTGCAGCACAGATCAGCAGCAGGAGTCAGATTGAACCTCACTTTGCCCATTTCGCCTCACTTTTCTGAATGACAAGACTAGGGATGAAAAATTGGTTGAAAAGCGCAATGTAAAAGCGCATATTTAAGTGAGTTTGTCATTGTACTGTTTTGTTGTTGTGTTTTTCATTAAGAATAATAATAAACCCACCCAACCATTCAAGCAACTGCCACCTCCAAATTGCCACTACTTCAAAAGTGAAAGTAATACATGAGCACGGGCATTCATAATGATGCGTGTTTGTTTGTTTTTTTAAATAAATTTTTGGGTACACTTCAACCAATAGTGTACTACAAGTGGTAACTAAATATATTTTTTTAAATACAGAGATAATATTTTAGTTCATATTTCACTTTTACTTTTTTTCTGGACCTTGAATGTCAGTAATTTTGTTGCTTTTAATGGAGGATAAAAAAACCCCTCAAAATAGCTATTTTAAGACATGAAGAAATTTTTTTCACTTGAGTTTTTTTTTTAAATATACCAATACCTATACATTTATTAAGTTCTCTCTCTCTCTCTCTCTCTCTCTCTCTCTCTCTCTCTCTTTTTGTTGTTGTGATTTTGCAGTTTTCCAAGCACAACACAGCGAGTAAACTAATGAATGGACAGCTTCTTTATTATTACTCTAATGAAAAAAGTAATAATTTTTATGTGCTTGTCACAAACTTAAAAAACAAAAATATCACAGTGTCCAATAACCTTCAAAGGGCATAATTACCAATATATATATAATTGTTGTTATATAAAAAGAAATTTACAAATTACAAACAATACAACAAATACTATAGAGACACAAATTAAATAAACTTGTTTTTCAGATACAGTAGGTTTATTTACCATGTATACATTTATTTAACATGTTTTGTTGTTTTATTAACATTAATAACAAATATAGGCTACGGTCCCTTTAAGACCGAATCCATGGATACTGACACACATCCTGTTTTCACTCAAATGTTTACGTCCACTTAAGCCATAACCCACTGTATTTACGTGAGATACTCCGCATGATGGACATTTTGACAATTATGTGTGCATTTGACCATTCAGGCGCGAGGAGAACTGATCTTGTGCTGTCTGAGAGAACTGGGATCGTGCACAAGAAAGAGAGAGAGCGCATGCGAGAGAGAGAATGTGTCATTCATCACGATTCCGCCTATCCCGCCTTCACTAATTGATAACGAATTGTGATTAAAGCATGTAGTTCGCAGTGTGTGTGTTGTCATCATTAATTTTGAAGTATTTCCACACCTCTGAGGCTGACATTGTTTCTGCTGCTATATACAATATGTTTATGCTTACATGAACTTTATGTAAATTACCTCATGCAGTTATGGGTTTCAATGTATTTACCATTTCCAATAGGAGGTGGCATAAGACTCCATGGTTATTTATATAGTTTAATACTTTAATAACATTTCACTTGAATTTTTGTCAAATATTATGTAAACTTGTAAAAAGTATTGTCTTCAGATAATACCTGAGAAATGTAAGATAATTTATATAATCTCTTTCTATTGTAAGCCACACACACATACACACCAACCCTAATTATATTCAAGTATATATGCACACATCCCTTCCATGAATATGGGTTAACTCTGTAAAAACGGTGTACAGATGTGTTGTGTACAGCCTGGATGAAAGTTACCCTTGTGTTGGGAACAAATAACCCTCCTTTGGATGAAGCATGGGTCCTTCGTTTTGACCAACACCCCTTGAGGAAATCTAGAAATCGGACATCACTTCATATAGTCCCTCTTTCAGACATAAGTTGTGAAACTGATTAAGTCGTGGGAAAGTGCCGACAACAATTTTCTGTGCATGTGTATGTTTATCTGTGTGTGTTAGTGTGTGTCTGTACTGTAAGTGTATGTACTGTAAGCGGGAGATAACATGCGGGAAATGGTGTGCTTTCCATAGATAACAAAAACTTACTTTGTGGGAATATCAAGTAGTTTGTCATGTTATCCTATTGTTGGTTATACATATTTGTTCAATATCATTGTGGGTTTTGGTTCTTTTGCTGTTGTAAGATGTAAGGACATAACATTGTAAATGCATGTAAGAAAGAAAGTCAAACTTTTCCTGCTCAACATACTTGAGTTTGCAGTTTTGATGGTTGAGTGTATCGGTGAGCAGCTTGACTCCTGACTCTCCTGGGTGATTGTAGCTCAGGTCCAGCTCTCTCAGGTGTGAGGGGTTTGAACTCAGAGCTGAAGACACATAACCACAGCCTTCCTCTGTCACCATACAGCCAGACAACCTGCAGACACACATAGCAACAGTCCACATGACATTAGTTTGGCAATCAGATCAGTCACTATCACACACTGACCTGTGCAGTTTGTAAGCTGTTAATTTCTGTAAATTCAGCCATAAAAGTAACAAGTGTCTGTGGAAATAAACCAGAGTAAAAGTATTAATTTACTTGAATAAGCAGGCCAAGTCATCAGAAACATTTATACTTATTTGCATTATATGAATATTTTTTTACATTTGTACCTATTTCAGCAATTCATTAGGTTTTATTTATTTTTAACTTTTTAAAAAACTTAAATAGTGATTAATTTCCAGTGACTTTTGAATTGAAAATATATATTTACGTGATTCATGTGATTTGTAATTGAATATGAAGAAATTGTTTTCAGCATATTAGGCATACAAACAAGACTGAATGTGTACATATTTTAAAATCTTTAAACAGTCCAAAAAATTTACCAAAGATTTACCAAGATTTACCAAAAATTCATTTTGTAATAAAAACAGGAATGCTTCATCAGAGCTTAATCTATTTGGGTCTCAACTGATTCAGATTCTGAACTGGGGGGCAGCAGAGTGGCAGCGGAGCTTGTACCGCTGCAAAGTTCTATGCCTTCCACTCTGATTATCACGCCCTCATCACGCCTCAGCAGGTCTTCCAGAGCCTCGTCATGCCTCAGCAGATCTTCCAGAGCCGTGTCAGTTCTCAGCAGATCTTCCTGAGCCCTCAGCCGAGATGGCAGCCATTCCTGAGCCCCCAGAGACTGCAGCGTTGGCCATTATGGCCACTGCCATTTTGTGTGTGTGGGCTGCGCACACATCAACTACAGTCCCAGAGCCTGCTCCAGTCCATGAAACTGCTCCTGAGCTTGCTTCAATCTATGAGTCCATTCCTGAGTCCACCTCTGTCCAAGAGTCCAGTCCAGAGTTTGTCCCAGTCCTAGAATCCAGCCTTGTGGTCATCCCTGAGTTTCCTGTCCGTCTTTACACAACCACGGAGGTCGTCCCTGAGTTTCCTGTCTGCCTTGACACGACCATGGAGGTTGTCTCCAAATTTCCTGTCTGTCCCAATGTAACCACAGAGATTGTTCCTGAACTGTCTGCCCGCCGCAAAATGACCAGAGAGGATGTTCCAGTCAGAGCTCTGGAGGGCTTTTCTGAGCTCCCTGCCTGCACTGTCATGGCCCTAGGGGCCAATTCTAACCTCTCTGTGCTTCATGTTTCAGTTTCTCCTGTTCAGCAGTGTGGGTTTCCAGTGTTACCTGATCTGCTGTTGTGGTCGTCTGCTCCGCTGTGGGGGTCTTTAAGCCCATCTGAGCTGCAGTAGTGGTCATCTGCTCCGCCGTGGGGGTCTTCAAGCCCATCTGAATTGCAGTGGTGGTCATCTGCTCCGCCGTGGGGGTCTTCAAACCCGTATGAACTGCAGTGGTGGTCATCTGCT
This sequence comes from Chanodichthys erythropterus, assembly GCF_024489055.1. Classification (NCBI taxonomy): domain Eukaryota; kingdom Metazoa; phylum Chordata; class Actinopteri; order Cypriniformes; family Xenocyprididae; genus Chanodichthys; species Chanodichthys erythropterus. The sequence continues at coordinate 66,107,610 of NC_090223.1, forward strand.
CCGCCGTGGGGGTCTTCAAACCCGTATGAACTGCAGTGGTGGTCATCTGCTCCGCCATGGGGGTCTTCAAACCTGTATGAACTGCAGTGGTGGTCGTCTGCTCCGCCGTGCGGGTCTTCAGGTCTGTCTACCTGGTTGTCTGTCCAGCCTTCTTCGCCCTGGTCATCTGCCCTGCTTCAGTTTCCAGGTCGCCTACCTCTTCATGGACCTGGCCCTCCATCACGCCCCTTGGTCTGACTCTGCTCCACCTCCCTCCGGGACAGTTTAAGAGTGTCTGGAAGCCACTCCTTTGAGGGGGGGCTCTGTTACATGTGCCCTGGGACCGTGCTCTATACTCATTATATGAACTCCATTTCCCACAATTCCCCACCTAGGAACCAATCACACACTCACATCAGTTTCCCATCAGTGACTCTTTATAAGCTGCACTCAGACACGCACACATGGCTGAGTATAGTTTAGCCCTTTGTTTGCATTCCGTCCGTTCCTTGTCTTGCCTAGCCTTGCCTGTGTTTTTGACCCTTGACTGATTTCTTGTTCGTGATAGTTTGCTGCCTGCCTTGTGCTTTTGCCTGTGTATTGGATACTCTTTTGCCTTGCCTTCCTGTTTCTGTTTGCTGGTGTTTGACCAACTGCCTCTATGACTACGCTCTCCTGTAAAAATAATCTCCAACTCCGTTTTCCCGTTCCCATCCGTTACACTTTTGTTATTGTTTTTATTTCTTATTCATTCCATTTTTATTCTTATGTATTTATTTTCTTTTTATGTTAAGCAATTTGTATTACCATTGTGTATGAAATATAAATAAAATTGCCTTGCTTTGCCTAAAGCATTTATCATAATGATGCAATATTATTATGTCATTATGCCATTTATTAGCTCATTTGAATATGCCTTGTGGCAATATCCTGTATTACACTTAATGGATAATGTTATATTCTGTAATCCAGTACTGGATTTTTGTTTCTAAATGTTACTATAGTAACTGAATTTCTCTTATTATATATGTGATTTTTATGCTTACATGAACTTTATGTAAATTACCTAAAGCTATTATGGGTTTGAATGCGGTTACAATTTCTAACCATTAGGTAGAAATGATAAATGGGGAAAAAAATATTTTTCTCTGACTTATGCAGTCCAAGTGGGTCATACTTTCAACTCAGAAAATATGCACATCTGTATAAAAAAAAAAATCATTTATTGTGATAGTATTTCATTCATTATTTTAACCTTTTAAGACCTGAAGGCTTTTTTAGAGTTTTTTTTCTGAGCGACATACACAAAAGTAAAGACTTGTAACGGCAAAACTTTAGCAAGGAGACTCAAAAGGTAGGTATCATTTGAAATAACACTTTTTAAATTTTTAGGAAATATAAATTACATTACATTTGGATATTTTCATGCTGAGATATTGCAGATAAAATACAATATATATATATATATATATATATATATATATATATAGAGAGAGAGAGAGAGAGAGAGAGATACATATATATTATGATTTTTCATTTTTTTTTATTTTGATAAAGTATAGTTGAATAAAGTGTTATTAATTTTTGCAGCTAAATAAACTTTAGAGGCACTTCTCGGGATTCTTTAGGAGTTTTTCAAAATTTCAAAATGCCTATTTTGTTATTCCACGTTGGAAAAAGAATATGGATGGTTCCGGGAACATTGGATACACACTGCATCCCGGAAAGATGAGAGACGTGTTTTTATCCAAGTATGTTACATCATTCCGTGAGTAATATATCTTGTGATCAAGGCAAACTTTGATTTTGGATTAATTTTAATCATGAGAATCTGCTTTAAATAATGATATGCCATTTTCTATGATCTGTGCATTTTTCATGAAATTATGAGCATGTGACATCTACATATTTGTATTCAGTTAGCAGTTGTGCTGTTTTTGTTGTAAACACATATTACTCAGACTCATTAGAGGGTGAAAACAACACAACAGAAGCATGTTGGCTTTATCTGAACATGTAAAGACTCTGGTTTTGTATGCAAAAAGAATTTTTGTGCTACCTATATGGGTTCAGTTTTTACTGGCCCTTAAAGAGAGACAAGCAAACGGGAGAGTGGGCACTCCATCCGGTTTTAAAGAGTTTACCTCAGTATTTCCAGCTGACAGTTTGGACTCTTTAGTCCATCAGAAAGAAGTTTCACTCCTGAATCCTGTAGGTCATTGTTACTCAGGTCCAGCTCTCTCAGGAATGAGTTTGCGAATTGTAGAGCTGAAGACAAACTTTCACAACACTGAGCAGTGATATTACAGCACTGTAGCCTGTGAAGAGAACAAAACAAACAGCGATATTAATGCTTATTAAGTAGTGTTTATAATCTAGAGCATTGGTAACTTGGAAAAACTTTTGACTGTCATGTAAGCAAAACTAAAATGATGTTCTCTTATAATAATGAAAAAAATGATGTTCTCTTATAATAATGAATCAGTATTTTCAGTTTCTTTAATTTATGATACAATTAAGAATCATAACATGGGTAACACTCAGGTTCAACCTGTCTGATGGTGGAGACATTTTGGCTTTTAATATCATCACACCCGTTGATACATTTACATTTATTCATTTTTCTGAACAGTCTCAGCCAACAAGTTATCCATGTAAAAAGAAAGCCCAATTACAAAAGACCAACAGTATATAAATTAATGTAAAGAAGATTCTTACAGTGCACTTTTGGTGTTTTTGATCACTGGTAGCAGTCTCATCACGGCTTCATCAGATCTTCTGTATTTCTGCAGTTCAAACTTCTCTTGAGTCTCTTTTGACATCAGGAGCACAAACACCAGACGAGACCACTGAGCAGAGGAGAGATTATGTGCTGAAAGATTTCCTGAGCTCAGATTCTTTTGGATTTCCTCCAAAAAGTCATCTTTCAGTTCACTCAAACAGTGGAAGAGATTGATGGTCCTCTCAACTGATTTCTCCTTCTCTATTTCCTTTTTGATATAGTCAGCAGTGTTTTTCATGTTCTCTGTTTTGAGTTCCAGTCGTGGCAGTAGTTCCTTCAGGTCACTCTGATTGGACTCCAGAGAGAGTCCCAGAAGGAACCGGAGGAAAAGGTCCAGGTGTCCAATCTCACTTTGCAAAGCATTTTTGACTAAAGCCTTATGAAGCTGAAACTGTGTCTTTTTGGACAGTTTCCATGTCAGTTTTTCTCTACAGGATTTAAAAAGTGGCTTTGCTTTCTCATCTTTAATCAAAAACATATAGAGAGCAGCAAGGAATTCCTGGATGCTGTGATGTACGAAGCTGTAAACCTTTCTTGTTGAAACAGCTTTTACCTCCTGAAAAATCGGAGTGCAATACCCAAAGAACACCGACCCTTCATTGACATCTAATCCACATTCATGAAGATCTTCTTTGTAGAAAATCAGATTTCCTTTCTCCAGCTGTTGAAAGGCCAGTTTCCCAAGCTTCAGAATAATCTCATCAAAAGACCCGGCATTGGCTTTAGGCTGAGAGTCATCACAGTATTTGTTTTCCATCTGTTGCTGCTGAGTAAGTAAGAACCTTGTGTACATCCCTGTGAGAGTTGTGGGTGTTTTGTCATTGCTCTCTCGAGCCAGTAGAGGCTGAAGAACAGTGAGAGAGATCCAGCAGAAGACGGGGATGTGGCACATGATGTACAGGCTCCTGGATTTCCTGATATGACGGATGATGTTTCCAGCAACCATAGGACTACTGTTAGTTTTGAAGTATTGCTCTTTCTGCTCATCGTTGAATCCTCGCACCTCTGTCACCAGATCAATGTAGTCTCGGGGTATCAGACTGGCTGCTGCTGATCTGGATGTGATCCAGATGAGAGCAGAGGGAACCAGTTGTCTCTTGATCAGGCTTGTAACTATCTTACTAACTGTTGTTTCTTTGTGAACATCTGTAAATCTGTCATCCTTTTTAAAGCTCAAAGGGAAGCGACACTCATCCAGCCCATCAAAGATGAACATGATTTTACCGTCACCATCAGGAAGAGAAGGCAGTTCTTTAGGATCACTAAAGAAGTACTTGTGAAGCAGTCCCATGAGACTGCATTTATTTGTGATTAAATTTAGCTGACGGAATGGCAGAGGAAAAATTAAGGCAATATCCTGATTTTCTTTTCCTTCAGCCCAGTCAAGGATGAATTTATTGACGGAGACTGTTTTTCCTACCCCTGCAATGCCCATCATCAACACTTTTTTGTTTTGTCGACCGTTATGGACTTTAAAAATGTTATTGCACTGGATTGGTGTGTCCTTGGCATCAAATTGTTTGAATTCGATCTGTCTCACTTTGTGCTCAACTATTCCTCCAGTCTCATTCTCCACCACATATAGATCAGTGTAAATATGGTTCAGATGACCCATCTGAGAATTACCAACCAATATTTGCTCACACTCCTGTTTTAATTTGCCCTTTAGTCTGAGGCTGATCACATGAAGAGCAGCTTTACTGTCCTCTGCAGCTGAGCCTTTGAGAAAGAGGGAAGAAGTCAGCAAAAAGTGATCAGTTTTTAAATAAAATAATAAAATCTTTATGTAAATTCCAATCTAGTCTGTGATTCCTATTCATAGTTTTCATGTGACATCACACCCTTAAAGGAAAGCCCACCTTGGAGGGCAAAACAAGGCTTTCCTCCATTGCCCGGCAGTCATTTTTTACCAGGTTTGTCGTAAGATCTAATGTAGTATTATATTAAAAGACCAATTTCAATATTCACCTTATTGATTATGCATACTTTGTAGAGGCAAACAAATGAAAACAAAATATTATTTTATTAATACAAGTTTTGTTTTTCATGCTATAAGAGGACCGACGACCTCAGTAATACAGTAAAATAAACAAATACAGTACATACAAATGCAGGATTCAAGCTCAAAATTACTACCATAACATGGGACAAAAATATGAAATAATAATAACAATAAGCGATGCGCAGACAAGAAAAAAATTTGTATCAATATTTTTTCAATTCTATTCCAATTATTTGTAAAATTAATGACTTCAAAAATCTCACTGTACATTGCTATTCTTGTTATGGTGGAGCCGTTGTTTACACACTACATCTGCACTTTACTGTAGCATCCTGACTAATTTCAGGAGCACCCTAAAGAACAAAATATATGCAAATTAAATTGGACAGAAAAATTTTAAACTCACAGCACATGCAGTGATTAAGCTTTGAGACGCGAATCATGTGCTTCTTGCGTGAACGTCATTCTGAAACCCACGCAACCGATTTTATTAGATCAGCCTTTGTCGTGTGATAAGCATACTAGGCTCACATTTTTGTTTTCTGTTCAATTGACGGATGCTTTGCCAATGCAATGACGCAAAACACAGCTTTAGTGATCTTAGATTCATTATGACGGGACAGATTAGACTATGACGGGTCACCACTGTATAAAACAGTTTGCATACATTTGATATAGACTGCAATAAAGCAGGACAATCAATTTAAAAAGGCTATTATTCACCTGTATGTGCTTGAAGTCTTCGACACAGACAGCGTTTTAATCAATTGTTTATAAACTAGGCATAACCTTTACTAATCGATTCGTGTGAAGTGTAAACCCACTCCTGTCCTCACATAATCATCAGATGATCTCTTCTTGATGAACTGTAAAGCCACAAGATGCATTATATAACAATAGATGGCAGTAATGCACGATTTTAGTTTGTGATCTGAAGACGCTGTGCTGCTTTATGAATGAATTAGGCTCGTCAGAACGCAAAACAGAAAGTAGCTTGTAGCTTTTGGTCGCGCTACACCGCTACTTGCTGGAAAATGTAGTTAACTACTGGAAAAGCTACACTGTTTTAAAAGTAGCTGAACTACATACAAGCTACTGAAAAATGTAGTTAAACTAGTAGTGCCACTGCACTGATTGCCAATTACCATGGATATCTAAACTTTGTGTACTTGGTACTGTGAAACACTAAATGTTGGCGTGCAGCAAGCAAAGCTTGTCTTCTTCTTGTGACAGACGGCCAAAAGCAGAGAAGCAAGAGCAAGATCTGCTGTATGTCCTCCATTGTTGTTTACGGTGTCATTTTCTTCTTTGTGCGAGAATGACGTTGATCGCCATTGTCCAGCTACACCACGCCTATCAAGTAAGGGTACTGTTGGTGGTGGAAACACAAGCCTGTTCAGGGTGTACTGTTCCGAATCAGATCAAACTGTATTGAACTGAACCATACCGCTCAGTAGAAATGAACCATTATTTAAAATCTTAGAGCCGTGCCTGCAGGAATCACTGTGATCACCCGTGATTAATTGTGTCATACCAGGTGAAAAAAATTTGTGTTCTTTAAGGCCACATCTGTAAGAATAAACCCAAATTTGGGGTTTCTCTGTACAGACAGGGATCATTATTTACCCTCCAGCGGTTTTGTACTGGCTCCAGTAAGCAAAAGGAAATATTAAGCTGAAAACCAGCAGTTATTAATTTATAAATTATTCTATAACCCATGATAAAGCAGCTGATTTTGGGGATTCTCTGTACAGACAGGGATCATTATTTACCCTCCAATGGTTTTGTACTGGCTCCAGTAAGCACAGGCTCCTCAATACTGCCCTTAGGCTGGCCTGTGTGAGAGAGAAAGAGATAAGAATGAAAATACTGTGACATTAAACCACACAAACACATCAGCAAAACAGAGGAAATATTGAGCTGAAAACCAGCAGTTATTCATTTATGAGTTATTCTATAACCCATGATAAAGCAGCTGATTTTGGGGATTCTCTGTACAGACAGTGATCATTATTTACCCTCCATTAGTTTTGATCTAGCTCCAGCAAGTGCAGGATCCTCAATACTGCCCTCAGACTGGGCTGTGTGAGAGAGAAAGAGATCAGAATGAAAATACCGTGACATTAAAGAGACAGTCTACCCCAAAATGAAAATTATCCCATGATTTACTTTTACATTTACATTAAGTCATTTAGCAGACTCTTGTCTCCAAAGCAACTTATAAATGAGAACAGTAGAAGCAATCAGATCAACATGAGTACAACAGTATGCAAGTGCTATGTCAAGTCCCAGTTAATCCAGCAAAGTGCAAGTAGCAAGGATTTTTTTAAACATGGAGAGAGAGAACAAAAAGGGAAAAAAAGAAAAAGTAAGTGCTGATATTATATGTCAAGTGTTGACATAACATCAGCAGAAGATATGCCTTTAGCAGTTTTTGAAAATGGCTAAAGACTCAGCTGCTCTGAGCTAGGGAGGTCATTCCACCAGCAGGGAACAGACTAAGAGAAGGTCTGTGCGAGTGATTTTGTGCCCCTTTGGGATGGCACTATTTGCAAACTTCTGACTGAAGTAGCAAGTTTAGGTATAGTGGTGCAGAGCCAGTGGTTGTTCTGTAGGCAAACATCAAAGCCTTGAATTGGATGCGAGCAGCTATTGGCAGCCAATGCAGACTGATGAAGAGAGGAGTGACGTGCGCTCTCTTCGGCTCGTTAAAGACCAGTCTTGCTGCAGCATTCTGGATCAGTTGTAGAGGCTTGATAGTGCATGCTGGAAGGGCAGCCAAGAGAGCATTACAGTAGTCCAGTCTGGATAGAACAAGAGCTTGGACAAGAATTTGTGTGGAATGCTCCGATAGGAAGGGTCTAATCTTCCTGATGTTGTACAAGGCAAATTTGTAGGACCAGGCTGTTGTGATCTGTGGAGCTTAAACGATCATCCATCACCACTCCAAGGTTCCTGGCTGTCCTGGAAGGAGTAATGGTTGAAGACCCAAGTTGAACTGAAAGGTTGTGGTGAAGTGTTGGGTTGGGACTGACCAGAAGCAGTTCCATTTTTGCAAGGTTGAGTTGAAGGTGGTGGTCCTTCATCCAGGCAGAAATGGCTGTCAGGCAGACTGCGATGTGACCAGCAACCGTCGGATCATCTGGTTGGAATGAGAGGTAGAGTTGTGTGTCATCAGCATAACAGTGATAGGAGAAACCATGATCCTGAATGACAGATCCTAGTGATGACGTGTAGATGGAGAAGAGAAGTGGTCCAAGCACAGAGCCCTGAGGTACCCCAGTAGCAAGATGATGTGACTTGGACACCTCACCTCTCCATGATACCCTGAAGGACCTACCTGAGAGGTAAGACTTGAACTATTGGAGTATGGTTGCTGGGATGCCCTTCGACATGAGTGTTGACAGGAAAATCTTTGTTTTAAACTTTACTCATTCTTAAGCCATTCTAGGTTTATATGACTATCTTCTTTCAGACAAACACAATCAGAGATATATTTAAAAATATCCTTAGTCCACCAAGTTTTATAATGGCAGAGCAAATTTTAAACAAAATGTATCCATCCATAAAAAAAAAGAATCCATATGACTCCAGGGGGTTATGTAAGAAAAGTATCCATATTTAAAACTTTATACATTCAAATAATGATCTTCCGGCAGATGATTGTACACAGAATGCAGATGTTGATTTGGGTGGAAGAGCAACCTTTGACCCCACGCAATGAGGAACGCGGAGGTACAGAGGAGAGAGCACAACAAACACTGGTCACGAAGTCTAAAACAAGAAATTTTAAAGAGAAATGTCGGAGGTTCCCTTTCAAGGGAACTCGCGCTGCGTCAAATGCTTTGGGAATGCCTCTGCGTGATTGCATCATGAAGCACATGTGAAATCAGTCCAATGGCGTGATGGAACGTCATAGGCGGGTGACGTCATGACCAGGAAACTATAAACCACACCTGAACCAAACAGAGTTAGTTTCTGTGTCTTCAGTAAGCGCTCTCTGTGAAATCGTCTGTCTCGGTCCTCTGAAATCGGTCCTCCTGCTGCTGAGGCACAGCAACGGCTTGTGTCGTGGGGCTCGCAAATGGATCTTGTAGAGGGGTTAGAGATGGCATTGTTAGCATCGATCCTTGTGATGTTGAGGACTCGCCAGCTCACACACAAGCGTATGAGGAGCTAGTGGAGGTTGTAACTAGAGATGTTTGCCAGATTGAACATAAGCTGGCCAGCTGAAAAGCAGGAAGCCCGTCAGTCTAGTCTATTAGACGAGCGCTTCCTTCCATCCCGGTCACAACCTCCATGCCGGGGCTTGCCTTTCTTTCCCGACCTCCACACTGAGGTCGTGGAATAGACCCACCTCCTATCGGGTCTAGCGCTTCCTTTAGTCCCCAAATATCTAATTACAGCAATATCATGGGACTAAAAAGGCGTGGTTATGGGGAGATGCCTCGGGTGGAAGAGACGCTTGCGAGCTATCTCTCCCCTGAGTCTGCATCTTCCCTAAAAGCCCTGAAGTTACCCACAAAGCCACTCAGAACATTTTCTGCTTTAGTGGGTAAAGTGTACTCGGCAACAGGTCAGGCGGCTGCATGGTTGCACTGTTGCACACAATGTCCATTCTACAAGCTCATCAAGCCATCCTGCTCAAAGGGTGGGGAAGTTAGGGTGCGGTCACACTTGTAGTTCGGTTCGTTTAGTTAATTTGGTCCGGACCAAAGAAGAAAAAAAAAAAAATTTAGTTCTGGTCCGATTAGCGTTCAGATTTTATCACTGAACCAAAAGATACCAAACCTTAAGGCATAGGGACACATTCACAATGTGATTGATCAGATTTTATGACGTATTGCCTATTTTGAGACGGAACTTACCGAACATCCAAAACAATGCTGTGTGCTGAGGTAAAAGCGCTCGTTGTGTGTGTGTAGCCTGCATGTGATGGTATTTTGGCCAGCTGGGATCTCGTGAAGAGCTTATAAAACGTGTAAAGTAGTCAAAACAGCGGCGGGAATCCATCCGTCACACACAAACAATCTGCTGCGTGGAGACGAGCGTCTGATGCCTGTGATGGGCAAACTCACAACTATGACAAGAAAAACTGATGTGTGAGGATTCTGTCCTTTTTAGGGTCTCGTCTTCCTGTTTTTGATTTGTTTACATGTCTTTGGTCCATGTTGCGTTCATATATTATTCGAACCGCACCAGAGTTCGTTTGGAAGCGGACAGAGACCCATCTTTTCAGCGGTCTCTGTCCACTTGTTTGGTGCGCACCAGGGTTTGGATGGCAGCGTTCACACATGTTCAAATGAACCGCACAAACAGAGTAAACGCACCAGGGTTCCTTCAAATCGAACCAAACAGGGAACCATGGTTACATACGTAACATGAGACTATTTCGATATAAGAGAAGAGAAGCTTGAGTTTGTTGCACAGGCCTATTTGTTTGATCCGTGAGAGGCGTCTAAGCTTTCGATACTCTTACATCTTGCGCCATACATTGCATCAGTAGGTGCAAGACAGCTTAAGATTTCTGCATATGGTTGTCTGCTGGAAGCTAGTTATTTCAATTTATAATGTTTTAAATATGGCTATTTTTCTTACAATGCATCCCTTCACTTCAAAAGGCCTTTATTAGCCCTCTGTAGCCATATGGATAAAAAAAATTATGAATGGATGCATTTTTTTTTTTTTTTTAATTTGGGCTGCAATTAACAACCATTATACACCTTGGAGAGCTAAGGACATTTTTAAATGTATCTCTGATTGTGTTCGTCTGAAAGAAGATTGTCATATACACCTAGAATTGCTTAAAGGTGAGTAAATCATGGAATAATTTTTCTTTTTGGGAGAACTAACCCTTTAAACCACACAAACACATCAGCAAAACAGAGAGGAAAGTTTAGGTTGAAAGCCAGCAGTTATTAGCTTATTCTGTAAACATTTATTCTGTGAGACATCAGTTATAGAATAATAGTACAATTTTTCAAATATATTTATAAAAAGATCCATTTATTAGTTTTACATTTTATTTATTTTTTTAACAGTACATTTAACCATTTCATTTTAATTTTTACCTTGCTTGTGTTTGTTCTCTAGCTGCTTCGCCAGATAGTTCTGGTTCATCTTCCTCAGGATCTCCACCATGATCTTTGCAGCTTCTTCTGGTCCAAAACGTGCTACCATCTTATCCACTGTGTCTAACCTATCTGCATTCTCCATTTCAGACTTTGTTATACACTCATGATCATTCACTAATTGCCACTGAAACTCCTTTAGTTCAGCTTCTACCAGATCTTTCAGTGAGTTCTTGAGCAGGTCTTTAACAGACCCCATCGTCCTTCACCGATCTGCAGCTGCAGGACAAAAAAAAAGAAAAAAGAAAGAAAAGAAATAAAGAACTCAAGTAGTTTCACTCTTACTATGTGGACCTAAATGCTCAAATGTTATTTGGATTATAAAATTAAGCTGTGATTGGATCAGGACTATCAGAGTCAACTCATCCAAAATCATCTGTTAAAGGTAGGGTGACCAGATGACCAGTTTTTCTTGGGACATTCTCATATTTCAGCTCTTTTTTTTAGTTTACACACTTATTATGAAAAAATCATGTTTTGCCCTATTTCTTCTTTCCTAAATTGTCTTTATAGCTAGGTGATCATAAAAGTGAGTAGTAGTCTTCTTTCACGTGAGAATAGCCTAAACAAATGTAGCCAACCTCGTCATAGTAAATTTTGGACTCACAATTCACAATTCGATATCATTAACTTCCAGTTAGTAAAGGTGGAATATTAGAGACCGTGGAGGAGATCAAGTCAAGTCAAAGAAGTGTGTACATTTAACGATTATCTTTAAAAGAGTGGTATTATGCAGTAATTTTTGAAAAAAGAACTCAATGTGGTATCATGCTGAATGACACACACCAGGGTTAGTCCACCCAAAACTGAAAATAATGTCATTTATTACTCACCCTCATGTCGTTTCACACCTGTAAGGCCTTCGTTCATCTTCAGAACACAAATTAAGATATTTTTAAATCCAAAGGCTCAGTGAGGCCTGAATTCACAGCTATGATATTTCCTCCCTCAAGATCCATAAAGGTACTAAAAACATAATTTAAAGAGTTCATGCGAGTACAGCAGTTCTACCTTAATATTATAAAGGGACGAGGACATTTTTGTGCAACAAAAAAAACTAAATAATGACTTTTCAACAATATAGTGATGGGCTGATTTCAAAACACTGCTTCGGAGCTTTGCGAATCGAATCAGTGACTGTCAGTACATGATTTCAGCAGTTTAGCTGTTTGATAGGAGATCTGAACCACCGATTTGAAATCGGTCCATTACTATTTTTTTTATTTTTTTAAATTGCACTTAAGCATACTTGACTTATACTGACAGAAAAAGTATATTTGCCCTATAGCCTACTTGTAATCAATCTTTTGATTGAGTTGATGGACTCGATTCTACTCTACTTTTAATCATCATTCTGAATCTGATCCAGGTTTTTGGTTTATGGAATTCGCTACCCCTTACACTTCGTAATATATCATCTTTGTCTACCTCCAAGACTCAGCTAAAAACATATCTGTTTAATATGTATTTTGGATAATGTGGCCTTATGTGGTTGTATTTTGTACATGGGTGTGTAAATGTATTGCATAGCACTATGTAAAGCGACCTTGATCTATGGAAAGAACGCTATATAAATAAAACTTAAAAGTACAGTTAAAGGTATATTTCAAGTTTAAAAAATAACTAAATTGGAACAGTAGTATACTGAAAGTACAAAAATTTATATATATATATATATATATATATATATATATATATATATATATATATATATATACATATATATATATATATAGTAGTCACTTAAATAAAACTTGAGTTTTATTTTGACGACAACATGACAATACAACATAGTAACTACATTAAAAGAGCTTTAACTGCTGTAAAAATACAGATTTTTGAGCATTAGTGGAAGTGAAGGTTTCAGAATAAACACGAAACACACATGATTGTTGTCATGCGGTGAATCTGGCCAATCGTGGAACAGCTATGTCGTCATCAGAGCTTGTGCAACTGACTCTCAAATCGCTCTTGGGGTAATTTGATGTGATGCGTCACAGTCACATGGCATCTGTGCTGTCTCAAGTCGGACAAAATTTCTTACCGGCATGCACTGCTTCATGTCAGCCTCTGATCGGTCGAACAAGCCTATTGTCTTGATGTTCCTTGTTTGTCATTAGTCCTTGTATATAAATATCCCTCATGTTTCATTGCTCTTGATCTAGCATTGTCTGTGTTAACCATTGTTGGTGAGCTTGCCATGCCATGTCATTGTTTTGTATTTAGTTCATGTTTAAGTATAATAAACTGCACTTGGGTTCAATTCAACTTACCTACAGTGGAATCGATTGCAGTTACCATGGGTTTTTATTGATTGTTTGAGTTGATGCACCTGTTGATTTGGTTGATTTTCTTGATATTTAAACCCTGTGTTTGTTCAGTTTGTTGTCCTTTTGCATTCCATTATACCAGTTGTTCTGTTCAAGTTTTTGAGTGTTTTGTTTGTTTCTTAAGGATAAAATAATTATGTCTGCTAATGCTGTAAACTATATAGGGAGCCCTAACTTGATTAACAACAGAGCCCAAACTATTAGCCTAAATTCAAATGCTTTTTATTTTTAGATATAATAACCAACACTCAAATTAAAAAAAAACTTGCAAGGCAGTGTCTCCATTAACTTGTATGTAATAAATAATGTAATTATTTATTATAATGTATTTATGTAATTATAAAGTTATGTTTTTACTCCAAATTGTTGAAATATAATCATTTAGGCTTATCACAGTGGCTGTTATATTTATGACAGATTTATTTAAATAAAAGATCAAAAGTATTAACCATGCAGATTTACTTTCACAGCCTTCTTTGGTCATATTTACTAAGGGTATGAATAATTTTGAGCACAACTGTATATATATAAAAAAATGACATCCCTTTGAATCTTAACTGTCTGTCATTACCTGAGTGATCCACGATTGTCTTTGTTCGATGTTTGTGAGTCCCTTGTTTGTCCTGAACAGTTAAACTTTCCTCCAGGTCCTGCACATTCTCAGATTTTTCAGCATCTTCTGCATATTTGACACCTTTCCAACAATGATTGTATTATTTCGAGATCCATCTTTTCACACAAAGGATAATTGAGTCAGTCGTACACAGCTATTACAACAGCGTGAAAACATGTACTGATGCTCAAGAAGTAAATAATGCATTAAGAGCAGGGAATGTAAACTTTGAACAGGATGATGTGCAAATTTTGTTTGAAGATCATATTTTTTATTTAGTACTGCCCTTCGAAAGTTAATACTTCCATGATTCCCAGAAGACAAAATAATCACAGTTTACCCTGTTCATGCAATTCAAAAAGTGTACACACCCCAGCTCTTAATGCATGTTGTTGCATCAGTATTTTTTTTATAGGTTGTCTGCATTTTTTACTTCTGAAATACTGTGGAAAATTGATTTTGCTAAAAATAATATGCAGAGAAAAACCAAGTTCTATGTTTGGTAGACACTTTGTTACATAACTTATTAGTATTCCAAAGTATTGTAAAGTATTTAGATTAAGTTACCAAACATGTGTAATCTAACAAAATATGTTACAAATTAATTTTTAAAGCATGTATTTTGTACATTTGAACCTTCCCAACTCTGGTGACCGCACAGCTCTTTAGGGAGCCTTGCCAAATTTCATGAGTTTACTGTGGCTCAGGATTTAAAGGGATTTCAGAGATAAAATAGTAAAATAAATAGTTCAAATGTATTACAATAAATTATATCTGCAAATAATATATTTTTTTTATTATATACCTAATATGACGAAAACGGCTGTTAATGTTTCTTGTTTCATCAAATTCAAACGAATTACTTAAATCAGAATCACATGAATAATCTATATTCATTTCAAAATCAAAATGGCAGCATTTGTCAAAAAAAGTCCAGTACATCACAGCATTGCTGTCAGTCATTTAACATTTCTATCATAAAACAGTTGACATTTATAATGAATAGTTAGCCTATACCTTACCTTTAACTCCTGCACCATTAAAACTGAAGCATCACACTGGAATTCTCACAATTCACTGAAGCGGACCAGCCTAAAAATGTAACATTTTTAATTTTTTGTCATCCTACAGAGTACAGCGCAACAGAGCAGCATCAAGAATATCAATGTCTATTGGCACTGCATTAATGCAAACAGCATAGCATCACAGAAAAATATAATTCTAAAACTTTTCAAGAGTAAAATCTCCCTACATTACTAAAATTTCAAAAGCGGATGAACACCAACAAGCCTCTATAATGGAATAACTTTATCACAGAGCTGCAATTTTAAGACAAACCTCATTCTTTACATGGCTGGGAGAGCAAAAAACAAAACAAAAAAGAGGTATAGCATCTTTACTGACACCATCTTCCTCACTGCTCTTTCCCTAGCTGTTACAGGTATCATCACCAATATTTTATTAATTCTATTTGTTAAATACCCAATTTTTGTAACATCATTTTTCACTTCTGCATTACTGCTTTCTAGCATTTTTGCTTTCATCCAGCCTCTTTCCATCCACCTTCTGCTTTGAAAGCTGATGAGGAGAGCTGTGTAAAGTGTTTTGAAAAAGTGTATTGCGAAATGTCCCAAAGACGATAGTAAAAACTGTAAAAAGTGCAGATGACTTTAATTGTGTTCATCATACCATCTGGGTTTGATTTAAAAATATATGCTCATTATGTCAGTGTTAAAGCGGTCACTTCAACAGTCCAGTATGGGAGTAAACTGGTTGTCAGCTCCACCTGCTGTACTGATGTGAATTTGATCTTCATTCAGCTCTTCATCTATTCTTTTACATTTGGTTTAAAACTACAAAGTGAAAATTTCTGTGGAGGCTTGATATCAATGAAAGAAAATGCAAATTCTAAAATAAAATGAAATGTTTTCAGGATAAATAACCAGCAGGCAAATATCACACACGATTACGCAAAATAAATCAAGAGGAGAAGAAATTGTGATAAATAAATTATGATTTATAGTTCATCTGAATAAACACTGAATGGACTTGAGCTAAATAATGACACTTCTGTCTTTTAGAGGCGCTTTACAGCAGAATCTGAACCGTCTCCACAGCTGTTTCCATGACTGATCCTGTTTTTAATCACTGTTTTGACAAACTATCAGTCCAGACAACATCCCAGCCATCGAAACACCAATGATGACAGAGACACAAGAAGCTGCAAGAGAAAACCGCACTTGGTTTGTGAAAGCAAATTCACTTGGCAGCTATTTCAAAATTTCCTCTGTGTCTTCAGAGGAACTTCCTCATTTTAACAGATACTTGGTTCCAGCAGTAGCTGATAGAGAAGAGGATCTCCAGCCTGCTGGAAACATCTCCAGGTTAACTTTACCAGGTTCAGCAGGTAATATAGTCAGTGGCCATGTCCCAAGTGTCAAGACTATTTCATTTACAGAGCATTTTGCAACTACACTACAGGTGCATGTCAATAAATTAGAATGTCATGGAAAAGTTCATTTATTTCAATAATTCAACTCAAATTGTGGAACTCATGTATTAAATAAATTCAGTGCACACAGACTGAAGTACTTTAAGTCTTTGGTTCTTTTAATTGTGAAAATTCTGGCTCGCATTTAACAAAAACCCACCAATTCACTATCTCAATAAATTAGAATACTTCATAAGATCAACAAAAAAGGATATTTTAAACAGATATGTCAGGCTTCTGAAAAGTATGTTCATTTCTATGCACTCAATACTTAGTTGGGGCTCCTTTTGCCTGAATTACTGCAGCAATGCGGTGTGGCATGGAGGCACTGCTCAGGTGTAATGAAGCCCAGGTTGCTCTGATAGTGGCCTTCAGCTCTTCTGCATTGTTGGGTCTGGTGTCTCTCATCTTCCTCTCATAGATTCTCCATGGGGTTCAGGTCAGGTGAGTTTGCTGGCCAATCAAGCACAGTAACACCATGGTCACTGAACCAGCTTTTGGTACCTCTGGCAGTGTGAGCAGGTGCCAAATTCTGCTGGAAAATGAAATCAGAATCTCCAAAAAGCTTGTTAGCAGAAGGAAGCATGAAGTGCTCTAAAATTCCCTGGTAGATGGCTACATTGACTGTGGACCTCAGAAAACACAGTGGACCAACACCAGCAGATGACATGGAGGCCCAAACCATCACAGACTGTGGAAACTTCACACTAGACTTCAAGCAACGTGGATTGTGTGCCTCTCCTCTCTTCCTCCAGACTCTGGGACCCTGATTTTCAAATGAAATGCAAAATTTACTTTCATCAGAGAACATAACTTTGGAACACTGAGCAACAATCCAGTTCTTTTTCTCCAGGTAAGACACTTCTGACGTTGTCTTTGGTTCAGAAGTGGCTTGGTAAGTGGAATGTGACAGTTGGAGCCCATTTCCTGAAGACGTCTGAGTGTGGTGGCTCTTGATGCACTGACTCCAGCTTCAGTCCACTCCTTATGAAGCTCTCCAAAGTTCTTAAATCGGCTTCGCTTGACAATCTTCTCAAGCCTGTGCTCATTCTTTTCACTTGTAAACCTTTTCCTACCACACTTTTTCCTTCCAGTCAACTTTCCATGATTATCCTTTGGCACAGCACTCTGCGAACAGCTCTTTCAGCAGTGACCCTCTGTGGCTTACCCTCATTGTAGAGAGTCTTGATGATCGTCTTCTGGACAACTGTCAGGTCAGCAGACTTCCCCATGACTGCTGTTGGCATTACTGACCTAAACCCAGTATTTATTCCCTGAGAATGGTCATTTAATAAAACTTGAAATTAAATATTCTAATCATTTGAGATACTGATTTTTTTTATTTTGATGAGCAGCAAGCTGTAATCATCAAAATTAAAACAAAAAAGTACTTTACTTTTTTAATTAAATCACAGACAAAAAAAAAACTATCATGATATTCTAATGTATTGAGATGCACCTATATAGACCAAAAGACTCTACAGTCAGTAAAAACACCATAAAAACATCAAATATATACATCAAAAACATAAACATAAAACAAAATACAGCCCCCAAAACACCAACAATTAAAAGTTACAGAAAATAAGTACGTTTTTAAATTAGATTTACACATCTCAGTGGAGGAAATAGATCTGACAAGAGAGAGAGAGTCAATATGCTGCTCTTTTTGTCACTGTGTTTTTTTAAAACACACACACTTGTAAATGTAGTTTATGGGTAGTCTTCATAGGCGTAATGGTTTTTATACTCTACAGACTGTACATTCTCTCACCTACACTACCCCTACCCCTAAACCTAACATCACACAAAACTTTCTACATTTCTTAACTAAAAAAAACCACTGTTTAGTCATTTGGTTTAGGAGGACACAGAAAGTGCAAAATTACTAATCCTAATGTTGTAATACCCATGTCATTAACCATATATATATATATATATATATATATATATATATATATATATATATATATATATATATATATATATATATATAATATATAGTACACACTCACACACACTTTCCAGAAAGCAGGTTTATGTCTCAGAAGATATTTCAGGGTTAGTTTAGTTTACTTAGTTACTAGTTTATCTCTAAGCTTCAGATGTGTGACAACAGATTATGTGTCAGTTAATTATACATAATTATTATTCAGTCCTACATTTCCCATCTCACATTTCACAGATCTGCATTCAAAAGTGAAAATATTTATGTATTTATGGACACTTTATTTCTGCAATGGGAATTTTCTGTATCTGAAAATAGATGAAAGCAACTAGTGAAAGATGAAACACTCACCTCAAACAATATTTGTTGACTTCTCATTTTTTTCTCTTCTGAACGGTCGCGTTGGGCAGCAGCTCTGAATTTTTTCACTTTCTCTGAAATAAAGGAAGTGAAACTGCTTCTCAAGTGTCAGTGACAGTCAGATGTCCGCAAACACACTAATTCTTAACTGTTTTTTATTCTTAAATCTGTGTTCTCAGTAAACTGAACTTTTTGGAAGTAGGTTTTTCCAACTTTGTTAATACATGTTTTGAACATTACAGATTTTTATAGTCACTAGGACCAATGTGATTGTATAATGTGCAATAAACTGCAGATCATTTATCATTTAATTGGCGCAAAATGAATTCAATGACGACATCTTTCAAATTATATGAATTCATTTCTCACTTCGACACAAACACCACCAAAACTCTGAACATACAGGCCAATTTGCACATGTTTACATACTCTTTTCTAAACTGTTAAATTTAAGTTCAAAACTAACATAATACAAAACATCTCAGGTTACGCATGTAACCATGGTTCCCTGAGAACAGGAAACGAGACACTGTGTCTAACACACTATGGGGAACGCCTCCGCGGGAACCGGTGTCTGATACGTTATCAAATCGCAACAATCGTATTGGCTGGCGAAAGCCTATGACGTCACTACTAGTGTGACTCGAACGCACATAAGGGGCACCTAGAGAACAAGCCATCCACTTATCGTCTGAAGGGACTGTTCAGCAGGTGGCTCCCGGGGCATGGCAGGGAGACGCAATGTCTCGTTCCCTGTTCTCAGGGAACCATGGTTACATGCATAACTTGAGACGTTCCCTTTCGAAGGAAACTTGGATTGCGTCTTATATGCTATTCCCTGAGAACACCACTGCACTCTGAACAAGCAAAACTACACACAGATGTGAAAAATGTCAATTATCTTATAATAATTTTTAGAAGTGTTTGCTTTTGCAAGATGTGTGTGTTTTGTGGTTTAGAGTTTTGAGAAATGGAGCCATAGTTTCAGGAACTGTATGTAACATTTAAAAAACTGTAACTTCTCTGTTAAGCTGCGAGTTGGTTATGAAAACTGTGTGAAGAACTTTGAAAAAGTGACCTAAGTATTGAGAAATGTGTCCTGGTGACTGCAAAAAAAAACCCTGTAAATGTGTATCAAGAGAGTGACGAACCGAAGGTGTGAACGGGAGTGTGTGTCAATAAACAAATATGTGTCTGGTTCTATGTGTGTGTGCTCAAGGACACAGAGAACTGTGGTTCTACTCTTAGAACCTTATAAGGACATCAGCCATCTTGGCTGAGTTTACTGGAGTTCAAGGACACAAAAGCCAGACAGCTTGCACCTGCGAGGCCTTGAGAAGGATCTGGAAACTTTGGGAAAGTTACAACATACGTCAATCAAGAAGATAACCCAACGTCTGCAATAAACAACACGAGTATAAAAGACTGATGAGCTGATTGCCTCTTCGGATACTGATACGTCAGTACCCCCTGACGCCTAGAAGCCCAGAGCTGAGGACAAAAGAGTGATTACTGTATTTTATACCTTAATGATAAAGTTTTAATGGCCTTTACATTTTTCTTTGCTATAAAAAGAAAAGTAACCTATTAAAAGAAATTTAATTGATTACAAAAGCTGCCTACCTTGGCTTGATTTATAGCATTTTAAAGGTGCCGTAGAACGTCTTTTTAAAAGATGTAATATAAGTCTAAGGTGTCTCCTGAATGTGTCTGAAGTTTCAGCTCAAAATACCCCATAGATTTTTTTTATTCATTTTTTTAACGGCCTATTTTGGGGCATCATTAAATATGCGCCGATTTACGCTGTGGCCACTTTAAATCTCATGCTCCCTGCCCATAAGTTCAGTGTTTATTTGGATGTTTATATTTGGTTATGAATGAGTTTGATAAAGCTAACATTACACACTGTTGGAGAGATTTATAAAGAATGAAGTTGTGTTTATGAATTATACAGACTGCAAGTGTTCAAAAATGAAAATAGCGGCGGCTCTTGTCTCCGTGAATACAGTAAGAACCTATGGTAACTTTAACCACATTTAACAGTACATTAGCAACATGCTAACGAAGCATTTAGAAAGACAATTTACAAATATCACTAAAAATATCATGTTATCATGGATCATGTCAGTTATTATCGCTCCATCTGCCATTTTTCGCTGTTGTTCTTGCTTGCTTACCTAGTCTGATGATTCAGCTGTGCAGATCCAGACGTTAATACTGGCTTGTCTAATGCCTTGAACATGGGCTGGCATATGCAAATATTGGGGGCGTACATATTAATGATCCCGACTGTTACGTAACAGTCGGTGTTATGTTGAGATTCGCCTGTTCTTTGGAGGTCTTTTAAACAAGTGAGATTTATATAAGAAGGAGGAAACAATGGAGTTTGAGACTCACTGTATGTCATTTCCATGTAGTTCTTCTGACCAAATTGTAAGTCATTTTAAATGCTTATAATTTAGGCCAGTCTCGACTTACTTTACCTAACCTGAGAATAATAAATCAGGTTAAAGGTGTTAAGATCAAAATACACACTGCAAAACACTATAAAGTAAGTATGTGTAAGTATAGGGGAACTTTATGTAAAGTATTGGGAATAAAGGGGTAACAACCAGGAAAATAACAAATTATTTATACTGTAAGTATTTTAGAACTAAGGAGTACTTACCAATACCATTATGATAGACAACAATTTATGTGAGAATTTAGCGAGCACATACACTGCACACCTTTTTGTAATAATAGTGTACAAATAAATAAAGCCATTTTTAATTACGGGGTAAGCTACATAACAGTGCATTTATACAGTATTTTGGTTTTATTTATTTTTTTTAATACTGGGGAAATATTGTTTCATGTACAGTTAACCCCAAACTTTAAAAAAAGGATAGCAAAAAAAGTGAGGATAGCAAAATAAAGTAAACTGACATATTATACCCAAAAATTCTTCATTCAGTGGACTACCAGTAAAATTGATAAAAATTCTGGAACCAAAAATTATTCAGACAATTTGACTTGACCATGTTTTGCTTAAGATATTTTTTTTATGACACAGTTTAACTCTGAGATCTTATATTTCATTACTATTTTTGTAAACTAATGTAAATTAATGAAAGAATGTTCAAGGTGTCTGAATAAAGTTTGGTTTAACTGTAGTTTCAGGGTAAGTATAACATTGCTGGCTGTAAATTAATGTGGTGCTTGTTGCCCTCTTATTTCATGTAGTTACACGGTAAGGACAATAAAAACATGTTTATACACAATCTGATATCACTTAACCTTTATTTGAAAAACAACTTATTTCATAACAGATTTGCAACACTTCTTATTCGTTTCTCTTGCTTGGCTTCCTCCTTCTCTTGTTCCTCTTCTTCTTTTTCTTTCTTTAAATTCTGTATATATTAAAAGAAAATACAGTACACCCAGAAATATCCTCACCATTTGCTCATCTTTTACCCTCATGCCATCAAAGATATATGCAACTTTCCTTCTTAAAATGAACACAAAGTTTTTTAGAAAAATAAATAATCTCTGGGAAAGCTTTATAATGCAAGCTCATGTGTTCCTAAAAGTCGAAGCATCAAACAGCACATACAGTAATAACTACAGTAATTCATACGACCCCATTGGATGACTCAATGTCTTCTGAAGTGAAATGATGTGTTTGTAAGAAAAATACTAAATATTTTACATTTTTAAACTGTAGACAAACCCTTCTGACCAACTGTTACCTGTGCGTGCATGAGAGGGTTGAGAAATTATGCCTGAAATAACTTGATGTAAGCGTACCAAGAAACTCACACGATAAGTCACACGGATGTCGGATACTGTTAGATGAAAATCTCAAACATAAGTAAAATATTTGCAGTCTCAGTCATCAGTTTAGAAACAGGAGCCTCAACCCCTGTGATGTGTGGCAGCAGCAGCAGCGCGAGATCTCGGGAGAATGACCAAGCAGACACAGATCAAGTGTGGTACAAAGCATTCTCAGATTTATTCAGGAAGAAGGGTCATATTTATAGACAGAGGTCAAACAACAATCTCCAGGATGGCTTGAGCTTCCAATCATACGACTTAAGAATCAAACCTTACCATGTATGGCATTTCAAGAAATATAATAACAAATAAGAAATGTATGTGCGTAAATGTGTGTGAGAGTGTCAGTGTGTCCAAGGACGACTTCTTGTTTTGTCTAGGTAGGTACATGAGCTTATGCTTGGGAGCAATATAGCAAGAAAGATTAAGTTGTTCAAGCCAAGTAGAAAGAACTATTGCAACCTTTTTAATACAAAAAAGCTTTCCTGTAGCTCAGTGGTTAGAGTGTGGCACTAGCAATGCCAATGTCATGGGTTTGATCCCAAGGATTGCACAGACTCAGATACAAATGTATAGTGTAATGCAATCTAAGTTGCTTTGGATAAAAGTGTCTGCCAAATGCATAAATGTAAATATAAATGTAATATGTACTTTAAAAATGTAGTTACAGGGTAAGTATGACATTGCGGGCTGTAAATTAAAGCACTGCTTGTTACACTCTTGACATATGTCACATGGTATGCCAGTTCTTCATCATGTGCTATTTGTGGACTAAATGTGTTCACAGAGCGCCCTCCGGCTGCAAGTATGAATTGAAAACACAGCAGAGTTTCTGTGCGATGTGCGATACCACTTATTTTGTTTTCGATACCAATACTTTCAAGGCCAATATCGCCGATATTGATACCGATGCGATACCTCCAATATGAACTTATAGATTTTAACATTTGTTCAATTATTGAATTACTAAGAGTAAAATAGGTAATGATACCCACTTAACATTATATTTGAAAGGCATTTTAACATTCAATATGCCTTAATTGCAGTTTATTAGATTATATTTTTGTTTACACATGGTTAAAATGTTTATTTGCTAAACTATGGAAATCTACAAATACTACAGGCTTAGCTGAACTATGGTCACTGTAGTAATGGTTCAGTTTCATAAGGGACTGCCAGTGACAGGCTGTTGCACACATACAATGAAACATTTGTATTCTGACAGAACATCAATATGAACTTTTAACCTTCAATTTAAATAAATGTAACTGCACAAACTATGTAGGCTACTATTTCATTTGTTTATTGTGAAATAACTAATATTATTTTTCTGTCTGCTGTTAAGCATGTTTCTGGGCTTCATTTCCCAAAAGCATCAATGGTCTCTTACGATACTAAACGCAGCCCTGTTTGCATGTGTCGGCAGTGAGCGAATGCTCTCTGTGATTGATTGGTTCTGACTTGCAGCATTTGTGTGTTCAGATGAGCAGGAAACTACTTCTACTACAAATTATGTACTAACAAAGGTTATTTGTCCAATTCAATGCATATTGTATGCATGAAATTTATTGTTAAATAAACATAATAACTGGTAAAAAAACAAAAAAAAAACATTAGTATCAATATATTAATTTGAGTATCGATACTTTCAATAGTCAACGTCAGTATCGATGTATCGATATATCGATACTTCATATCGATATGCCCATCCCTAGTTTCTAGTGCTCGTAATGATTACATTGGTGCATTTTGGGTAAAAACTTAATAAATATTACTCCTCTGTTTAGAAATTTGATGTAAACAGGAAAATCCATCAATATTTCTCAAAATGTGCATGCTTTTGAGCTAAAAGCTCAGAGGGAGCTTTTTTGTCATGAACACACATGAAGTGTGTTCAAAACACTTATGTCCTAAATGTCCTACTCCTTCCCTATTCAACTTACGGAACGAACGCAGCGCCAGTACCATTTTTTCCGTAATTTTAATAGGGAAGGTGTAGGACATTCAGTGTAAGCTTTTTGAAGAATATGGAATTGCATTCTGGTGGAAGCACTTGTGATGCGATCATTTGTGTTTATATAAAGCATATACATTTTTCTTTTTCTTTTTTTTTTTTTTTAAAGAAAATGACCAATCATTTCGTTAGATAAGACCCTTATTCCTCGTCTGGTATCGTTTAAAGCCCTTTGAAGCTGCATTGAAACTGTAATTTTGACCTTCAACCGTTTGGGGTCCATTGAAGTCCACTATAAGGAGAATAATCCTGGAATGTTTTCATCAAAAATCTTCCATTTCTTTTCGACTGAAGAAAGAAGGACATGAACATCTTGGATGACATGGGGGTGAGTGAATTATCATTTTTTATTTGAAAGTGTTATTTGAAAGTTTATTTGAAACATTGCCAGCTCATATTCAAGCCATTAGAAAGGGCAGAACGTCTGGATGTGCACAGCAGAATCAACAGACTAGGTAAGCAAGTGAGCAAAAAAGACTAGGTAAGACTAGGTAAGCAAGCAAGGACAATAGTGAAAAATGGCAGATGGAGCGATAATAACTGACATGATCCATGATATCATGATATTTTTACTGATATTTGTAAATAGTCTTTCTAAATGTTTCGTTAACATGTTGCTAATATACTGTTAAATGTGGTTAAAGTTACCATCGTTTCTTACTGTATTCACGGAGACCAGAGCCGTCATTATTTTCATTTTTAAACACTTGCAGTCTGTATAATTCATAAACACAACTTCATTCTTTATAAATCTCTCCAACAGTGTAGCATTAGCCGTTAGCCACGGAGCACAGCCTCAAACTCATAGAGAATCAAACGTAAACATTCAAAATAAATACTTTACTCACATAATTCGAAGCATGCATGCAGTATGCATGACGAACATCTTGTAAAGATCCATTTGAGGGTTATATTAGCTGTGTGAACTTTGTAAATGCGCTGTAATATAGTCGAGAGCTTGTGTGGCAGGGAAGACGCGATTGGCAGGGGGCGGGGTCGAGTGTAAATCAGTGCATTGTTAATGATGCCCCAAAATAGGCAGTTAAAGACACTTTAGACTTATATTACATCTTTTAAAAACATGTTCTAGGGGACCTTTAAGTAAACTGAATAAATGTAAAAGTTTCATTACTCGGTTTAAGCCACTGCCTTGCCTGGTCACCAAAAAGAGGAGGATGCTGGCATCTTGGGAATTCCCCATCATCTTCATGGATGTCTTGAACATGGTTTACAACGATGTCTTGAACATGGTTATCACCATTTTGCAACAATTTCCTTCCCTGATGATGATGAGGCTCCACACCAGTAAATGTGATTAACAACGCTTCTTTTTCCAGGGGCCAACCTCTCTGCAGCTTCTCTGCTTGGCAAGCTCGCTTGCTACACACAGTTTCGATGTGTCAGTAGTTGATGGCCAACCAACTGTCTTGCCTTAGCAGTTTCGCGGGGAAAGCCATGCAACAAACCTAAACTTTTACACCACGGAAACAAACACTTACGACCCATGAATGCTTCTCTCCTCTACTGCGCAATCTCACAGTTTGACATGTCTGTCAGTTGAAGGAATCACCTGAATAATTAAAGGGATAGTTCACCCAAAAATTAAAATTTGATGTTTATCTGCTTACCCCCAGCGCATCCAAGATGTAGATGACTTTTTTTCTTCAGTCGAACGCAGATTATGATTTTTAACTGCAACCGCTGCCGTCTGTCAGTCAAATAATAGCAGTGATTGGGAACTTGAACAATAAGAGTCGAAAAAACTTCCACAGACAAATCCAAATTAAACCCTGCGGCTCGTGACTTGCATATTAATGTCCTAAGACACGAAACGATCGGTTTGTGTGAGAAACCGAACAGTATTTATATCATTTTTTACCTCTAATACACCACTATGTCCAACTCCGTTCAGCTTCCTGTTAGTGAGGTCTGATCGCGCTCTGACAATGGAAGTGATGTCTCGCGCTCATTGAAGTATACTCAGCTGAGTTCTGCTCTCCAGGATGCCCGTCTCTATGCGTGGGTCTGAGCTGGTTTCTGCCTTTCTGCAGTCACTCTTACCTACTATCTTCCTGAAGAATGCGTTTTAGAGGCTCTGTATTCAGACAGGGTTGGCCTGAACTGGGTCTGTTCCCTGAGAAGACCAGGTCGGCCTCCCTGGTGGCAATGAGGGTGACCTTGCTCCCCTCATGAGTGACTGGCCGAGGTTCCCTTTGGTTCCTTGGCCACATTCCCTTAAAGGAACCACTTTTCTCACAAGAAAATTGGGTTCTAGACGCCTTAGCGTTTCTCTAGGCTCTATTTGTTAAAAGAGAAAGGTAGAAGCCTGTGGGAAGGTCAGCTTGGGCTGTTGGCCAAAGGGAATGCTGTCACTGACAGCCTGGTGTGACCCGAGGGGGAGTTGCTGGGCAGTTTGAGAACTGCCTTGAGGTCTTTGCCTCAGCCATATTTTTTGGCAGGCACTCTCCTCCAGCATGGCGGCGTGGGTATATCGTTCCCCAATGCGTTCTGTTCAACGCAGAGTGGAGTTCCCTTCGAAAGGGAACGTCTCAGGTTACGTATGTAACCATAGTTCCCTGAGAACAGGGAACGAGACTCTGCGTTCCTTTGCCATGCTTCAGGTTGCCTGCCTTCAGAACAGTCCCTCTAGACGATAAGATAGTGACTGTCTCTCCAGGTGCTCCCTTTATACATCCGGGTCGCGCCGTATGACGTCATAGGCTGTCGCCGGCCAATAGCAATTGGAGTTGTTGGATAGTGCTTTCGACACCTGGTACACGTGACGGTTCCCCAATGCGTTCGGTTCAACGCAGAGTCTCGTTCCCTGTTCTCAGGGAACTATGGTTACATACGTAACCTGAGACGATTTGTCTATGGAAGTTTTATTTACTGTTATAGTTGAAGTTCCCATCCACTGCTATTATTTGACTGACAGACGGCAGCGATTGCAGTTAAAAATCATAATTTGCGTTCGACTGAAGAAACAAAGTCACCTACATCTTGGATGCACTGGGGGTAAGCAGATAAACATCAAATTTTAATTTTTGGGTGAACTATCCCTTTAAGATACCGTGTCTTCTCATAGGATAAGAAAACTCAGTCTCATTAATAATTATGAGACACCGACACATCATCAAAGTGTTATCGTGCACCTCCACAGCCTGTGACATGGACATGGTGTAGATTTTAAACCAAGGCCAATGGTTGTAAACTTTTTTTACAAATAAATGAAAAGCCTGTTGAAATTAATTTGATTGTCAGTGTCACAATGATATGTCCATTCCTAAGATCAAGCTGCCTCATTCTTTCAGTTTTTTGATTACATGACCTTGAGAATAACTTATTGTTTAAATACTGTAAATGGTACATTATACGGCTTTATATATTATGCTGATGTATGGTACAGATGTAGTGTGCAGACGAGTCTACGGAAGGTATCATTGTATTGTTATACACTGAAGATATGAAAACACATGTTTAAAAATATTTACTAATGTGAAAATATCAAACATCTCAGGTGGACTTTACAAAGTACCAAGCAATGATCAGTTTCCTGAAGGAGAATGATAACCACTGGAAGTTTTCAAAATATACCAGTAAGTCCTTCTTCATGGATATGTGGTCAAAGTTGAACTATAATTTGAAATGGTTTCCCTCTTTTGTCCAGCATCTACATGCATCTTCCAGTCAGGGTTTCCTTATTAATCCACAAGGAACTGAGGAAGAGAAGGACTCTAAACAAGATGCTATCAGATTTAGGTAAAAATACAATGCTAAAATTACTTTCATTTACTTTAACTGTATTACCCCTAACTGTCACACATTTATCAAAGTCAGTACTTCAAAATGAGGTTCGGCAAAAAAGAGTGTGTGGAGATTGAGATGAGAGTGTCCACAATTAAGCACACAATCCAGCAGGATTCATACAGCGGTGGTGTATTTTTGTCTCAAATGGTAAGTACATTATAGTTGACACTAAATACAATTAATTCTTACACTTAACTACAACTATTGTTCAGAGATGGCAAGGAAGATTGTCACTAGTTTCCCCGAAGTTCACTCCCACCTGGACATCAATTCCTCTATAAGCAATGTGGAGGAACTGAGGAAATCCTGAATGGGAACAAAATGACATTATGAAACTGTTTTTGGCTTAATATTTTGATATCTTCAGAGTTCAGAAAGAATGACTGTTGTGGTTTATGCGGTTTGACACAACCCACTGGAGCTGGTCCAAAAACTGACTGGGTAAGTACTTTCACCTATATTTATAACTTATATTTATTTATTTTATTTTTTTATATTTAATGTCATGCATGCAAACACTGGTTTCATGTGAAATGCCATGAAACCTCCTGACTTTGAGAAGGCAAAACATACTAATTGGGCTTGCATTTTTATTTTATTTTTTTATAAATAATTGAATTTCAGCAGGCCTACAATAAAAATTCAGATTTTAGTTTTTCAAATAAAATTGTAAAAGCGACTCTAAAAATGTTGGTGTGATTAGCCTTGTTTCAGCATTAAATGAAGTAAAGCTTATATTCTAACTTGTCATTGATGCACAATAGTTTACATGTAGGCTATATTGTGTTATGCCATGTCATGTAGTAGCTATGATTGATATGAACACAGCCATTGATTTGCCAGAGGTGTCATTAGGATATGCTAAATGAGCCAATAGTGTTTACGTAGCCTATTTTTGTTGTTTCCATTTTACTTTGAGTCTTTAAACTGTATTTTAGTCAAAATGTATGTATTTACATAAGTGATGAACACCTGCTGTTAACAAGCAGAATCACAGAAGAAAAGAGAAACACAAGTACTACAACTGACTTCAGTCACAGCCTTATTAATTGCTTAATTATCTCATTAACTTTAACTCTGCTTCAGTGTTACTTTAACACTATTTAGAGAGGGAGCTGACCAAGTTCCTCCAGGAAGAAGCACTTGATGCATCATCTGATCCCTTGATGAAGTGGCGTGATAACCATAGCCAAATTAGCACAAAAATATATGTGTATTTGTGCCACAAGCACTAGCTCAGAAAGAATGTTTAGCACAGCTGGTAACATTGTTACCCCAGAAAGATCCTGCCTTAAGCCCCACAAGGTAAACATGTTTGTGTTCCTTTCTCGAAATCTGCCTAACAATTAAAAATAGATCTGGTAGCAGATATGGCCTTTTGAGGCTTCTGTGTGAGACACTTTAACAGTCTAATCTTACTTTGTTAAACATGTTACTTTGTTTCGTTCTAGTTCTTGTTACCTTGCTCTTTTTTTGTTAACAAAGGTGTATTTATTTGTTTTATTTAGTTAGGATATATTTTTTCACATTCCAATTGCAATGTCTAAATATTCTTAATAAAACATTCTTTGTTGTTTTGTCATTATATAATCAGTGGCATAAAATGGTCTTGAAATTACAATAATATTGTTTATCGCAATTAATTTTGGTGCAATATATTGCACAACAAAAAGTAGTTCTTGTGGAAGCCCTAACATGCATGAAAACGGGGTAATGAACTTTAAATATATTTTAATGATTATCTTCATAGGCAATGATGAATTATTCTTGTGCATGTGTGAACTTTTGCAGCACGTGTTGTCAAACTGATGATGTTTTCTTTATTTGCTGGTGTTTTTTCTATTTGCCTGCGTTTTCTTTATTTGCATTGCGTCTCTCGGCCACCGTAGAAAATCATGGTCTCTAAATTGATTCTTGAACAACGCACGCACTTTGTCAATGTGAGAAATAGGTGTAATACATACTCTTTTGCAAAACAGAGTATAATGTTTAGTAAAAAGTTGATAAATTGTGCAGTCTTATCATACTGGTATCTAGATTTCTGTTAGGCTGCATTTACACTAATGCGCAGATCCATTCTTTTGACCATATCTGTTTTTTTTGGCCAGTGTGTTTACATTCACTTTAGACATTCAGCTGCTGAATGTGTGTGTGTGTGTGTGTGTGTGTGTGTGTGTGTGTGTGTGTGTGTGTGTGTGGAAAAAATAGACATAAAATTTCGACCTCAATAATAAAGCTGTGAATTTTTAGTGTGAGTGCATACAGGCACGTCTGCTTCATAATACTACATTAAAGCTACCTTTTAATGAGCAAACGTGTCGCCCTCACCATGTGGTGGCTTGGAATTCCAATGGGAATCGGATATGCGTGTTTAGACGTAGGTTATATGTCCTGAGATCGGATATGTATCGGATGCGAAAAAAAAATCAGATCTTGTGTGGATTTTTGTGTTTACACGTGTGCGACTAATTCCGATCTGTGTCAGATGTGAGCAAAAGATCTGATTTTTTGTGCCAGTGTAAACGCAGCCTCAGTGTTGTGTGTATGTTTCCCCTGTGCCACATGTTCTTTTGTTCAGTTTTTGTTCTTTTTGTTCAAAATGAAACTCATTTTCTTTTATCTTTGATATTACAGATATGCAAATTACTACATGGTCTATTATTTTAGCCACTAAATAAACGTCATTAAAATTTAAACATTGTAATTGTTATGGAAAGCCTGTAGAATAGAAAACATTTCATAGTCAATATACTGCAGGTTTGATCATTTCACAGCTGTTTCATATAGTTTCATATCAACACTGTGTTAAACTGAATCCTGATTCACAGTGCTTCATGTTTTTTTTTTCCACATTTAAGATGTTTTTTCAACTAAATAAATAATTTTGTGGGGGAAAATGATTCAGAATGTTTCCTAATAATATGAAAATAATTAAAAAACACTTCATTTTAGGATTTGATAAAGTTTCTGAAATCATTTACCAACTTAGCAAGCAATTAATGTCCCCCTGTGGTGAAAATCAAGTTTTTAATGTTGTTTATGGTGTTTTGCTTTAAGACAAATCATGTACAAATTCATAAGTCAACACCATCTATTAAACCAGGGGTCGGCAACCGAAAAATGTTCAAAGAGCCATATTGGACCAAAAAAAAAAAAAAACAAATCTGTCTGGAGCCGCAAAAAAAATTAAAAGCCTTAACGTATATAAGCCTTATATGAAGGCAACACAGTCTGTAAGTGTATATTAGCTATATTAGCCTACTATCAAAATGACTAAGTAGGCTACAAATACATAATGAGGTATTCCCGAGGTATATATAATAAAAACTGCTGAAAGCTACAGAAAAAAGAAGCAAATGGATCGGTGCAATTCACAGAAACAGCTGGACTCCAGGCAGAGAAACATGGATTGGCATTTATCATTTTGTGTCAAATTGTTGGATTTTGAGGTAAAATCATTCCATATATATTGTATTGTTATATATTATGTTGACAAATCATCAATTAAATATTTTCCACCTTATATTCTGCATAATTGTGTGTTTTAAAATAAACACTGACAAAAACTATACTATAAAACTATATGTTTTAGGGCTGGACAATATGACGATATATATAACATTGATATAAGTGATTACGCGGATTTAAACCTACCTATATTGTAGTTATATAAAATATTCACAGGCAGATTTTCTTTATGTATTTCCCCAGCATCGAAATCAGGCACATATAAATGTCAGGAAACACGACTCCTGGCTGCATGTCAATATCCATGGATTAGGTTTATTTGACAAGTTGTAAGAAACACTTTCGAGTCCAACCTTTAGTGTAATCGTTTGTTTTACTCGCGTTTTCGCAGTTTCCTCTATTAAATCCAGTCATGCAGCAGGTTCTTTTGCCACTCAGTCCAGCTGAGGGAGCGTGCTTTCGGCGGGAAAGTGACGTCGATGCATACCCTCGCGCCGCGCTGAAACGTGTGCCGCAATGGTCGCAAGCTATGACGCAAATCTTCGTTGACAGAAATGTTGAAATTTAATATTTATTATACACATTTTTACAACATTTGAAAACGTTAAGAATGTTTGTGTCATGTTTGTCCTCCTACAGAAACCATATGAAAACAAAAAATATTTTTCCATTTTCATACATTTTTGAAAAAGCTCCAGGGAGCCACTAGGGGGGCGCTAAAGAGCCGCAGGTTGCCGACCTCCGGATTAAACCAAAGACAGTCTAAAACCCACGGTTTTTATGTTTATGACGTCAAACTACCTTGTAACTAATCAGGTCAACGTGCCGGCAGGCTTTAGCATATCATTAACTGGCCACGCGAGGGACTCTCAAAATCTCGGTATATGCCTTTGTTCAAAGCGATTGTAAGGACACTGATTGTTGGAAGTCAGCTGTCTGACTTGTGAATGTGAACATAGTTTGTGCTGTTTGATAATCAAGCAAAAGGCTAATCATAATAATTACCGTCATGTGTCGACGTTGTAAAAAGCGATATCATTGTGCAGCCTTTACCTCACTAAGATGACGAGTCGATCTCTTCTGAACTCACATGCGAGTGAGTGGAGGCGGAGCTAATTAGCATATTCATATAGATCCCTGAATATTAAATGAAGCAAGGGTGTAGAGTTATTTTCAAGCTATTTTAAGGCATTTTTTCACAGAAAAAAAAACTTTAAATTTGTACTTTTGGTGATCAAAGATGAGTTTTAAGGGATGAAATCATTGACTTACAGGCAGACATTAAGAAGTGTCAGAACATTGTCTTCTCCATATAAACATTGGTAAATAAAACCCCAATTAGTAACTTTTAGTTTTCTCTATGTAAAAACTGCAGTAATCTTTTGTAAGGGTGTCAAAAACACAAACCTAACATTCTCATTGTGTGTTAATAATAATGTATGTTAGAAGTTATATGTCAGACTCCATCTGCACCCAATCACAGAGGTCACAATCACCAGAGTACTAATCACTCACACCTGATTGTCATCACAGCAGCATATAAGCACACACTTCAGAACACCACTTTGTCTAAGAATTAATGGCATAAAAATAAGCTGATGATGATTAGAATATAGGTAAAGTGTCTGCTGCTGTAGCTGAGAGTGAAACAAATCCATTTGATTATGTAGAATGTTTTCAATGTGGTCAGCAAGGGCATATGTCCTATGGTTAGGGCTGTTGCGGTTAAGAAATTTAGCGCGATATGCGGTATTACTGTCATTTTTTTAAATTTTTTTTTAACAAACCTAATTTTACTGCATACAAAGCTTTATTGTTGAGTTATTATGTGTAGCATACATTGTTGCTTTTTAACCGACAGAGACACGTTTTAAAACAATTTTGTTTATTGTTAAATCTAAAACAGCAACAAGAATGCCTTTTCCCATTTAAAAAAATTAAAAATAAAAGAAATCAAAGAACTCTACAGTATCACCTGAAAATGTGTAGGCCTATGTGAAAAAAACTGAAAATAAATGAAACATTACTTAAATGTTAACGAATTTGATTTAGACCTGGGTTATCATGTCCTTGTTTCGTGCTAGGAAAACCAGCATAGTAACCTTGTGTGGTTTCAGGGAGGATCGCATGGGGGTAACAAAACCCTTTCCGAGGTTGCGCTCGTTACACAAATACAAATGTGTTTGCATGTGACTTTGGACAGCAGCAGAAATCTAGACTGATTATCGCGCCACCAGGACAGTGGATTTGCGTTGGAGTCGATGCACTCCTCACGCAGATAGCGCATGAGCTCGTTATCTGCTCGCGCTCTCTTGGGTATGGGCGCTGACGCAGAGGTTGCCCGTGACTTCAGTAGGTCTCAAGAGTCTTTTTCTTTACTGGTGGTGGCACCATCACTTGCCCTTCTTCTCCAACCACTGACGCACTGGCAGCGGTCTCTTCGCCCTCCACTCCCACCATCTCTTCGATGAGTGCGGATTGTCTCCGTGTCATTTATATGATCGCCCCTATAGCGAGGATCTGAAAAACAGGCCTTTTCCAAGCGTTTTTGTAAGGCAGCTGGTAGCTCTCGCCAGACAGCAGATCCGTAAACTCAGCCGCGGGTTTAAGTGCTGCATTCACAGACTCAAGGACAGCGATGTCCTGCCAGCTTGGATGTAGATGGTGGTGTCTCCCATCATCCAGAACTCTTCTGATAGCCGGGATTTGTTCCAAAACCCTTTCCACCATTTTCTGTTTGGTGCCCCATCTTGTAGCACAGTCCTGAACAGAATATTGGCCGTTAAATCATTGAATAGAAATTAGCCAATGACAAAAAATCTAATCTAAATTATAGGCTACATTTTAAATTAGGCTATTTATTCGTTTCAATATATTTTTTTACTAAACAAAAAAAAACTTTTTTTTTATCCCAACTGCAAAAGAATGCATAGTCTTTAAATATGCACACAGATATGGACGTTAAATTGATCTGAAATTAGCCTAAATATTTTTTTTTTCTTCAATATACCTTTTGAAATAATTTATATTATAAAAAATATTTATTTTAAACAAAAATACATTTAATAGGCTACAAGTATCCTATTGTAACAGTAGGCCTATATTGTTTAATTTGTATTTATTGCCTAATGACATGATCGTTTAGCCTACATTTTATAACTTACCAGTATGAGGCCATGCTGAGGAATTTGAAGTTCCGCTTGTGCTTTCGCTAGATCTCTTCAACCAGCTCTGAGAAAATGTACTGACCAATGTGTGACACAGGCCTATTGCTCGGGTTGTGCGGTCCTTGACGCTTGCCATATGCATTTGTGACTGCCAAATGTAAATTGTGACCAAAGCAGTTCAACCATAGCCAGTTCAACTTTTTGACTGCTGCAACAATGTTGGCCCCGTTGTCTGTAGTAATGCATGCCAGCTTCTTCTCATACAGGGACCACTCTTCAAATGCATGCCGGAGAGCATCCGAAATATCGAGGCAACGTGATTTCAGAGTATATCAGTTGTGGCAGAAAAGTAGTCAACATTCATGAGCTCGCTTTTGATCGCTGTCTTGACTGTGCTGTACATTTTCGGCACAGCTGTTTCTGAAAAGTAGGTTTTGCTGGTACCGCTTGTCAAATTTTTGAAGCATTGATTTGAATGCTGGTTTCTCCACTGTGTTGAATGGAACCATCTCCTGAACAAAATACTGCGTGACAGCGGCTGTAAGGCACTTATGCCTGTTACTTTCACGGCTGTATTTTACAGATTTCGCAAAGGCTTCAAGTTGCTCCTAACTGTCGGCTGGTAACGTTACCGGCCTCAGCTGTTCTTTTTGATGTTGCTCCACAACCTGATGCTTGAGGGTGCAGCTGCGCTTCAATGGCTGGATGACAGTTAGACAGATGGCACCTCAAATTAGATGTATTGCAGCGTGTCACAGGAACCTTTTTGCCACAAATTTTGCATATTGGCTTATCTAAATTCGCTGGCTCGCCTTTTTCATTGGGTCGAAATCTGAAATGTTCCCAAACTGGCAACTTGACATTAGGTTTTGGGACGAGAGCTCCTGCCATGGTTTCAGTAGGCCTATTCAAAATAGTAAATGAAACACTGGATACAAACAGTTTGTGGGGAAATGACAATCGTAACACACTTGTATCATTATTCATTTATTTAACATTAAATACACAGTAACAATTTGTAAAACAAGAAGGCCACAGCCTCAAAAAAAATTGAACACTGTGGTTGCCGTGGAGCAGACAGGACACAATGACACTCACTGGAGACACTAGGGATCATGGAGAACACTGGAGACAGGTAAGCAGGCATTAAAGGAGTCCTTAAGGTAAGCATGGCAGGTAGGTATGCATTAACAAGACCGGACAATGACTGTGTGATCTGGAGTGTCTTTTGTAGTGCCGCTGATGAGGGAGGTGATGAGTGTCAGGTGGAGCTAGTTAATACTCAGGGGAACGAGTGCGTTGTGATTGGATGAGTGAAGAGCCTGGCGTGTCTGTGACAGGTGTGTGGGGCCAGAAACAAACTGTTCAAAGTTAAGAGAGTCCATGAGACATAACTATTTGACCAAAGGTTTGGACTGGCAGCAGACATGAATATTAAAAGTCACGGAGGATCAGAAAACTATCATAATGTGGCATCAGAGAGATCAGAAGGTTAGAAAATTCTTAAATAAAATCCTTATTAAAATTGGGTGGTCTATATACCAGGAAACAGAGTAGGGCTGCACAATTTATCATGATAAAATCGCACACGATATGGCAAAGGCTGCGATTATTTAATGTGTGGCTTGTCAGAGCTTTAAGGCTCTGAGATCAGTAGTAAATCCATCTGAAAGTCAGAGGGCGCTCTTGCGCAGAAACTCAAAATATGCCCTGCAGCAGAAGAAGATAACATGCATCATATCGCTGTAGCTGAATAAACAGAAGATTGAAATGCATATAATTTAATTAACACTCTGAGGTCTGAAAACGCGCCGGCGCGTTTTGCAGGTTTTTTTTCACATTGCAGCAAAACAGACTTAAAATACTCCGTCATTTTTTGTCATAGAGACATAAGTAATATATCAATTGAAACTATAGAATATCTCCTTTTATTTGTATACACTCAAAGTAAAAACAAAATGTTGTGCTTTTTGTAAAATAAAGAAAACTAACATGATGCGTGATCTCTCGTCTCCCTCTGAACGAAGTCCAATCTGATAGTTCTCAGAAAATGAACTGTAACTTATGAATACTAATCACAGAAAAATTACACTTATGTCTAAAAAAACGTTAAGATGTCAGGTTTTAAATCATGTAAGTCAAATCGAAAACAAACCTTCTGTGTTTATGTAATCTGTATGAAAAGAGAGCCATGTCAGAAATCCGTGATTCAGCTCATTATCCGCTAATGCGGCCACGCCCACGGAGCCAGCGCTATTCAGACGCAAATTCAGAGGCAATACATGCATTCATCGTCTCAATCGTGTATTTATTGTCTTGAAAAGTGTTTATCTGGATGTAAAAGTCATGGTTAGCGAGCTCTAGAAGACATGCAGTTAGTTCCTGTTTTCTTTTCTTCTATAGATGAATTTTAGATGAGTTTTTGTTTCTTTAGCGCCCTCCGGCTGCAGTATGAATCGGAAACTCCATTCATGGAATAGCCTCTTCTTCTTTTAGATGAATTTGTGGACTAAAAATGCACAGAGAGCCCTCCGACTTCAAGGATGAATTGAAAACACCAGCGCTCATAGTAATGACAATGAATATTAAATAAATATAACTAATATTCTATATATAATATAAATATAAGAAGAAAATATAAGAAGAAAATTGACATAAGCATATGAGAATCCAATATTTCTCCAAATGTGAATGCTTTTAAACTAAAAGCCTATATTCAGACTCTTTGCATCACAGAAATACATTATATTTTAAAGTATAATATAAAACCATTACTTTATATTGTAATAATATTTTTCTGTATGTTTCATGTATCATGATGAGACATCACAGAAGGTTTTTTTCACAGCCTACCTGACTGAAATGCCTCATTAATATGCAAGTCATTTCAGCTCATTACTATCCAATTCTTTTGTCTTCTCAGGTGAGAATGGCCCATTATTCATGGTGATTCACACCTCCTCGCATACTGTGTTTCTTGGCAAAAAGTGTCTTACAAAAACTAAATCAATATATTGTTTTATATGAAGGAGTAGGCAGCATAATTTTTACATAATTCTGAAGCAAAAACAATAGTCTACAACCTCCAATACCCTAAAGTATTGTAAACACAGATTTACTATACTTTTTTTGGCCTTATTTCAGTGACTTAAGTTTTTTGTTTTTTCAGTAACCACGCATAAACATTATTCCTTCAAAAACACAAACATGTACATACATGTTCCTCATATATTATTGTAGCCTAGTTTGTGCTGAATACAGTGTAATGACACTTTTGTCATTTATATGTTTATGAACAACTGAAAAAAGCACAAATGTCAGGGCATGTCAAAACTTCTCCAGGCCCCAAATCAGCCTCAGACTCCAGAGGGTTAAGACTGTATCAGTATCAAGTTACGACTCTACCAAGTTCACATCTCCTGTTTACTTACCTGCATTACTGTTATCCCCTGCTGTTTGTCTGATAAACATAATTCTATGTGTACCTCTGTATTCCCTGAGTATCTGTCCGTAACAGAAGACCGGACCTACACTGTCAGACAACAGCATGAGCTGGGAGAGCTGGTAATTCACCGCAGCAGTGGCTCAATCCAGCCGCAATTTGTTTACTTACACAGATAAATTCTGTTGTTTAATCCAGAACAGCTCCTTGGAGAATGAGATCATCAAGGGTTATACAGGATTGGGGCTAAAATATGTCGACCCCCGGAAACTTCCGGATCTGGATGGGCTGGACTGGAGAGAGGCAGTTGCCATATGTTGGGAGAGTTTTATTCCCTCATATGATTTCCAGCCAGCACAAGATCCTCAAACTAAGATGGACGGCATCCAGATCTGTCCCAAAATGGCTGCTGCTCCTGTGGCTCCAACTCCTGAATCCACTCCACAGTCTTCTTCAGTCCCTGAATCTGCTCCTGTGTCTTCTCCAGCCCCTGATTTCGCTTCAGTGTCTTCTCCAGCCCCTGAATCTGCTCTAGTGTCTGCTTCAGCCCGTGACCAGAGTCCAGTAAGGGCTTCAGCCCCTGACCAGACTCCGCTCCAGTCCCCGAGTCGGCTTCAGACTCTGCTCCAGCCCATGAGCCCGCTCCAGAGTTCGCTCCAGTCCAGGGATGCGTAGATCCCCAGACCCGCCATGGCGCCCCGAGCTCCCAGATCCGCCGTAGGCTTCATACCTCTCTGCACCTGCACCCTCACCTGCCTGTAAGGTCTGCAGGGCATATAACCCCCCCCCCCGAAGATTCCATGTGGATTTGTAGTTTATGGACTGTTTTGATTTTGGTAATTACATCTAGAAAGGTAAAAGCATTAATGGCATCTATAAAATGGATATCTGAAAGCGAAACGAAAGTGATTATTGCCTCGAACAGCGACGCAGTGGGGAGGACGCACGAGAGGAGATCTGCGCGTTTAATTGGTATGATCGTATTTACGAGCAGAACCGACATGAACGCCACCACAATGTCGTAAATACCAGTGGGAAGCTTGTAATTTTCTTTAAGCTCCGATCTGTACGAGTTGGGGGCGTGTCAGTCAGAAACATGGCAAAATTCCACAATACTTACAGGTATTTAGCAGTGACATTGTCAGGCTTTTCTATTTACAATGAAGTAAGCTGATTACCAGCAAAAAATACGATAGTATCACAATATAAAAATGTAATATGTAACAATAAAGTTTACAATGGCTTCATAAATTAATTAAAAAACATTAAAAAAAAAAACATACAACTAATTCACATTCTTTGCTCTACATTTTCTAGAAGCAGAAGTGTTGTTATTTTGTGTAATTAATTTAGAGAAGGCACACCGCCATCATACTCCGACGAAAGTGACTTGAATGCACCTGCCGTCGTACACACGACTTCCCACCTCGTAAATACGAACTTCCCAGGAAGACTTGAACGCACCATAAAATACTGCATTTACAATGCTTATCAGTGGCGTGCACTTTGATCGAAAATGAAAGTGCCCTTTGCTTTGTGGTCACATCGCGGTGCCCCCACGTTCCCATTTCTCCCCCCGAAATGCAGTTTGGTCCCCCCCCACTTTGAAAATGTCTCCTGCGCCCCTGCGTGACGTACTAACTATCCCTCCTCTGAGTCCGGGAAGATCTTTTTGAATCAATGAAGTCACATCCAACACCACAGCTTTAGAGAAATAAATTAACCAAGAAAAACAAACTAAAAAAAGTAAATCGAGTGGATGAGAGGAAAATGAGAGGAAACACGCGCCTCTCTCCTCTCGTCACTTCCGGATCATTATATGAAGCAGACGAGTTTGGATTGGTTCCTTAGGGGGAGGTGTCGACACATTGAATGATGATGATGATGATGATTGACGTGCTAGTCAACCAATCATAAACCTAAGAATTATGACAGTTGAGAAAGAAACAACCAAAATACACAGCAGATGTAATAGTATCATTATACTGTATTTACATTTAATTTATTTTAAGACAACAGGGCACAAGTCACATCATTTGTAGTGCTGCATCTCCATCTGAAGAAAGATTCAGAAATGGTATTAGTTAATGGGTTTGTATGTGTATCAGTAAAAAGATAATTAAACTTTGAAGCATTTTACTTTGTGGCTGTAAAATTGTTTCATATGCTGGAATCTGACAAATATTTGCTGTGAAACAAGACAGAAGTGAGAACAGACTAAAAACAGTGTAACAAATTGTCATGAATGTCTGGTTGTAATGAAGCTCACGACGATGGAGAATACAATAACACTGTCTTTAATCATAAATCTAACATGCAGGAGAGATAAAACACAACCATTTCAACATAAACGACAAAACAATGAACAGACAGAACTAAGGCTACATCCACACGAAGCCGGAGCTTAACCTAAACTGATCTTTTTTCTTTCCTCGTCTCAAAAAATATCTGCGTCCACACGAAACCACTGAAACGACTCAAAACGATGTAGTATACATGCCAGACCAGTATGTGGCACTGTAATTCTGCCGCAGAAATGCACTTAAAGCAGCGAAGAAGACTTGGAGCATGCGCATAAACCTTGTGCGCTGTATACAAACTATAGCAAAGCTTAGAAATAACGCTTTATTTTGGTTCAGTAGCTTCTGCAGCACGAACTCAAGCATGTAGAGTCTGCTATTGCTGTTGTTGGTGCTGTTTTGTGCTGTTAGCGCGTCTGACTACGGTCGACACGTGGGGTGATGACATCATCGTTTCAGGAAATATACGGATTGCCCCGTCCACACGACAACGGCAAGATGGCGTTTTCAAATTTTTCCACTCTGGGACCCGGTTTCAAAAAATACCGGTTTCACCTTTCAAAAATGCCAGATCCGTGTGGACGGGGAATAAGAGTTTAAATACACAGACAGAGTAATCAAGGTAAAACAGAACAGCTGCAGGAACTAATTAACAACCAAGAAACACTAACTAGGGAACACACACAGACAACACCATGATAATAAAACACAACAAAACTGTTACACAAATAGATTATTCTGAAATGTTACATTTATACTGGACTAATGATACTTTTCACTAAATCATCTTTTATTAAACAAAATGTGTATTTAGAGATTGTAAATTATACTTTAAAATGATTTAATCAGTTCATGTATCAGATTTTCTTACATTAATAATGAAAATAGTCCATTTAAATGTTAATTTTTCTGTTTTTCTATTGATCCCATATATTAATCTACAGTGATAATTCACTTATTTTTGGGAGCGAGGACAGATTCAGACTTGGATTGTAACTAGTATCCTCAAATGCTCCTGTCTAAGTTTGTTTGTTTATATCATTTAAGTTTCCATGATTTTGCTGGTGTATTAGTGATCGTATGGCATTCATTAATGATTCATTTAACTCACACATGAACTGAACGTGGATTTGAGTCATTTTCTCTTTCTATCTCCAGTCTGAGTGACTGCAGTATTACAGAGAAACAGTGTGTCATCCTGACTTCAGCTCTGAAATCAAACCCGTCACACCTGAGAGAGCTGGACCTCAGTTTGAATCAACTAGGAGACTCTGGAGTGAAAAACCTCAGTGATCTACTGATGAACCAACAATTCAAGCTGGAGAAACTTTCATTATCATCATCAGTTTTCAAACAGTTAGTATCATTATACTCTATTTAGCGTTTAGTTTATTTTAAGACAACAGGGCACAAGTCACATCATTTGTAGCGTTGCATCTTCATCTGAAGAAAGATTCAGAAATGGTATTAATTAACAGGTTTGTATGTGTATCAGTAAAAAGAGCATTAAACTTTAAAGCACTTTAAACTTTGTAGCTATAAAATTTTTCATATGCTGAAATCTGACAAATTTTTGCTGTGAAACAAGACAGAAGTGAGAACAGACTAAAAAACTCACACATGGACTGAACATGGATTTGAGTCGTTTTCTCTTTCTGTCTTCAGTCTGATTGAATGCAGTATTACAGAGGAACAGTGTCTCATCCTGACTTCAGCTCTGAAATCAAACCCATCACACCTGAGAGAGCTGAACCTGAGCTGGAATGAACTAGGAAACACAGGAGTGAAAAACCTCAGTGATCTACTGATGAACCAACAATTCAAGCTGAAGAAACTAAAGTTAGTATCATTATACTTGTACAGCAGTTACAGTGTGATTAAAGTTTATTTATTTTAAGTCAGCAGGGCATATGTTTCCTTCTTTATAGCAGTGCACTTTCTGGGCTTTCCTTATTAGTCACATTTTCTGTGCTTTTTTAATCTAGTTAGTAACTGATAAAATTTCCAACATTTGATATGATGTACTGATTGTGTACTTGCAGAAATCTGCCTTTTCAACAGAGAATAAAGAATATACACATTAAATAAATAGTTAAAAATTAAAGAGAAGAAACAGTGTCTTCCAGCACACAGAACTAGTGTAATTGGTTTCAAAATAGACTATTGGAAACGCCCCGGGTTACTTTACTGTAAACCTGTTCCCTGAAAAGGTGGGAATGACAAGCTGCGATTAGTGCTATGTGAAGTCATTAGTCATGACCAGCTGTGAATATGTGTAAAACAACGTCAATGAAATTGACCTATATTTATAGCCTATGTGACATCATTGGATTGCGTCATAGGCAGGGCTATAATTAGATGAACCGCAGGTGCATCTGCAGATATTTTGTCTGAAGAGCAGTCCTGGGACTTATCCGGCATTGTGAACGGCGGACGGCAGAAGGCTTCGAGAGTGACTGGATGCAAGGTCGAGAAAGATACCTTCGGCAGATAGTCAGTATGAGGATGCAAAATAGCTTTCACCATTCCTGGGGCAAAGTCTAAGCAGGATGGCACAGCGGACAGAGCCTGCAAATCCCCAGTTCTTTTTAGAGAAGTTATAGTCATGAGAAAAAACATTTTCAGAGTTAACAGCTTGTCAGAAACTGACTCTAATGGTTCAAAGGGGGTCTCAACCAGGCCCTCCAGGACTATTGCTTGGTCCCAAGAAGTAATCCTGGTTCTAGAAGGAGGC
This sequence comes from Chanodichthys erythropterus, assembly GCF_024489055.1. NCBI lineage: Eukaryota > Metazoa > Chordata > Actinopteri > Cypriniformes > Xenocyprididae > Chanodichthys > Chanodichthys erythropterus. The sequence goes on from NC_090223.1 coordinate 66,150,994, forward strand.
CTAGGCCGCCTAGCTCCTGGAACGAAGCGAGAGAGCAGGACATGTTTGCCCAAAGGCACCCCATCAATCAAAGCATGACAAGCCGAAAGAGCGGCCACATAAACCCTGAGAGCGGCGGGGCATGGGCCTGTTGATAATTTTCCCTGCAGAAAAACAGAGAACTGTAGAAATCTGGCAGTTAACTCTTTCAAAGACACCCCATTTGTTGGAGGGAGCCCTAGCATTTAAAATGGTCTCAATAACATCAGTTGAAAGCCCTGTGTCCCTCAGTTGGTTCCCCTCAGGGGCCAAACATGGAGGTTTCCACATCTCCGGCAGGGGATGAAATATTGTCCCCTGCACCTGAGACAGAAGGTCTCTCCTCTTCGGTGTCACCAATGGCGAGCTGTCGAGGAGAGATATTATTTGTTTCATAAAATCTTTACCAGATTTGTTTCACTATCTTGGGTGGAGTTTCTATTCCCCCGCTGGTATGCTCTGTCTGGACAGTAGATCTGCTCCCACATTGAGATATCTGGGGATATAAATCACCCTGAGGGACAGGAACTTGTCCTGAGCCCAAAGCAGAATGCGCTGCACTAGCCTGTCTAGACGTTGCAAACGCAGTCCACCCCGGTGATTTGTCAAGTCAAGTCTCCTTTATTTATATAGTGCTTTTTACAATGCAGATTGTGTCAAAGCAGCTTTACAGTGATAACTGGTATATAATTTTGGCTGCACAGCAGCTCTTAAAGAAAATGGTGTCAATGCAGGCAGATCAAAGCACTGTTGAATATCAAATGTCAAGTCAAATGTCAAGTGTCCCCAACTAAGCAAGCCAAAGGTGACAGCGGCAAGGAACCCAAACTCCAACAGGTGACATCAGGTGGCAAACAGGTGTTAAAATGGAGAAAAAAACCTTGGGAGAAACCATGCTTAGTCGGGGGGCCAGTTCTCCTCTGGGAAACAGTGCTTTGTTACGATTCAGGTAGCTATCATAAGTCCGATGGGATCGCAACATTCAAAGTATTTATTCCAGTTCCATCTAGTAGAAGATTGTATGTTTGTTGAGGAACTGTGCCACTGGCTGTCGTGTCGATGAGGCCTTCACAGTGGATGATTTAGTTGACTCAATCTCTGCTGATACTTAAGGGCTGCGTTGCGGTCGTGTCAAGGTGCAGGTCCTTGATCTCACCTGGATACGGCCCGGATCCGGTTGACTACGGTTTTAACCTTGGGATAAACAGAGAGACTAATATTAGCGTAGATGCCATTCTTTTTCTGATGTAACGAGTACATCTAGTGTTATAGGAAGTGTTCCCGGTTTCCGGCTGACCTAATTTATGCAGCCTAATGATCTTTTAACGGATTTGAAAGTATAAATTGATAATGTGTTATGTGTATGCCAGATTAAAGAGATGCGTTTTTAGTCTAGATTTAAACTGACAGAGTGTGTCTGCTTCCCGAACAATGCTAGGAAGATTTATCCAGAGTTTAGGAGAAGGATCTACTGCCTACGCCTAGATAATGATCTGAGATGTCGTCACTCTGCTGCAGAATTTCAACGGCATCAATATCGATTCCATAAACATGGATTTTTTTAAAGTGCACAAAGCACCCAGCATGTGCCCTTGCCCTTATTTGCCATGGAGAATTGCTTAGACAAAATCTCCCGGCTCTGATCTACAACCGTCTCATATGCAAAAGGCCCATAGGAATCGCCATGAGACGTAACATTTCTTGATACTGCAGAACAGTCCAATCTTGGCCTAGCCTGACATTGTTCAGGGTGGTTAGAATGGTCTAGACTCAAGTGGGAGACAATTGTGCCCACATAAGGGTCGAATCCCATATGACCCCTAAATATGTTGTTCTCGGGGTAGGACTTTAGTTTCAACCCTAGAGAAAATAGATGAGCTAGTACGACATCTGTGTTGTAACGCCATCTCTTGTGACTGTGCTAGTATTAGCCAGTCGTCTATATAATTCAAAATGCGAATGGCCTGGAGTCACAATGGAGCCAGTGCTGCACCCATGCATTTTGTGTATGTGCGGGGTGACAGGGCTATAGCCGAATGGAAGAACCAGATACTGGTAAGCTTCGCCCCTGAAAGCGAACCTCAGGATCGTCCTGTGTTGTGGCAATATTTCTACGTGAAAATATGCATCCTTGAGATTGATCGTGAAGAAACAATTGTGATGTTAGATTGCAACAAGATCATCTTTACGGTTAACACTCTGAGGTCTAAAAACGCGCCGGCGCGTTTTGCAGTTTTTTTTTCACATTGCAGCAAAACAGACTTAAAATACTCCGTCATTTTTTGTCATAGAGAAATAAGTAATATACCAATTGAAACTATAGAATGTCTTCTTTTATTTATATACACTCAAAGTAAAAACAAAATGTTGTGCTTTTTGTAAAATAAAGAAAACTAACATGATGCGTGATCTCTCCTCTCCCTCTGAACGAAATCCAATCTGATAATTCTCAGAAAATGAACTGTAACTTAGTGAATACTAATCACAGAAAAATTAAACTTATGTCTAAAAAAACGTTAAGATGTCAGGTTTTAAATCATGTAAGTCAAATCGAAAACAAACCTTCTGTGTTTATGTAATCTGTATGAAAAGAGAGCCATGTCAGAAGACTGTGATTCAGCTCATTATCCGCTAATGCGGCCACGCCCACGGAGCCAGCGCTATTCAGACGCAAATTCAGAGGCAAATTCAGAGGCAATACATGCATTCATCATCTCAATCGTGTATTTATTGTCTTGAAAAGTGTTTATCTGGATGTAAAAGTCATGGTTAGCGATCTCTAGAAGACATACAGTTAGTTCCTGTTTACTTTTCTTCTATGGATGAATTTTAGATGAGTTTTTGTTTCTTTAGCGCCCTCCTGCTGCTGTATGAATTGGAAACTCCATTCATGGAATAGCCTCTTCTTCTTTTAGATGAATTTGTGGACTAAAAATGCACAGAGAGCGCCCTCCGACTTCAAGGATGAATTGAAAACACCAGCGCTCATAGTAATGACAGTGAATATTAAATAAAAATAACTCCTCTGTTTAGAAAATTGACATAAGCATATGAGAATCCAATATTTCTCCAAATGTGCATGCTTTTAAACTAAAAGCCTATATTCAGACTCTTTGCATCACAGAAATACATTATATTTTAAAGTATAATATAAAACCATTACTTTATATTGTAATAATATTTTTCTGTACGTTTCATATATCATAATGAGCTTGAGACATCACAGAAGGTTTTTTTTCACAGCCTACCTGACTGAAATGCCTCATTAATATGCAAGTCATTTCAGCTCATTACTATCCAATTCTTTTGTCTTCTCAGGTGAGAATGGCCCATTTTCAGTGGTGATTCACGCCTCCTCGCATACTGTGTTCCTTGGCAAAAAGTGTCTTACAAAAACTAAATCAATATATTGTTTTATATGAAGGAGTAGGCAGCATAATTTTTACATAATTCTGAAGCAAAAATTCTAGTCTACAACCTCCAATACCCAAAAGTCTTGTGAACACAGATTTACTATACTTTTTTTGGCCTTATTTCAGTGACTTAAATTTTTTGTTTTTTCAATAACCACGCATAAATGTTATTCCTTCAAAAACACAAACATGTACATACATGTTCCTCACATATTATTGTAGCCTAGTTTGTGCTGAATACAGTGTAATGTCACTTTTTCCATTAATATGTTTATGAAGGACTGAAAAAAGCACAAATGTCAGGGCATGTCAAAACTTCTCCAGGCCCCAAATCAGCCTCAGACTCCAGAGGGTTAACATCTTGAACTTGAGAGCTTTGACTGAATGGTTTAAGCCTTGAAGATCTAAGATTGGACGCAGCCCCTCGTCCTTTTTGGGAACTAAGAAGTATCTGCTGTAGTAACCTTACTCTCTCTCTAGAGGGGGAAACATGCTCTATGGCCCCTTTCTTCAGAAGAGATTGCAGCTCTTGTGACAGTAGTCGCTTGCCCCGGCTTCATGGTAGTGGAGACCATGCCATTGAAACGTGGAGGACGATGAATAAATTGGATTCTGTATTATTATCTACTGTGTTTAGAACCCACACATAAATCCCTGGCAGTAGTTTCCACGCTGCCAAGTTCTCTGAAATGGGCACTAATTTTGATACTTGTTAGATGTTCCGTATCCTGATATGTTACAGGAAACAACGTAACACCTCAACATTTCACTGAAAACCGCTGCCCCCCGAAGCACCAGAGGTGGCAGGGAAGGAGGGTTTATTTGGAGATATTGAGAAGGGGTGGGTGTTAGATATTATGAGGCTGCTGAGCATGATGAGCCGGTCCCCAGTTTTTATGAGGGGAAGGTGAACACGCCACAGTCTGCTTTCGAGCCTTTCTTAGCAGGTAAGCCTGCCACTTTCGCTTTATCATCGAGAGGAACGCTCTGAGACAGACAAACTTCAGCGTCCTCCACCCGAGCCGAAGAAGCGCAGAGACATGCACACTGCCTGTCAAATCTAACTCCTAACAAAGAGATGGAGGAAAAGAGTTTGAGCAGGGCTGTTTCACACTCACTTCACAGTATGGTCTCTGAAGACAAATAACCTGCAGATGCACCTGTGGTTTATCTAATTATAGCCTTGCCTATGACACATTCCAATGACATCACGCAGGCTATAAATATAGGTCAATTTCATTGATGTTGTTTTACACATATTCACAGCTGGTCACGACTAAAGACGTTCCCATAACGCTAAGCGCAGCTTTGAGTGTAGCCTTTGAAAGGGAACTAAATGCTGCTGAAGCTCTTCAATAAGATGATCATCATAGATGTGAACTATCGTTATTTCTCTGTCTTCAGCATGTATAGATGCAGTATTACAGATGAACAGTGTGTCATCCTGACTTCAGCTCTGAAATCAAACCCGTCACACCTGAGAGATCTGAACCTGAGTGGGAATAAAATAGAAAACACAGGAGTGAAGCACTTATGTGACGTACTGAAGGATTCACACTGTAAACTGGAGAGATTGAGGTCAGGAACATTCTTCACATACAATAATCAAAATGATTAAAATCACTTCAAAAGTTTAAGCTAAAACACTTTATACTCAATATCATTATATTTGTGCAAAATTCTTCACCGTAATGATTTGTTTGTAAGATAATTTCTCTTACTCTGTGTCTTTCTAGTCTACAGGACTGTGGCATTACAGATGTTTCTTCTTTAACTCAGTCTTTAACTAACTCAAAAGCACTGCAGTTTTTAAAAGAGGTTGATCTGAGTAAGAATAAGATAGTAGACACAAAGCAGCGGCTCAGTGACGTGTTACGAGATTCAAACTGTGACCTGAGGTGAGGAAACATCACTGTGATATTAAAGAGATCTTCATTTACCTCTATTATGTGAACAAACATTTTACATTTTCATGAAAGGAAATTATCACTAAGCTTTATTGCAACAAAGGGTTTGTGTGAGAACAAAATGTGAAGTTAACACAAATTTAAACACTTTTTGTTCAACACAAAGGAGGAAAGACAACAAAAGCACACTGTCACATCTTTATTCAACAACACCTGCTTTATTAACTGAGTCAGTAGTGAATCATTTCAGTTTGAAAATAGACTTGTTCAGATTGTAGGAAAACGCTGCACTCCTGCTAAAATCAGTGCGTTCAGCTTCAGCTCACAGCCGTCCAGCCTCACATGAGAAATGTGTTTCTAGTGTGTTTTTACTTTGACAAGCAACACGTCACACTACTTTACTTTCAGTTATTTACTAAGAGCCCTACAGACATGTTTAAACTAGAGGACAAACGGCTTCAACTAAAGGTTTGTGTTAATTCAGAATAACATTTGTATTTGCTCCCTTTGGTTTATTCCATACGCCATACACTCATTAGTTTCTTCATTACAGCGACTCAATAGGAGTCACACCAACACAAACAAACATATCAACGTGATTCATGGTTTAAATGTATTATATTTAATAAAACAAATATCTCTGCAAGAACATGTAAAGTCAGTAATTAATCTGATTACAGGAATTTAAAGGGTTAGTTCACCCAAAAATGAAAATGATGTCATTAATGACTCACCCTCATGTCGTTCCAAACCTGTAAGACCTCCGTTCATCTTCGGAATACAGTTTAAGATATTTTAGATTTAGTCCGAGAGCTTTCAGTCCCTCCATTGAAAATGTATGTGCAGCATACTGTCCATGTCCAGAAAGGTAATAAAAACATCATCAAAGTAGTCCATGTGACATCAGTGGGTTAGTTAGAAGTTTTTGAAGCATCAAAAATACATTTTGGTTCAAAAATAACAAAAACTACGACTTTATTCAGCATTGTCTTCTCTTCCGGGTCTGTTGTCAATCCGGGTTCACGACTCTGCAGTGACGCTGCTGACGTAAGACGCTGTTGACGTGTTATCTGGTGCGCCCGAGCTTCGTTTACAGTCTGAGGGAGACGCACGCTGTATTCAAGCTATTCTACTTTGTATTTTGGTATTGCTATATTTTTTTAAATGGTGTGTAAGTGTGCATGTCACGGATGACCTAATCGCCAAAAACAACCACGGCGACGTAAAAGTGCATTACCAACGCCGACAGATGAAAGGATTCAATGGAATCAATTCAATGGAATCAATTCAATGGAAAGGATTCCGGAAGAGAAGACAATGCTGAATAAAGTCGTAGTTTTTGTTATTTTTGGACAAAAATGTATTTTCGATGCTTCAAAAACTTCTAACTAACCCACTGATGTCACATGGACTACTTTGATGATGTTTTTATTACCTTTCTGGACATGGACAGTCTACCATACATACATTTTCAATGGAGGGACAGAAAGCTCTCTGACTAAATCTAAAATATGTTAAACTGTGTTCTGAAGATGAACGGAGGTCTTACGGGTTTGGAACGAAATAAGGGTGAGTCATTAATGACAAAATTTTCATTTTTGGGTGAACTAACCCTTTAATGTAACTTGTTTTTACTCAAGAAACAGTAATTGAAATATACTAACTAATTTGCACTTTGTTTCACTGAACACTGATTGTTTTCTCTTCTGTTCCTCCTTACAGAGTAGATGAAGATCAATTGCCAAATGTCTTTAGTCAGCTGTTTTCATCATGGTTAAAATCTCTGAAATGGTCATGAGAGGAGCAGTAATCATCAGGTGATCCACAGAAGAGTCTCATTACTGTGTCTATGAGGAGAAATAAATGTGTGATTAATGTGTAAATGTGTTTCATACAGATGGAAGAGACTCAGACTTTACAATGAAATAAAGCAGCATGTGTATCAGAAACATGATATTGAATGATTAATCTTGCTTTAGTATTCAGCCAGTTAACAGCATTTGTGTCTTAAAAATTAAGACTTATATATAATAGGCGAAAAACAGTAGGTGACAAAAAAGGTTTGTCTGAATTCACACTACTCCTAAAAGAGTAGGCAAAAAGTACCCGGATGACTGACTACTTCCAGGGAGATTCTGAAGTGAGTGGCTGTGTCCGAAATCACCCCCTATACCCTTAAATAGGGCACTATTTGAGGGGACAGATATTTGTAATGGTGTCCGAAACCATAGTGGACAATGTTGAGTTCACTCATTCAATCCCACAATGCACCGCAATAACGAGTGTATAACCGATGTACGCTCAACCGCTAGAGAATACCCATAATGCACTGTGAGTCGTGCGCCCGCAGCTGATGATATCTTTCAGTCGTTTTCAAAACTGCACTGGTCCAGTATAATGTCATACAGCTATAAAGTCCTTTTTAATTTATAATTAAATTGTTTAATTAAAGGTTGTACATGCTACTTTCCATGGGAGAGTTCAACATAAATATTCATTACTACTGGATCTGCCAGTTTGCTACGTTACAAATAATTATTAAACAGCAGCACAAACTGCAAAATCGGCAGCCCAATTTAACAGCATGGCGATTGTAGTACATCCAGATTACATTCATACATATACTTTTTGTAATTACTCATTTAAAATAAGTACCTAATGAAGAAAGTATGATTTTGGATGCAGCCTAAGAGCGGACGTGGACAGAGTAAAATAAGCCAAAGTACTTCTTTGTTTTTATATGAGAGAATAGACCAATTAATACAATTATATGTAGCCTAAAAAATCAGTTACAACTTGTTAATAAAAACGTAAAGGACTTTGCATGCCTACTGCTAATTTGAACTTTATCTGGCTGACGACACAACTCTGTTTTCTCAAGTTTCTTATCCTTAAATATGATCTCTTTTCATCTGTTTCTGGTTTAGTTCTTAATACTCACAAATGTGAACTATTATCTATCAATCATTCGACTGATGTTCAAATTGGTGACATTCCAGTTAAATCCGAAGTTAAATACTGGTATAATTATTTGTAAAGATCAGAAAAAAAGATCAAAACTTCACTTTGAACCTTTTATTCTTGTTTTTGGTGCAGTTCCTAACTGTGTCAAATCTTTAGTCAATCCTAGCCCTAAAGGGCCTTTATGCTCTCCTCATATTTTTGACAGCACAAATCTATTTGTTGATCAATGTCTTCTCAGTTCTTAACAGAAATCAGATCTGTTTTCCTGCTTTACTAAGCTTTTGGAATAACAAATTTAATTATATAGTTTGGGAAGATTTCTGGCTTCTTCGGCAAAAATATCTTTTATCTAGTAAAGTTGTTTGTCTTTATTAAAATTATTCACAGCTGCTACCCAGTTAATTATAAATTAGCTAAATTTAATAATAATATTTCCCCCATGTGCTCCTTTTGTCATCATTTTGAAGAGATGATTAATCATTTGTTTTGGGACTGTGTGTATTGCAAAGTATTTTGGGTTGATTTTTCAAACTTTGTGAAAAGATATTGTCTAAGCCCAAAATATGTTTTTGTGTGTGTGTGTGTGTTTCTCTGAATTTAGACCCTTCTCATTTTAAATTTGTACTTAATTTACTATTTTTTTTCTTGCCAAATTTTATATTCACAAATGCAAATTCTCCTTTTTATTTTTAAGAAAGATTTTGATTTATATCTAAACTCTTTAAGAAATTCTAAAAATTATATTGCATGTAAGACTCTGTAATACATTTGGCCCAATTTAATGTGCTTTTTGTTTTGTTTTGTGACCCTCATCTTTGTTCTGTTTAGTGTAGTTAAATATTGTTTGTCTTGTATTTGATGTTATTAGAAGACATGACTGCACACTATAGACACAATATGATACACTAATGATGAAAGAAAAGGGCAGAACTCAACTTAGACTTGCAGACATTTCATATCACTTACTGTCAAAGTTGATTCAGTGGGTCTGTGCGTCACATGGGCCTTTAAAAAATCCAGATGTTGGAGGATCCAGTTTTGCTTGGATGCAAGGGGTTTCTGTCCACTCCCACTGGGTTTAGCCCTTATAAGTTTGCCATATTGGGTTCTTAGCGATGCTGCTCTTGTCTTCACCTCATTCACTGAAAAAAATGTCACAACAGTTACAACATGTACATTTCCCTCTCTCTCTCTCTATCTCACACACACACATTAAATGAAATGTTTTAACTAATCTTGTAATGTATATTATTTTTTAGTTATTAAAATTGAGAACAAATGAAACACAATAGAAGAATGTTACTAACAATAAGACAAATACGATAGAGCATACAAATTACATTGCTTTACGTTTTTCAGGTAGGTCTATCAAAGTAGTATGCAGGTATATGAATAGTGCAGTAGGCTAACTGAAAAAATAAAATTGAAAATAAAGTGCATGAATTAAAATTTACCCTATTAGAATATAGGCTATCCTAGCTACATTTAAGTTATTCATTCAAAAGCTGTAATTCTTCTATATTTCTTTTATTTGATTCACATAGATAGACAGCCACAGGCTGCTGTCACTTTGAGTTTAGGTTATATTTTAGGTAAATATGAATAATTTAATCCTACATATAACATTAATTACAATGTATTGGTCCTCTGTCCCTCTCAAGTTTAAGTTGCTTTATTGGCATATTTGAAACATAGTATTGTCAAAGCATTTTAAGTATATTTAACCCTCTGGCCCTCTTCGTTTAGGTGTCACACTTGCCTTCTTTACGGTCAAAAGTGACTGAAGCCTTGGAAAGTAACTTTTTTGTTCCTCAGGAAAACCAATGTAATATATTCTTGTTCTATAATATTTTTTGATTATTTTATAAAATTTTGAGGGTATTTTATGATACTATGCAATATTTATACAATTTTTATTAACTATTTTTCCCCATTAAAAAAAATTAAAAAACAATTTGTCTAACATATTTTTAAATTATTTTTCAATTAAAGCAGTATTCCATGTTAAAATAGAGACAAGGCATTTAAAATAAATTTTTTTGAAGGTAAATTAGTGCCATTTGGGGAGAGTAAAAAAAGAAAAACGTATGCAATGCCATGTCGTAACCACTAGATTCCCATAGAGCTCTATATAAAGTGGCTTATAAATTCTCTAGTGGTTTTTAGACACAAACACTTATTTTTATTAAGTTTTGGATATGGATTTAAACTTAGACATTCTCAAAGACTACTTTTTGTCAAGGTTTAGATTTTAATTTTTTTTTTTAATGTTGATTTGAAGTGTCGGTTTTTGCATTAATTTTACTACAGTCAAACCTGAACATAGAGGGCGCCATTTTGTTACACATAACATCAAAGTTCAATAAAAAATAACAAAAATGAACAGGTGTGTTTAATAACAGCTTAAAAATCTGTGTTTGATCTGATTTCATCCTCTTATTTGAGTTTTGGCTAAATTTTACCATACTATTACAGCCACACTGGTTCATTTGTATGTGTATAATGGTGTGAATGTGTGTAAGTGAGTGTGTGTTTAAGTGGGTGTTTCTATTTTGTACTCTTGGTGTTTTAGAGTGTAACCTCTTTCTTGCAGTTAATTTTTTACTGCTTTGTGGCTGAATTTTTGCTTTTATTTCACACATTTGCATAAACTTGATCTGTCTTATAGTCGTACTGGTTCATATATATATATGTGTGTGTGTGTGTGTGTCTATTTTGCACTCTTGGCATTTCAGAGTGTCCCCCCTTCAGTGCTGTACACTTTTTTCTGCACAGTGTTTGATTTGTAGTTTGTACCAACAAAAGATTCTCCGAGTTGTTGTATTTTTTCGTATTTCCCATTCATTTCCTATGTCGGTCATTTTTGACCGAAAAGAAGGTAAGTATGACTCAGTTCAGGCAACAGGCAATCAGTTCGTAGCTGTGCTTCACCTGTGCGATAACCTCACGAGAGGCGACCAAACTTTCTGACATGTCAGAAATTCAACCGACCATCCGATTGCTGGTCGGGAGGAATTAATCGCCTCTCAGTTCCCCCTGTACACTGCACGACAAACGACACACGACAAAGCTGAAAATCGGCCCAACTCAAAAAAGAGTCGTCGCACGAGTCTGAATTCGGCTCAAAATCGGACGAAAATCGCACAGTGTATGCCTGCCTTAACTTTCTGCGTCTCGCGCATCTATCAAAGTATACTAAGGGGAGTGGTCTTTGGCGCCTTCTGTGCTATATAGCTATAGTCCATTTAATAAAGTATTGTTTTTCATGCAACTTGAAGAGGACAGATGGCCAGTTAGACGCTACAAAGTTTCAGAAGTGACATGTACATATAAATGCGTGATTCACTATCACAATTGCACAGGCCTAGTTAAAACTAGCACAGGACAAAATTATGGCATGTCAAAATTGATGTGCACAATTTAAATGCAGACTATTACTAAAAAAAAATTTGTATCAATATAATTTTTAAATTCCATTCCAGTTATTTGTGAAGGTAATGACTTGTAATAATCTTAAATGTCCCACTGTACATTATTCTTGTTATGGTGGAGCGGCTGCTACACATTACATCTGCACTTTACTAGAGAATCTGCACTGATTTCAGATACTCAGTCATCTGATTTTTAATTGTCCAGCTCACCAGAAAAATTAAATTAAAAAGTTAAAAAATTTCAAATTGTCCATCTGATTGTAAGATTAAAATGTATGCAAATCCATTAAAATGATTTACAACAATTACAAACAGCTAATGAATTGTGATTTTTATTGCAACGTTTGTTGCAGTTTTATCGCAATGTGTTAATTTGATTAAATGTCAATTTATGAAAGTAATATAGTGATGCTTGTGCAACAACAATAATGTGTATAGTTCTGATCTAACTTATTCTAATCTTGGGGTAATTTGCAGTTATCAGTTTTAGAATTCCTTTTTTTTAATGAATTCGAGCTAGAGAGAGAAGCTACAGTGAAGCTTTTGTCTTATAAGAAAAACAACACCACGGCGGTCTCTTTTAAATGAACCGGGCAAAGGTTGAAATTCAGCTGCTGAATGTATGTGTGCGTGTGTGGTGGTTACAAAAAAAATTATATAAAAATTATAAAAATATTTGACATTGAATATGTTTTTTTATAATGTATTTTACATTATATTTATATTAATTTTTTTGTCTGACGATCGATCACTGATCATTTGATTACTTTTGCCTTGAAAGCGTTCACCTGAGGGGGGAGGGGGGTGCGCTGCTCAAATAATACACAGACTGATGTGAAGCAGCAGCAGCAGCTCCGTGTGTCGTGTCATTAATATACATTTATTTCCTCCCTCATCAGGTATGAGTTATATAAAACAGTAAGAATATGTTTTTAACACATGCGAGTCATGAAAAATGTATATGATGTTGTTTAAAGTTATAAATATCTCATGTTTAATAAGTATAAAAGTTCGTTCCAGATTTCCTTTTGATTAGTTTGAGCTAGTCATGTAGTTCATGCTAACGATGGGGACCATGCGGTCTGACAGATAGCATGACGGTACAGTTGTTAATGTTATATGTGTTTTTTTTTTGATGAATGATGCAACAGTTTAGCTTGATAAAATGCATTTGTACTAAAAATGTTTCTCATTTCTCATTCTCTCTAATTGTCAGGGTTGTGTCAGATGTTTAATACAGCAGAATATTATATATTTGTATATGTTATAAATGAATATATTATGTTATATTATATTATAGATTATATCATATTATACTATGTCTTTCATTGTGGCTACAGAAATGTATAAGAAAAATGTATATAATTAACTCTGTTTTATAAGTGATGCTGTCACTCACTGGACTATAAAAAAAATACTTGAACTGTTTTAAATGTTTATAAAAATAATACACAGACTGATGTGAAGCAGCAGCAGCAGCTCCGTGTGTCGTGTCATTAATATACATTTATTTCCTCCCTCATCAGCCGGTGAGGGTGCTACATTTTGGAGGCCCCAGCGAGGATGAATGCAGTGTGAGACGGCTTCCAGTGACGACAGCCCGCTTCCAGTGCCATTCAGCCTACTACTCATCCCAGGTGACCAGTGGAGTGAAGACGTTTGGTGTCCGTGTCGAGCCAGGAAGGAGAGTGCATGCAATCTGAGGTTAATCTTCGATACCAGGAGTGCTGCAGGATTCCAGCTAGCTAAGGACATTACTTCTATCACTTTGCACACATCTAGAAACTGAGTAACTCATGGATCATTTAGAGGACTTGAAGCTTGAGGTGACAGGAGCATTATATGCTCTCTCAAGAGAGAATCTTCTTGAACTGTGCGAGTTTCTAAGAATTGAATGTGAATATGCCATCAGCCAAAGTCGTTCATTTCTTATTTCTGTGATTGTGAGACACATTGAGAGAGAAGCATTAGAGGAGCTAGAAGATGCTGGTATGTCAGAGCTTTTGTGTTTAAGAGATAAAATCAGTGAAATTAAGAGTGCTAATGGAAAAAGTGATTCAGAAAAACACACAGCACAGACGTCTAAGGGAGTGACTTTAGATCCAGTAGCAGAAACAACAGAGCAGGAAAAGCTGCAAAAAGAAATTGACATGTTACAATTAGCTCTGCAAAAGTTAATCGAGCAAAAACAGGGTGCAGCAAATCGCACATACCAAAACACTAGCACACTACAAAACACAAACATACCACAAAGCTTTCACACATTACAAAGTTCAAACATACAGCAAGACACACACACCTACCCACATCCAGTGCCATCCCGACCAGTCATGTTTCCCTGGAACAGAGAGTTCAAAATATCAGGACAGATCGGTGAGCATGGACAAAAGACAAACTAACCTTTTCAAGTTTGGCTCATCAAATTGAGCATGGACTGAGCAGGGGGTTTTCAGAGCTTGAAATTGTGGATGCAGTAATAAGAGCAATAGCACCAGGCATGCAGCTGCGTAGCTACCTGGAGGGAAAACCAAACTTAACTCTGCCCATTCTCAGACGCATTCTCCGAGCACATTATCAAGAAAAAGGGGCAACTGAATTGTACAAGCAGCTTACCTCAGAAGTACAGAACAGCAAAGAGACCCCACAAAGTTTCCTCGTCCGGTGTCTTGATTTGAGGCAAAAGATCCTGTTTGCATCTCAGGAAGTGGAATCCAGTTTGAAATATGACCCGATCCTTGTCCAGAGCATGTTTCTCCACACTGTTTTAACTGGCCTGCAAAATGAAAGTATTAGAAGTGACCTGCAACCTTACTTGACAAGAACTGATGTGAGTGATGAACTTCTTTTAGACAAGGTCAATGTTGCGTGCGCAAATGAAACAGAGCGTCAAAACAAGAAGAAACTTCTATCCCAACAGCACATCAAAGTGAATCCAGTGCAGACTAATGAAGTTGCTGTCGAAAAGAAAGGAAAGACACAGTGTCAAAAAAACACAGAGAAACATGAACCTGACATTTTGAGTGAGTTAAAAGAAATGCGGTCCGACATGGCATTGTTGAAGGATCTCAGTGTGGAGGTGTCTCAAATTAAAGAATCCATACGACAGCCTCAGATCATGTCCACGCAGTGTCCCACCCATGTGAGGGAGCAAACCAGCATGCAACCTCCTCCATCTCTGTACCCGCCTCCAAGTTATCTGCAGCCTTATGACAGGAGAAGGGAGCATTCCAACGGCAACAGTGGTTCCCTGCACAACGCTACCATCCTCCTTCAACTCGTGTGAGGAAATGTCTGGCCTGTCAGCAAAGTGGATTGGATGTGTACTGCACTCATTGTTATAGATGTGGCAGCAGCGACCATTTCCTGGCTGGTTGCAGAGCGCGAGGGCCAATGATGTACAGAGACCAGTCGTTAAACGGGACAGGGTCACCACCGCGGGACAGGGAGTGACCAGCTATACATTAAAGTCCCCACAAAGCTGTGCACATTGTGGCATCACAGATCCTGACCTCATATTGCGACAATGTGCCGCCTGTAAGCAGACATTGTATTGCTCCAAAGCCTGTCAAGCTAATCACTGGACAAAACACAAAGAACAATGCGATCAGTACTCTAATGTAAATATAAATGCTGCAATGCCTAAAAGGAAACTGAAAGCATACGGGTCTACCTGTGCATCTTTTGTAGGGAAGCAGTGTCTGGTACAGTGTTACATCCAAGGCCAGCTTGTTGATGCATTATGGGATACAGGATCTCAAGTGTGTATAGTGGATGAGCAGTGGAAAAATGAGCACTTACCAAATATCAGACTGAGAAATGTTGCAGAGGTAATTGATGCGCCTGAGGGACTCCGTCTTGTGGCAGCAAATGGACAGGACATTCCTTATACGGGATGGATGGAAGTGACTTTTGGTTTGGCATCAAATGAATTGACAGCAAAAGAACTTGTCATACCTGTGTTGGTCATGAGGGGCAGACAGCTTTGTCATCCTATTATCGGATACAACGTGATTGAGCAAATGATGAACAACAAGGAATTAACTCAGCCAGTTACCCCTGAATCTCTAAGAACTGTTCTTCCTAGTGTGGAAAGAGAAAAAAGTCCAAGCTTTTATTGAGCGAGTTCATGCTGAGACGCCATGTGAATATTTAGTCAAAACAACAAAGGAAAATGTTCATGTGCCCAAACACACATCTGTACAAGTTGAATGCAGAGTGCAGTCACATCGACCAAAGGAAGAGGAGACATTGCTCATTTTTGAGCCTGATGTTAACCCTCAGTGGGCAGAGGGGTTGGAGTTCTGTGAGACAATCGTGACCCTGCGGCAACATACTTCGCCACACATAATTGTCAGTGTTCAGAACCCTACGGATCATGACTTACTGTTAGCAGGCAAGATGATCATAGGCACAGTGCAACCAGTACAGGCCGTTTATCCAACTGCTGCTTTTGAGGGACCTTGTTTAACTTCTGTGAGTGTCAACCAAATAAAAAATGAAATCAGCCATACCTCCAATATTGAATGGGTTCCGCCGGTTGACTTGAGCCATCTCAGTGAGCCTGAAAGACAAATTGTTCAACAAATGTTAAAACAGGAGGCAGATTCGTTCTCCAAATCTGAGACTGACATAGGTTGCATAGAAAAGCTGCAGCTAGCCATTTCACTGAAAGACACTACTCCCATTGCACGCACTTACCAGTCAGTGCCTAAACCCCTCTATCAAGAAATGAAAAACTACCTGCATGATCTCATTGCACAAGGATGGGTGCAGAAATCAAACTCGCCATATGCCTCACCTGTTGTATGCGTTCGAAAAAAAGATGGTAGCTTACGTCTGTGTATCGATTACAGACAGTTAAACCGTAAAACTCATCCTGATAGACAACCCATCCCTCGTGTACAAGACATTATGGACAGTTTGGGAGGGAACTCCTGGTTTTCACTTCTTGACCAAGGAAAAGCGTATCATCAGGGCTTCATGGCCAAGGAGAGTCGACCATTAACAGCCTTTGTAACACCATGGGGCTTGTATGAGTGGATCCGGATACCTTTCGGCCTGATGAATGCTCCTTCGGCTTTTCAGCGCTGTATGGAGGAGTGCCTGGATGAGCTAAGAGATAACATCTGCGTTCCCTATCTGGATGACACGTTAGTTTTCAGTAACACCTTTGAACATCATGTAGAGGATGTGAGAAAAGTCTTGCAAAGATTGAGGCAGTATGGAATAAAGTTAAAGCCTAGTAAATGTGAATTGTTTAAGCGTGAAGTGCGGTACCTTGGGAGGATTGTGTCTGCAGAGGGAAGTAAGATGGATCCGGCCGATACAGCTGCTGTGACAAACCTGAAAGAGAAGAGACCTACTACAGTTGGGCAGCTGAGAGCAGTCATGGGCCTGTTGAGCTACTATCGACAGTATATAAAAGATTTCTCCAGAATCGCCGGACCCTTGTACGACCTACTGAAACAAACTGAGGCAAACAAAGAGGAGTGCAAAGAGACAAAGAACCAGCAGTGGAAAGGAAAGAAAAGGGGAGTGCCTTCTCAGACGCCAATTGTGTGGACGGACAAGCATCAAGAGATACTAGAGGGACTGATAGACTCTCTGGTTGAGCCTCCTGTTCTTGCATTTCCTGACTTCTCACAGCCGTTCGTACTTCATACTGACGCATCAAATCAGGGACTTGGAGCTATTTTGTATCAAAAACAAGACGGAAAGCTTAGGGTCATCGCGTATGGGTCCCGAACATTGACAGCTGCGGAAAAGAAGTACCACCTCCACTCAGGAAAACTGGAGTTCCTGGCCTTAAAATGGGCTGTCACCGAAAAGTTTAAGGATTATTTGTACTATGCACCCACATTCACCGTGTTTAGTGATAATAATCCGCTCACCTATGTCTTGACCAGTGCAAAGTTAAATGCAACAGGGTGTAGATGGGTGGCAGAACTTGCGGATTTTCATTTTAACATCAAATACAGGCCCGGCAAGGAAAATGTGGATGCAGACAGCCTATCCAGAATGCCCCTGGACATTGAGACAATAATGAAAGTGTGCACAGAGGAATTACCATCTGACTGTGTTGAAGCGACCATCCAAGCAGTAGAGGCACCGCATTCCAACCTCTCTTGGACTGCCATGATTTCTTTTGATGACACCCTGACATCTGAGCACGTATGTGAACCATTGCCTGTGGATGAGATCAGACAAGCACAGCGAAATGATGACCACATTGGACCCGTATTACAGTTTAAGTTGGCCAACAAAAAGCCAACAGGACACATCTGTTTAAGACCTTGAGTGCACAAAGTAAATGTTTACTGCGCAGTTGGGATAAACTTGTCTTAGGAGACGATGGCATCTTCCGTAGAAAGACGAATACCCGAACACAGCTGATCTTACCTGCTAAGTATAAGCAATATGTGCTGAGAGAATTACATGACAACATGGGTCATCAAGGCCTTGATCGGACAATGTCATTAATCAGAGAAAGGTTCTATTGGCCACGAATGAATTATGATGTTGATCATTATGTGACCAAAAGTTGTGCTTGCCTGAAACAAAAGAAACCATGTAAAGAGACCAGAGCACCTCTGCAAAATATTGTCACTACTCACCCGTTCGAGCTTGTTTCCATTGATTTTTTACATTTGGATAAATGTAAAGGAGGGTACGAATACATCTTAATCGTAGTTGACCACTTCACACGATTCGCACAAGCTTACGCAACTACCTCAAAATCAGCTAAAACTGTTGTTGACAAGTTGTTTAATGACTACGCTCTAAAGTTTGGGTTCCCGCAAAGAATTCATCATGACCAAGGAGCGGAGTTTGAAAACCAGCTGGTTGCTCAGTTGAAGAAGAGTTGTGGAGTTGCGGGATCAAGAGACCACACCGTATCACCCCCAAGGAAATGGGCAGGTTGAACGTTTCAACCGAACTTTACTCCAGATGTTGAAAACATTGACCGAAAAACAGAAAACCAACTGGAAAGAGTCCCTAAACAAACTTACCTTTGCATACAACAGCACACGATGTGAAGTTACAGGATTTTCACCATTTTATTTACTGTTCGGAAGGTCCCCAAGGTTACCTGTGGATCTGCTGTTTGGCTTGACCTCTGAAACAGGAACTGCCGACTATAAAGAGCATGTAAAGAGATGGAGGCAAGAAATGCAAGAAGCTTTTGAAATTACCAGACAGACAGCGAAGAAGTCAGCAGAAAGGAATAAGAAGAATTATGATGGGAAGGTGAGGAGTTCCATATTGTGCCCTGGAGATCGTGTCCTAGTGCGAAACTTGACACCAAGAGGTGGGACTGGGAAGCTCCGCAACCACTGGGAAGATGTTGTACACACAGTAGTACGTCAAGTAGGAGAAGGGAGTCCAATTTACGAAGTGAAACCGGAACAAGGAAAGGGAAGATCTCGTGTTCTTCACCGTAATCTCTTACTGTCTTGCGATTACCTACCATTGGAGGTTGAACTCAGGAAGGAGTCAAAGACGAAGAAGACAGTGAACGAACAAAGGTTAGCCGATGAAAATGAGTCTAGTCCAGAAGAAGGGGAGGATGAAGACTATTACTGTTACTTACCTGCTGTGCAGCATCAGCAACCTGTGGAAGAAAACAGCGAATTAGATAACCCATACTTACCTTTTGTCCAGCCCAGCGAACCTGAAAAGGAAAAAAAGAGAATTTAATCTAGAGATAATGAATGCTGATGAAACAACAGCCCAAACAGAAAATGAAGACTTACCTCAACAGGAAGATGCGATGAATGAGGAACAACCTGTAGAACAACCTGATGATGTAGCAGATGCTTCTGCAGCCCCAGATGAAAGTAACAGTGAACGAGAACAGGGGTACAGATGGCCTAGGAGAGAGAGGAGACCACCGAAAACATTCACCTATGATTACCTGGGTACCCCTGCATGTCATAGTGCACAGCTTCCAAACACAATGTCATTTCACCCCACACCATATGAAAGGCAGAACCTTATACCGTGGACTTACCCAGTGTCACAGTATCAGCCAGTATATTTATATGCATACTGAAAAGACTTAAAATAGTTGGAAAAAAAAAACAAACAAGACAAAAGACTGTATATATGACTGTAATATATACCTTTATTGAAGAGTTGTAAATACAGTTAACCTGCAGTGCATACATAAATTACAATTTGAATTTGCATTATACAGCGCCACCTTAAAAAAAAAAAGAAATATATATATATATATATATATGTATATATGTCAATTAAAACGAAACAGAGTAATGTCGGGACGACATTTATTTTCGAAGGGGAGAGTGTGGTGGTTACAAAAAAATTATATAAAAATTATAAAAATATTTGACATTGAATATGTTTTTTTATAATGTATTTTACATTATATTTATATTAATTTTTTTGTCTGACGATCGATCACTGATCATTTGATTACTTTTGCCTTGAAAGCGTTCACCTGAGGGGGGAGGGGGGTGCGCTGCTCAAATAATACACAGACTGATGTGAAGCAGCAGCAGCAGCTCCGTGTGTCGTGTCATTAATATACATTTATTTCCTCCCTCATCAGGTATGAGTTATATAAAACAGTAAGAATATGTTTTTAACACATGCGAGTCATGAAAAATGTATATGATGTTGTTTAAAGTTATAAATATCTCATGTTTAATAAGTATAAAAGTTCGTTCCAGATTTCCTTTTGATTAGTTTGAGCTAGTCATGTAGTTCATGCTAACGATGGGGACCATGCGGTCTGACAGATAGCATGACGGTACAGTTGTTAATGTTATATGTGTTTTTTTTTTGATGAATGATGCAACAGTTTAGCTTGATAAAATGCATTTGTACTAAAAATGTTTCTCATTTCTCATTCTCTCTAATTGTCAGGGTTGTGTCAGATGTTTAATACAGCAGAATATTATATATTTGTATATGTTATAAATGAATATATTATGTTATATTATATTATAGATTATATCATATTATACTATGTCTTTCATTGTGGCTACAGAAATGTATAAGAAAAATGTATATAATTAACTCTGTTTTATAAGTGATGCTGTCACTCACTGGACTATAAAAAAAATACTTGAACTGTTTTAAATGTTTATAAAAATAATACACAGACTGATGTGAAGCAGCAGCAGCAGCTCCGTGTGTCGTGTCATTAATATACATTTATTTCCTCCCTCATCAGCCGGTGAGGGTGCTACACGTGCGCAACTTCTTTCTAGAAAAATAGATAGGCCTAACGTTAGACATATAAAGTTTCCCACTTTATTAACATCTACACCTACCCCAACCCTAAGTGTTGGTAGCAAAATGTGATAGGTAGCATTATTTGTTAAAACACCGGTCAACGTTGCTTTTTTTTTTTCTCCTGTCGGTTCACAGATTAGCTAACGTTAACATTTCAATTGGCTGTTTCTGTCAGGTCACAGTTTTTAACGTTAGCCAGTGTGTGTTTCTGTATGTTCACTGCTAGCTATAACGTTTGCATTTAGTTGTTTTTTTCAATCTGTTCATATCAGCATGTGTGAATGTATGTAGGCTACACATGCTTGTGGCTAACTTTAGCGTATAAATAATAAGTAAAGTAATATTATTATATAAATATTTTGCGCATCTTATGATGTATTCTATCTTACTCATGCTGTTTTCTTTTCAGAATCAAATAGATGAATTTAAAAAATAGCAATGAATTATTATAATTATTAGCCTATTATTAATTTATTTTTAGACATATTTAATTTTGGGGGCATCCAAGTTAATTGACATATTTGATATTTGAAGTAACGCAATAGTTACTTTCCCTGGTAATTATTACTTTTATAATGATGTTACTCAGTTACTATTTGTGAGAAGTAACTATAGCTAATTCCCTTTTTAAAGTAACGTGCCCAACACCGGTCACCAATATAACTATAGCTAATTTCGAGACTGTCCTCCAAAAAAAAACGACCCTATAGGTCGTTTTTCAAGCACCTTATTACAACCTATATTTACATTTTGAAGTCATGCGCCCTCTAGTGGGCATAAAAATAATGACAGTGTTGTGTTACGTCTGCCGTCATGAAATGACGTATGACTGTCATTACCAATCAAAATGCGTGTTCATTTAAATGCAATATGTGGACTTTTTACACCATTTCTCCTATTTCCATTTACCAAAACTATTTTTTTATTAACGACTACACCCACCACCATCCCTAAGCCTAACCTTAGTGACTTTATAGTGCATACACATTTTATGAGCACATGTTCCCTGGGATCGAACCCACTATCGCATGATCACATGATTGCATATTGTTATTGCAATGCTCTACCAATTGAGCTACGCGAAACCTGAAACATGATGCAGATAAAAGGGAACAATTCATTAAAATGAAAGTGTCCTGTTGTCGAAAGGGGCGCAATTTTAGTAAACGCTCCTATGGGTCCTATTTATTACTTTATTTATCCCTTTGACGCGTACGATCACACCGGTGTGATGTTCAGTGCAGTGCATCGCGTGATCAATTGCCAAATTCAAATGTGCGCGTCCATCTCTCAACCAGAGATGGATGCGTGCAGCACTTTTCATATATCACAAATATGCAGTGTTTTCAACCACATAATGTTTATTTTAGGTTTCGGATGTTTAAATACATATAAGATGTTGTGAATCCAACAGAACCTGCGGCACAAACTAACATGGCGACGCCCATAACGTGTATAGCTCAACTAACGCAATCGTTATAAAGTTGTTTAAACAGCAAAACACATCCACTTTCACATATTTGAGAATCGGAATATCAGATATTTCATGTTATAGTTAACAAATTAGTCAATATTTTGAATAAAAAAGGAAAACAAATAAAAGCAGATCATCAGTCATACAGCGCTGCGGTGTGTGACATGACAAGCAATGACGCGTCACCATGGAAACAATAAAGCGATACGTTCTACATAACGGTCGCCTTGAAAAACTCACGCTGGGGGGTCAGCCAGAATATTTTAAACTTACGTGCGAAAGGGTTATTTTATTTCCCAACTAATGACTCATCCAGGCTTTCCAATAGGTTGCACGTGAGGGGAATAAAAGGGGCGGGGCGGAGCGGGGCGGGGGCGTGGCATCACGATGGTGTCTCTCCATCGTGATATCGGTCAGCCATCACGATGGACGATGATATCGTCCATCGGCACAACCCTAATGCTGTGTTTTGTTTTTTTCTATTTACATATGCATGCTCATCTTCTGATGGTGCAATAATTCGGACATGTGTCCCATCTATAACACCAACTACACCGGAAAGTCCAGCTATAGCCATGAAGTGGGCTTTGTTTCTGTGTAGTTGGCGAACATAAAGTGGAAACCGTATAAACTGTCGGATGATGTGGGGCATAGGCGCCGATTTATGTTCCTGCCGGTGGGTGCCCAGATCGCAGAACCCCCCCCATCTAGATTTAGATAAATACGCTCAATTTCCGTATTTCCTAATGGTCTCGTGGTAGAATATTTGTCGTTAGAGTGCGAGGTCCAGCCGTGCTCGAATAATCAGTGGTTTGAATCTGCCCTCATTAAGTTTTTTTCCTCTTTAAGTTAAAATAAGTTCATTAATGTTTGTATACCAAAATGTTTGTGTGCATTTTGCTAGTGATGCCTAGAAAGAAGAGTCAAGCGATGTCTGAAGACTAACTTGCACGAGCCATAACATTCCTCGGCATGATTTCAAAAACAACTTGTTTCAGCACCAGTTCGCTTCTTATTTAACTCAAATCAACATAAACTGGATGTTTTATTTGCATTATATCCGTGCAGCAAGAAGACAATTTCGGCCCAAAAGCACAATCTTTTCACGAGTGTTGTCGCGAGTCATGCTCTCGCTGATATCTGATGCAAGAAGAGTTTGAGCGCGCGCATGTATCTGATCTAGACCATTTGTGCTCGCGCATCACTTGGATGCTCTCTCGACGCTTGCCATTAAAATATCGCCGTAGAAACAGCCTTAAATAAACTATAAAACAGGGATCGTGTCTAAAAGATCCAATCGATTTTTTATATTGGTTAAAATCAGTGGAGAATATCTCGTATTTTTCCGTGGGTGCTCGACCATTTCCGTGGGTGCTCGGATCGGCGCCTATGATGTGGGGTCTACAGAGGGCATTTATTGTCTGATGCAATATTCTGCTGACGGATGGCTGAGATATGTGTAGTTCGTCCGCGCTGCACAGCTGCATTTTTCCCGTGGCCAGGTAGCGCAGAGTTGTTAAAACTTTGATCTCCGCTGTTATGGGGTTATTTCTATTTGTCGGTGAAGTGACTGCGTCCCTGACCAGCTCGACAACAGTCATAATACCTCCGCGATTAAGGCGATACCCTTTTAAAAGCTCGTTATCGTTAAATCTTTCTAAAATGTTTGTGTTCCGATGTGGTTTGCCGGCAACAGCCATTTTAGGATTGTTTGTGAAGAGGCACTAAAAGTTCTTAGTTAAGAGTTTTCTCTTAAAACACGGATCTAATACAAAAGAAACACCTCTACTTGATTATCAATTAGAGTTAATAATAGGCGATCTGGCGCTGGGATGTGTTGTTTTTGAAATCATGTTGAGTGCTCCTTGTCGCTGTTATCAGAGGTGCAACAGTGATCTCTTGGCGCTCGTGCACACTGAGATTTTAAATAATACATGGTTGGTTTAGAACCCAGAACCTCTTGCATGCTAAACGATAATGCTGCCACTAGTCCATCAGGACAATCTTATTATCAAGAACAGATCCACGTATTTACTCACTCTGGGCCCTCGGGGCTAACGACATATTGTATTATAGCAGATGTAAGGAAGAAACTATCATATTAATTTTAATATCATATTATTATTATTGTTGTAATAATAATACAATACACCCCCCACATAACCATTCCTGTCCCACCCAATTTTTAAAACAAAGTTACGCCACTGGTTGTCATTAATGAAACTGTATATGTACATGTCTGCGTCTCGAGGGATTGAAGAATTCAGGTGACAAATGATGTTTTATTAACAAAGTTTGCGAGGAGCACATTCAAACTGTCTATCCAAACAGCTCGAGAGGAGGTATACAGACGAGAGCCGACTCACAGTTACCTCGACAGTTTTCTGCATCCCTTCGCCACCCCGTTCTTAGGGTGGGCTAAATTCTTTTTGGGCTAATTTCCAAGCTCAGAGCCCTCGGACAATTATTATTATTATTATTATTATTATTTACTCTATTCGATCATTTGTAAGTGTGAACTAGAGAAAATAATTTCCACATGTAATCAGACATTATGTAATTATTTAAGATATGTTTTTATTTATTTTGCCTTTTCAAATCTATAAATCAAAATATGTATTGCATTTAGGCAGATTGACAGCTATTAGGATTGTTTGTGATTTGGTCTTAGTGATTTGAGTCCTCTTGACTACTCCTTACGTCTCACAGATTTAGGAGCTAGTTTTAATGCTAAAATGCTTTGTGAAATACTCTTAGAGCAAAAATTTAGGACTGACACACCCATTATTTTTAAGAGTTTCTCTTAAATCGGCAAGTTAGGAGCTACTTTTAGCCTTGAGATGTTTTGTGAATACGGCTCCAGATTTTTTGTGCCAGTGTAAACTCAGTGTCACCTTCTGTCACATGTTCTTTTGATCAGTTTTCCCGCTACTAGTTTGTTCCCTTGGTTTCCCTGATTTGAGTTTATTAGTCCCAGGTGTCTCTTGTTAATTAGCCTTGTTTGCCCCTTTGTCTGACCTGTATATATTCCCTGTGTTCTCCCTCAGTCTTTGTCAGTATTTCATGTCTCTGTTGTACCATGTATCTTGATCTCCTGCATTTATTCATTTAAAGAAGACCTGATTATCTAAGCTTCATCGTCCGTGTGTGTTTCCCAAAACCATACAGTGTGACAATTTCAATATTTGGTAGTTTAACAGCTTGAGGTCTTTAAAGCAGTCTGAAATAAATTAATTTTATGCTCTGTGGAGAGCCAACCCTTCTTCATTCGCTGGGCAGTGTTACTTTTGGTTCACGCAGTGTAATTCACAGAATTCTTGAAAAATGTTAAGTAAAGCATGTATATTTCCCTTACCTAAACTATAAAACGATTGTATAGACGTACATTTTTCTAATGTCTGGACTCCTTTAGTAAGGGATTAGGAATATTAGGTGCATTCTTTGAGAATTTATATTTCAAGTTTTGACTCCAAATGTCACGTCCATAATGCTGGAATTGGCCTGGGATCACATGATCAGACCAAACTTTCATTTGTCAGGGATCACAAGACCCTGTGTAAAGTGTGTTAATGTGTGTGTTTTTGCCAATTACGTCATACTGTATATATCATGACTTCTCCTCGTTTGTGAATAAAATATCAACACAGAATCGGTTGCTCTTTTTTTTGTTCAAAATGAAACTCATTTTCTTTTATCTTTGATATTACAGATATGCAAATTACTACATGGTCTATTATTTTAGCCACTGAATAAACATCATTAAAATTTAAACATTGTAATTGTTATGGAAAGCCTGTAGAATAGAAAACATTTCATAATGAAGTTTGATCATTTCACAGCTTTTTCATATCAACACTGTGTTAAACTGAATCCTGATTCACAGTGCTTCATGTTTTTTTTCCACATTTAAGATGTTTTTTTTTTTCAACTAAATGCATAATTTTGTGGGGGAAAATGATTCAGAATGTTTCCTAATAATATGAAAATAATAATAAAAAAACTTCATTTTAGGATTTGATAAAGTTTCAGAAATCATTTACCAACTTAGCAAGCAATTAATGTCCCCCTGTGGTGAAAATCAAGTTTTTAATGTTGTTCTATATGTCTGTATGGTGTTTTAAACTTGCTTTAAGACAAATCATGTACAAATTCATAAGTCAACACCATCGATTAAATCAAAGACAGTCTCAAACCCGCGATTTTTATGATGTTTATGATGTCAAACTACCTTGTAACCAATCAGGTCAACGTGCCGGCAGGCTTTAGCATATCATTAACTGACTGCGCGAGGGAGTCTCCAAATCTCTGTATATATGCCTTTGTTCAAAGCGACTGTAAGGACACTGATTGTTGGAAGTCAGCTGTCTGACTTGTGAATGTGAACATAGTTTGTGCTGTTTGATAATCAAGCAAAAGGCTAATCATATTAATTACCGACGTTGTAAAAAGCGATACCACGATTGAGCAGCCTTTACCTCAGTAAGATGACGAGTGGATCTCCTCTGAGCTCGTGCGAGTGAGTGGAGGTGGAGCTAATTAGCATATTCATATAGAACCCTGAATATTAAATGAAACAAGGGTGTAGGGTGTATTTTCAAGCTATTTTAAGGCATTTTTTTCATAGAAAAAAACTTTAAATATGCAATATTGGTAATAAAAGATGAGTTTTAAGAGACAAAATTATTGACTACAGGCAGACTTTAAGAAGTGCCAAAACATTGTGTATTCTCCATATAAACATTGGTAAATAAAACCCCATTAGTAACTTTTAGTTTTGTTACAGATCAATTTAACCACTTGTAATTCAATTTCAACATTTTAGTTGTCGTGGAAAGCTCTAAAACTTAGTGAAAGTGCTGCAGGGAAGCTAATATCTCCATCTCATGATTTTTATAATCATATATAGAGTATTGCAGAAAAAGTTGAAGTAGGTTTACATGCATTCATTCATGCATGGCCTTACAAAAAAAGAACTGCAGTATAATTAAGCACAACCATAGATTTGCAGTATAATCACAGTACAACTGCAGTACATTGAAGTTCAACAGCAGTAAAACTGCAGTTGTTTTGCAGTAATGGTGCAGTTTTGGGTGTCAAAACCCCCACAATTTGGTTCTTTATTAAAAAAAAATAAAAAAATTGGTTGTGGACAGTACTTTTGTTTATCGAAGAGGCATCACACTCTATCCCAGTAGGTGCACTCTAAAAATTGCTGGGTTTGCCCATTTGGCAACCCATATGCTGGGTAAATATTGGACAGAACACATGCTGGGTTAAATTAACCCAGCACCAAATTTAACCCAGCAGGCTGGGTTGTTGAGAAAACCCAAAATGTAGTCATTTTTTACAAATTAATGGATTTGCTATTCTGGGTTATTCTTATAATTTCTCCTGTGCTTTCCTGTATAACTAGACAATCATAAACAGACAAATAATGAAGAATACATGTTTAGACATAAAATAAGAATTTTTTAATGCTTGTCAACTGACATTTACAAATGTGTTAAAATGGCAACAATGCCAATTACAATTAAATGCAACAATCATTTAAAGTGCTAAAACTGACAAATATTATAGTTTTAATAAATCAATCAATAAATCTGAACAATGACATTTATGCGTTAACATGTTTATACAACGGCTTAAATTCACAGTGAAATTGACTAACAATTAAATTTTAAAATCAGCAAATGCAAAATCATTTAAATATGCTAACATTTACATCAAGTATTAAATATAGTCAAATACAGTTTTAAAAAAGAAAAATTAGTTCTGAACAATGATGAAACATGATTAAATTCACAGTGAAATTGATTAATTATGCTAATTTAAAATAATTATTAATGAAAATATCATATAAACTTAACTTAAAATGTCTGCAACCAGTGGCTTTGCCCCTTTTATCCTCTAAATGCTCCCAAATAAACCTTGAGGTCACACACATTAAATTTAGGGAGTATGTGCTCCCAAAATGGTCACAATCGCCTTCAGATTCAAGGTTCCTCTTCAGGACAGAACTGGACACGGTGACTTTTCGCTCTTCAGCACCAGCGAACACACAGAAACTGGCTGATGCGGTTGACGCTCTTTGAAGCATGTTGCATCTCTCGCAGCGATGATTCTTGGACTTGTTTTTAAAGCTGTGTTGCCAACATTTGCAGTGACCACATCACCGCATGATTTTCACCACCCCTGACAGGGTATCAACGTGATGTTCTTCAAACCTTCCACTTCTCCTGGTGGTGTGACGTAAACGTTGCCCCTGAAGTCGCGGGTCGAAAGATTTGAAAGCCTGTACGTCTTTCCAA
Source organism: Chanodichthys erythropterus (assembly GCF_024489055.1). Taxonomy (NCBI): domain Eukaryota; kingdom Metazoa; phylum Chordata; class Actinopteri; order Cypriniformes; family Xenocyprididae; genus Chanodichthys; species Chanodichthys erythropterus. Next base: position 66,179,770 of record NC_090223.1, read on the forward strand.
GTTGAAGAGCGCCGATATGAGCATCCCATAATTGTGCCTTAATTTAACTGGTTTCATCTTCCAGATAACATGTCTGGGTTTCTAAGATTTTCCCGTAATAAGACACAGATTCTGTGGTTGTGCTTATGAACTCAGCCTGTCCTACCAAGACGCCTACCTGAAGCTTTCACGATGTTATATCCGCCTCTGTCAAAGTGCAAAGATCCTTTTTCGCTCTGATGGACTTCAGGTGAAAGAAGTGCAGCTGAGATTTTTTTTATTATACACTCAGGCTATTTCTCAAGTCACTTTTATTTGTAACTCTGTTTTTCTGTGCCAGTATTTTAGACGCCACACTTCCAGTGGGATCCAAATAGAGGGTTACTGGTGACTCTTTCCTGTGTCACTAGGATCGAAATTCCCTTTTCAGTGTACGTGTGACATCTGAAAGGATCCACATTCAGGAAGTTCTGAATGTAACCTGGCAAATGTCTGTAATTTGTGTCACATTCCTTCATAATTCGTTGTGTTAAATGCGTTTCTAACGAGACACTGTCATGTAGTGATGCAGTCTTTTTTTACTTCAGAGGAAAGGACTTTTAAGATGTCTCTGTTAAGAGACTTTCAAGGATCATGTTCAAGGATCATTTTTATTTTCTCTGCTTACTCATCTTCAAACATCAGAGAATAACGTGAAATGATGACTCCAATAATATGATTTAGCACAATGCACTTTAATACAATAATTATCTGATATCACAATTACTAGTTCAATGCTGCAGATGGGTACTAAGTGTGTATATGTATAATCTGTACTTATTTTTATTGTGTACATGTGTATGTTGTATATCATGCATTGCCATCTGTATATTGTCTGAAGCGAGCTCTCAAGAATTTCACTCAACATGATGTAGTGGGTTGGTAAAAATGAATGTGCTTAAAATGCATGTGTATGTGTAGAAAAAAAAAAGATTTTAACAATCTTAAAATGTTGTATGGTATTTAGCCTTAACATTAATTTTTCTAACATAAATTGGTAAATTCATCATCTTCCTTTTCATTCATTAGTTCATTATGTTATATAAATTAGTGTAAGTTCATCAGCTTCGTTGCTGTATTCTTGCCGCCTGTAGAAGGCGCTTAACGCTATCGCTTCGAGGTCATGCGCGTCCGAATCAGTTAAATATTGTCGAAGACTGCAGCCAGTACAGGTAAGAAAAACCAATTCCAAAACTGCTTGAAACTAATGAAAAACACTTTGTTTCAAAGATCTATGCATTATTTTTGTTAGGTTTATGAGTAAAATACTGTTTATTAATATGCATCTAGTAATGAGTTATGTTTTAGACATCAGAGGGACAAAAATGTGAATGTGAAGTGAAATATGATGTTTTTAAAGAGTTTATAATGTTGATTTGTTATTAAATGAGAAAGTTTAAGTGAGTTAATTGTGCGTTTGCAATTGGAAGTTATGCAGAGCCAAAATGGCGGTGTAAGCGTGCATGAGTTTGAACCAAAATGGCAACGCACATGTAAAACATGAGGATTGTGTGAAACAAAATGTCATATTCATTTGTGACAGTTTAAAGATGAGATTAATGTCTCCTGAATGTTGAAGTGATGTGAAATACATTGTTTTATTGAAAAATGGATTGTGTTTAGGGTGACCACATCAAACAAACCAAATGTAGGACGATTACTGAGTTCCAATGTTACCAACACTAAAACATAACCTGAAATTTTTATAATATCCATCAAAAAAAAAAAGATCTGCCTTTCAGCTGATTAAAATACTTTGTTCTTTAGTCCCTTCCAGAAAACACCATTACATCACAATGTAACACAACATTATTTTACATGTCATTTAAATTCAACATCACTGAGCCCAAAGGCAGCAGTGACTTGGACGTTCTTTCTGTTGTTCCCTTTTCATGTTTGATTTGCATGTTGACTTTATTCTCTGTGATAATTAAGCCAGATTGGGGGTGAGCTCATTTGAAAATGTACCTTGGAGAGGAATCGGGGTCGAGGCAGACTACAATATCTTACACTTTCCATCCATTGGATAGGAAATGATAAAACTAAAAACCATACAAAAAAATAAAAACCATAAAAATATGTCATGTTGATTATGTGCTTGCAAGGAGTGTTAGTGATAAGATCATGTCAGCAGTGTGTGGTCATTCTTCTACTTCTGCCTGTGATCAGATTCACTTTAATGGACTGCTGTGTTGAACTGGATGGTGTGATTTCATAAAGTCAGAAGTCTGATTCGACTTAATGGTCTGACGCTAACATAACACTGTAAATATCTCCAGAATAAAGAGAGATGTAGTATATGAGCATTGATTATCGGCCAAAATGAGTTGAAAAATGTTGAATATTGGCAAAAATCCAATATTGTGCATCCCTAGTTCTAGAGAAGCAGCTAATCTGTCTGTCGACAAATTAATTTTCCCATTCCTGCTCTCCCAGATGAACACCTTGAGATGTGTGAGCTCTACCTCATCTCCAGCGTTGAGCTCACACAAAGCTTCATCACGTCCTTCTCGCCACACCTGAGGGACAGGTCCAGGACAGGATCCTGGCTTCCTTGCACCTCTGCAATCCTCAGAGGTTGTATCTGCAGAATTATAGCCCAATGGTACCGGTTCTGTTCGCCGTCAGAGAGACTTGATCACTGTTGTTGGACCCTTTGCATAGATGAATGTGAGATTCTAAAAAAACATCTTGTGCCATCTCTTTACATCATGTGATCTTTCTCTGTTAGAGATGCAGGCCTCACGAGTGACCTTATATTCCTTTTATGTACTTCAGTCACTGAACTGCTAGTTTCACTTCTTATATTCTAATTATATAATGCAACTCTGGATAATAAAGTGTGTGCCAATGATTGAACTGCACTTTGTGTGTCTGTCTCATTTTTGGCATCCAGGTACCTGCTTTTCTGCGCTGAATTGCTCAACCTAAAACATTTTCTTTAAATACTTGATCTTCAAATTATTTTATCTGACAATGAAATTAACTGTAGAGAGATGGATGGCACACTGCAGAGGAGACCATATAAATCTGCTTAAAATCAGGCCGTTTTTCACCAAATACTACTGAATAACTTGGAAAAAATAATCAGTGAACTACATGCACTTTGTGCTAAAACTTGGGTGCTTTTCTATGTGTTGAAGTCACAGTGAATTGCCATCTTTTGTGTTTCTGCAGAATTCCACAGCTTAGGGGCAACTACGGAAAAGGCTCTATCACCTTTAGATTTCAAGCGAGACAATAGAACGGCTAATACATTGTCAGAGGATTGAGTTTGAAGAGTTTGAGTAGAAAATGGACAAATAAGGTCCGAGATATAAACTGTAGTCAGACCGTGCAAGGCTTTAAATACAAAAACTAAAATCTTGTAATCAATTCTAAATTTGACCGGTAACCAATGTAAGTGCGCCAAAATAGGGGTGATGTGCTCATGTTTTTTTTTTTCAAAAAGCGAGCTGCAGCATTTTAAACTAATTGCAAACATGATAGGGAAAACTGGTTGATACCAGCATATAAAGCATTACAGTAATCTAGCCTTGTTGAAATGAAGGCATTAATAACTGTCTTTAGGTTAACAAAAGATTTCTGTAAACTCCTAAGCTGGAAAGTTGGCACAATAATACTGGTATCTTCAATATGGAACAATGAGGATAGATTTGCATGTACTATATACAGGTGCTGGTCATATAATTAGAATATCGTGAAAAAGTTCATTTTTTTTATTGTAAATTATTTTTAAAAATGAAACTTTCAGATATTCTAGATTCCCTGCATGTAAAGTAAAACATTTCAAAAGTTTTTTTTTTTATTTTTTTTAAATTTTGATGATTAGAGCGTACAGCTCATGAAAGTCCAAAATCCAGTATCTCAAAATATTAGAATATTTCCTAAGATCAGTCAAAAAATGGATTTTCAAAACAGAAAAGTTCAAGTTCTTTAAAGTATGTTCATTTGTGCACTCAATACTTGGTCGGCAGCACATATTACAGCAAATGACTTGCTCCTAGCACAAATTACAGCATCAGTGAAGTGTGGCATGGAAGTGATCAGCCTGTGGCACTGCTGAGGCACTATTGAGCCTTCAGATCATCTGTATATTGTTGGATCGACTGTTTCTCATCTTTCTCTTGAAAATATCCCATAGATTCAGGGGTCAGGCATGTTGGCGGGCCAATAAAGCAGTTATATCATGGTCAGCAAACCACTTGGAAGTGTTTTTTGCACTGTGGGCAGATGCTAAAGTCCTGTTTGAAAAGGAAATCAGCATCTCCATAAAGCTTGTCAGCAGATGGAAGCATAAAGTGCTCCAAAATCTCCTTTTTCTCCTTAGCCCAGGTAAGATACTTCTGACGTTGTTTCTGTTTCAGAAGTGGCTTGGTAGTCCTTTTCCTGAAGATGTCTGAGTGTGGTGGCTCTTGATGCGCTGACTCCGGCTTCATTTGACTCATTGTGAGTCACTCATTGTGTTTGAATCGGCTTTACTTGACAGTATTCTCAAGCTTGCGGTCATCCCTGTTGCTTGTGCACCTTTGCCTACCCAATTTCTTCCTTCTAGTCAACTTTGCATTTAATATGCTTTGATACATCACTCTGTAAACAGCCACCACATTCAGTAATGACCTTCTGTCACTTACTCTCTTTGTGGAGGGTGTCAATGATTGTCTCCTGGACCATTGCCAAGTCAGCAGTCTTCCCCATTAGTGTGGTTTCAAAGAACAAGAGATACCCGGAATTTATACTGTAGGGATGGTCATTTAATGAAACTCAAATGTAAATATTCTAATATTTTGAGATACTGGATTTTGGACTTTCATTAGCTGTACGCTCTAATCAACAAATAAAAAAAATAAAATAAAAATGAACTTTTTCACAATATTCTAATTATATGACCAGCACCTGTACTTAGTGAAAGGCAGCATGGCCATCTAAAGTCACTATAACAATGAACACTGAACCACACAAGTGAGGACATCCTGAAAGAGGTGGAGGGGGAATAATGAGTCATTTGAATCACATTACCTTCAGTGTAAAAATCATTATGAATAATTTTCACCCTAACCCTAAACAATACAAATTATTTCATCTCACCTTGTTATAACAGCACTTTTTTATTCAAATCTGCGTTCGCGCTGCCATCGATCTGAAGAGAGTTGTCATGTGTAGATATAAATAGCTTCACAAACACTTTTCAAACGCACAGTATCAATATTTCTGTGACAAATATCCCAATTATAACAGAAGTATACAAAAGATTATTAGATAGAAATGTTGATGTCACCGATCAAAATATAATAAATTTAAATTAAAAAAAAAAGTAACGACTGTATCGATTGCATTGTTATGCCACTAGGTGGCAAGAAATTTACTGTTAAAATGAAGGATGAGTTCACTAGGGTCAAAGGCACATTTTGTGTAAACAGTCATTCCTAGAAACAAAGATAACATACAAAAATGTATATGAATATATATGAATGTATATGTTTGGTTTTCTGTACACACAGTAAACCTATTGAAAGAGTAATCTGACTTACACATACTTTACATAAAACTTAAGGCATACTTGAATTTACACATGAAACATGTAGTGGTACAGAAGGAAAAAAAGACATTGAGGGCAGGACAGTGGAAAATAAAAAAAGGTGTAAGGTTTGTAAAACAGTTCAAGGAAGGCCACTTTGTCAATCTCCTTGATCTCTGTCAGATTGAGCCAGAGATGGCGCTCTAGCATGACCAGTTTGGCCATGGACCGCCCGATGGCCTGGGCTGTGGCTTTCTTGGTGCTGCGGAGGTCGCAAAAGGCAGGTGTGTCGGTTCCAGACTCATCCAAGGAACGGAGGAGCTTTGCTTGGAACACCTGGAGAATGGCCATGGCGTGGAGCGCAGAAGCAGCTTGGCCCACAGACGAATAATCTCTGCCAGCCAGAGCGGAAGTCGTCCTGCAGGGTTTTGTAGGAAGGGCAGGAGTGGCATCTGCTCATATCCCTTCTCCTGAGAGCCATCCACGGAGGTGAGAGCTGCAGAAGTGGTCGTGCGTAAGCGGGCTTAGTAGGGGGCACACCACGACTTGGTCAGCTCGTCGTGCACTTCGGGGAAGAATGTTGTAGAGCGCTGGCGGGGGGCCTGGTGGTGTCCCAGCAGGAACCATTCATCCAGCCTGCTGCATGTTGGCTCTTCAGGGGGAGTCCACTCGAGGTAGAGTTCTTAGAGAGGACGTGGAACAATTCAGTGTCCATTCCAGCTCTGGGTTAGGGTTAGGGTTAGGGTCGATGGGCTCAAGAGACGGCAGGTGGGTGGGGTCTTCGGAGTCACTGGCCCATTCCTCCATTTCAGAAGCCGCCAATGACATGCTGTCACCGAGCGGCTCGTCCTCAGAACCGCCAAAGGAAACGAGGTTGCTCACTTCAGCCGAGGGACGCTGTTTGGGACGGGAGAAGGCTCTCTAGGAGGCGCAAGGGGGGCGACCGCATTCCGTAAAGAAAGCGATCCGCGAGCGTCATGCTCTTGCAGTCTGCATGTGCCACAGCTACATTTGGATCGACGCGTTTGGGAGGCTCTTTTGTTCCGCTTTTTTCCGGAGGTCTGTTGTGATTGGACGCCTGTTGTAAAACGATTACAGTAGACATGGCTTCATCAATGGACCAAATGCAAGTGAGTTAAACTTTATTTATTGACTGATTGATTGCATTATTATTATAATATGCCCTTACCAGATACTATATTAACTTGATTTATTATTATTTTTATGGAGCTGGAGCTGCTGGGGAAAAACAAGAACACATATTATATTAGCTGTAGTTCACCGCTACATTACCACTATACTTCCACTAAACAATATCTATGTTTATATCAGTTATGAGAACTTAAGAAATGTGAAAAGTGTCTATTAAATAGTTGTGACTATGATTCTGAATTCACAATTGCTTCATGTGGCTTTGGATGTGGCTTTTTTAAAATTTTTATATCCCAGCCTGTGTTCCCCTGTCTTATGGACTTTTGTTGTGTTTCCTGTCCTAGTGCCATGTTTTGTAGTTTTTCTTGTTGATTAGTTCTCTGAATGCTCCTAGGTGTTTCTTGTTTGTGTATATATATACCCCAGTGTTTCTCTTGTTCTTTGTCTGGTGTTGTCCTTCTCGGATGTATCGTGTGCGTTTGTTTTCGTTCTTGTTGTTGTTCCCCGTTATGGATTAACCCGTTTGTTGCCTGGACTCTTGTGTTCTCTACCTGGATTTAACTCTGTTGTTTTGTCTAAATAAACTCTTAAACTGCATCCGGATCCAACGTGCTATAAAATGGATGATTACAAAAAGTTAAATGATTAAGATGATTTTATAATATCCAATGTTGCTCAGTTTAAGCACATTTTGTCAATAGGGTCTGGATGCAGACTTGCACTTGCACTGTCAGACACCTGCACTTCCGCAAGTGACATCACTTGCAGTCGACACCTGAATCTCGTATAAATGAAAGTTTCATTTTTTAAAAATAATTTACAATAAAAAAATGAACTTTTTCACGATATTCTAATTATATGACCAGCACCTGTAGGTACCAGGAATGGCAGGATGGTGTCCATAATTTTGATGATCATGTGCTTCTGAGTCTCGAGCTTTGTCTATATCTAAGACACAGTTTACAGGTTTGTCTTTATTACATAGTGTTTTATAACTAATGTTCCCATCCAGTAAAGTAGCCATTCAGAGAATTTAATTAACCCATTGTCATTATGTCTATTCCAGAACCACGTATCAGTTTCACTTTGGAGGGCCTCCGGGGAGTAAAATACCCCAACAGAGACTCCATACACCATGGGTACTGTCATTTCGAGGCCTTGACAGATACTGACTACATATATTCTTGTGTTAACTGCGGTTACCATTCCCCTGTGGTTATTATGGATTTGCACAAGAAGGGTGTTTTTAGCATGTCAGGTATAATATGATAATCAAAGTAACAAAGTAAATGTACTTGTATATATTTATAGAATTTTTTTTTCTTAGTGAGTGACCTCAAAGAGCCTCCACCTGAGTTTAGAGGGGAAGTTGACATTGAGGATTTCTGGAAATCAGTCAATCTTGAGATGATTGGTCGAGGATTTGTTCCCAGTAAGTGTTTTCTCTTTTAACCCATAAGAAAATTGCACTTTGTCTCAGTGTTTATATAATGTAGACTTCTAAATATGTGCATTTGTCTTGTTATACCCTTTCTTTCTCAGCCCAACAAGCCAGTGACAGAGAAACTGTTCAGCACCATCCACATCAGTTAAACCAGAAAGACTTTGGTGACTTTTTTCTTGTAACTTACTGTTTTTTGTTTTTTTTTTGTCTTAATATATACAGAAAACTGTGGACCTCAATGTGAAGTATTCACTAAGTGTGAAAATATTGCTGCTTGTCGAGCGTCATGGACTTTGGGAAGTCATCCAGCTCAAAAAGAACTAGTTAGTTTCAATAATTAATACAACAGTTTAATTTAATTCTGTGGTACGTTTTGGATGTTGAAAGCTGTTGTTATTGTTTATAGCTCAACTATATACTGGACATTGAGAGACCAGGAAATGAGCTGATTGTTCGAACCGCGAAGAAGACAGTCTTAACCCGTGCTGACTTTTGGACATTGGGCTTGAACAGAGACATGGAGTCCACTGTAAGATCATGGCTGTTTTACATTGCTTTATATGTTTATTTTTACATTAAGTCCTAATACACATTGTAATTATATACTTTTTTCAGATTGGAAATAGTTGTTTTCAGTTGATTGAAAGCATTGCACAGTCAAAGGTATTTTGAGTGACGTCACTTGCAGAGGAAGTGCAGGTGTCAGAGAGTGCAAGTCTGCAGCCAGACCCTTCTCCATTTTGTCCCTCTGTTTATATGTATATATATCATAAAGGATTATTATTATTATTTTGCTCTGATGCTAAAGTGTGTTCTTAAGGTTTTTTGGTTCATTTGCATTTTGATGATTTTTGTTTGTAATATTTTTATAGTAATTTATTTTTTTCAGAGTGACTATTAGTGTTGTAGGCAGTGCTTATTGAATTGAATTTAATGTATTGTTTGTGTTTAAGACGGCACCAGACTGGAGGAGCAAAGCTACGCTCCAGACGATCTCGCTGATGCAGATGGCCTGGGCTGGAGGAGCCGGCGCTGGAGAGGGTTGCCATACAGCAAACACTGTTCTTCTTCAGAGAGGAAGTTAGCAAAGGCAGCTAAGCCTCGTGAAGCCAGAGATTTAGTGGCTCAAGCGAGTGGACCCAGACGTCTATACGGCAATGAGAGGCTGACGCCCATCTTCATGCTCTCCACATACCAGACGGGAGTTTTATGTGTTACGTTGTTTTTCATTGTTGTGTTTTAGAGTTCTTAGTTTTTTGTCATGCATGTATGAATGTCTTGACTATATTGGTCGTGCATAACTATAACAGCCATAGATATTTGTATAGTGTTTTGTGATGTGTCTCTAAGCTCTAAGATTGCTTTTCTTTCTAATACATGTTATTTCCTTTCTAATCCACTAACGTGTTACAAACAAATGCATTACCAGTTGTCTGTCATTCTTTAGTAATTAATTAATATATATTTTAACAAAGGCATTACAATACCAGTTGTCTGTCATTCTTTAATAAGCTATTATCCTATTAAACAGCTATATAAAAACCCATTTGTCTTGTTTTCATCAGTTATCATATACAAATTATCATGCATGTACATTAAGGGAATGTTTACCTTTCCTGTTGATATAGTCCATTGAGCTGGTAGATGGCTGCTTGATTTTGATATGGGTGCCATCGACTGCTCCCAAACACTGTGGCATGCCATGAACACGATGGAAGCCTGAAACCAGATCCTCGGCCTCAGTAAAAGGCAACCTGATGTATTTTGGACCCATGTGGATAGCGATCGCTTTGCATGTGTGCCTGAAAACAACAACAACGGCCTGAGTTAGCAGTCTTTTGTAGCCGTCCTTCATCGCTCAGGTAATAAAGGGTTATTAACCCTTTTGAGCAGTTCAATTGGTTTATTCATAAAGTAACTGACGTATGAGTTGCGGTTAGATCGAGAAATAAACTCTTCAATGCTACAATTCAGGTTAGCCGAGATTTTCACAACGTTATGATTTACACTCCCGAGAAGAGGAATCTTTTTGTACAGGCCGAGAAAAACCGAAGTCCGGTGAAGGTAATGAAAATCAAACATCGAGTTTGTCTAAGTTTGTGTTAATATTATATGTTTAGCTATGAAACTGAAACCAAGTGTTTGTTCATTTTTAGGCTCCGTTTGCGGCGCATTTGATGTCCAATGTGGACGAGCCACTGAAATAACTGAGTTTTCCTTCAAAGAACCATTGAAGAAACTCTTTGCATGGCTCCAAAACAGGTAAGTTGAAAGAAATGTAACGTTAGATGAAATTGAATGAAACTTCGAAGAGGAGGTGGTATAATTTACCTAGTTTTTTCATGGCCACGAGGTACTTTTTGGAATGATATACGTGGGGTTTATTACCATGTGATCACGGTCGAGATAAAATTATGAGGGAATGATATTATTGATATGTTTATGCATAGTTAAGAATTTGGGTGTTACTGTTCATTTCGTGTCTTTTTATAAGTAAATTTTGTATGTTAAAGCAGGGTTATCGAGCAAACTGAGAATTCGCTATTGGCCGCTCATAAATTGAGACTTCACTTCATTTGTGTGTTCTTGATTAAGGGTCTATTGTTGACATGTTCTGTTCATTTTACCTTTTTACCTCTTACTCGTTCCTCTTCTGTCTTTGTTCAGTTCATCAGTTTTGTTCTCATTTTTATATTACTTCATGTTGACATTCATTCATTGTTCATTTTTATGCTGTGCTTTGTTATATATTTCTTTATTTATAATAATGAATAATTTACCTTAACCAATGTTGTGGCAAATTCGATGTGTCCCTTCAGTCCCTTCAGACCAAGGCAGACAAGCCCCTTGTTTGGCTGTCCACAAATCATCCACAAATGACTGAAGTTTGCTATATTTGCTAGATTTATACTCTTCCACACAATTCATCTAGACCGAGCAGCCCCATTTTGCTGTCCAAGAAAAGAAGGTAGTACATCCACAAATGACTGAAGTTTGCTTTATTTCTTTTATATTACGACACAATTCATCCAGCTGAAGTAGCCCCCATTTGGCTGTCCAGGTAAAGCAGGTACACAAATACTAAAGATTGCAATATTTAAAGTCTTCCAGTGTGTAATTTTACTCTGCACAATTCAGCCAGGCTCAGCAACCTCACTTGATAAGTCCCATAGTTTCCAGGAGAAAGGTTCAGTCACATTGTGTCCTCTACAGAGCTACCTTGATGTTCTAAACTTACTCCACTTTACCAAAGGTTAATGTTTTTTTGTTTTGTTTTTTTAATACAACATTTATTGCTCTTTTAGACAAATCATTTCTTTGTTTCCTACAGAAACAAAAAACGCTAGTTGGATACATCCACAACCTGTCACAGCTAAAACACGATGCAAAAAGGCCATACTTTGAGGCAGAAATTCAACAAAAACACAAAGTTCAGAAACCTGTAGTCTTCACACCAGAACTCTACACTCAGTTTGAAGCAGTAAACAATGATAGGTAAGACTTCTCATTAAGATAAATACCTGTCCATTTGCCTTTGTTGACACTGTTCATCTTTAATCTACAATCTTATGTCTTAAAACAGAAGTCCAGTACACCTACATGATGTCCAACTACAACCAACACCTCTCACTGAAGGGGCACACGATGTCCTGTACACCCACAAATCAAGTCAGCTTGACTACAGTTATAATCTGATAATCTGACAATTTCAACAAAAGAAAAAGACCTCAGAAATACTAAAAGTAAAGACATCATATCAGAGAGTAAGTACAAAAAAAAACACTTTTGTCACATTTGTCCCCAAAAACACTAAATCACAGATATGCCACTATCTGCCTCAAAGTCAACTGTGAGAAATGCAACACTTACTTGAAGTCATCATGCATAACCCATTACACACACGGTACACTCATAATTAAGACACCAACCAACATCAGAACTGTGAATATCAAAAACGATCTCATTAGATCTGTTAATGATGGTCCAGATAATGCCAGCACACACACCATCATCGACTCCTTGCTTGCTCTACCACCTGTAACTGTCACAATACACAAGGACAATTTGACAAACATATCAACTGCAATCGAAACTCCTATCCTGCACCATGTCATACCTAAGATAACATTTACACCACCCTCACCCCCACCCAGTCCTCCACTTCAAGTCCTTCGCTTGCAATGCGAATTGCCTGTGCGCTGATTTGCAGCGAAAACAAGAAAAAGAAAAGAAGAATATGGAGGAGGAAATGGTTGGGGGATTGTGTGTTCTGCAACGAGAGTGGTCTATAACTCCTCCCCGAACTCCCCGCTGCTCTGTATCTTGCTCTCTCATTGGCTGTCGGTCATCGCCGATGTAGTTTTCAGTCAGAACACTTTTCACACTGCAGGATTTTGAATCGTCGACAGGTCCAGATATTTAGCATGCCAAATATCTCACGGGCGTCGGCGACTCGTCGGCGATTCTCTCAGATCGCGTCTTTGCTCATTCACACTGCGTGATTGTCACTCGCGTGAACGAGCACCGATTTGCCTGTGATTTCGGGCATTTGTCAGCGATTTCTCAAAACCTGTCGGCGAGCCAAAATCGGGGCTAAAATCGTGCAGTCTGAACTCTGCTTAAGTGTGTATATGTATAATCTGTAATTTACATATTTTTATTGTGTACATGTGTATGTTGTATATCGTGCATTGCCATCTGTATTGTCTGTAAGTCTGAAGCGAGCGCTCAAGAATTTCAACATGATGTAGTGAGTTGGTAAAAACTAATGTGTACAAATTTTAAAATTTTGTATGGTTTGTGCCTTAAAACATTAAATTTTCTCATAAATTGGTGTAAATTTGTCATCTTTTCATTTATTAGTTCATTATGTTATTTAAATTGGTGTAATTGGTATAAATCTTAATTTATAAGTTCATTATGTACTTTATTGCTGTTATTCTTAACGCTATCGTTTCGAGGTAATGCGAATCAGAATCAGTTAAATATTGTCGAAGACTGCAGCCGGTACACCTTTATTATTCTACAGGTGAGCAAAACCAATTCCAAAACTGCTTGAAACTAACGTAAAACACTTTGTTTCAAAGATCTATGTGTTTATTTTTGTTAGGTTTATGTACGACTGTTTATCGACTTATGTATTAGACATCAGAGGGACAAATATGTGAATGTGAAGTGAAATATAAGACAACAAATGTGTGAAAAGTGCTCTTGGATGTTTTTAAAGAGTTTATAATGTTGATTGTTATTAAATGAGAAAGTTTAAGTGAGTTAATTGTGTGTTTGTAATTGGAAGTTATTGGAGCCAAAATGGCGGTGTAAGCGTGCATGAGTTTGAACCAAAATGGCGACTTGCATGTAAAACATGAAGATTGCGTGAAACAAAATGTCATGTTAATTTGTGACAGTTTAAAGATGAGATTAATGTCTCGTGAATGTTGAAGTGATGTGAAATACATTGTTTTATTGAAAATCCCGTAAAAGGTGAATCTATTTTGTTTAGGGTGACCACATCAAACAAACCAAATGTGGGACAAACCAACACTAAAACATAACGTGAAACTGTTTTAACGTCTGTCTAACTTAATAAAAACACTTTGTTCTTTAGTCCCTTCCAGAAAACACCATTACATCACAAAGTAACACAACATTTCTTCATTTTACATATCATTTAAATTCAACATCACTGAGCCCAAAGGCATTGTCCATTAACTTGGACATTTTGTTCTGTTGTTCCCTTTCCATGTTTGATTCGCATGTGTTGTGACGCCTAATGTCATATTCTCCTCCATGTGAAATAGAAAAGCTGCTTTTACGTAGACTGCAAAACACTCTTTTGGTGACATCTCCTTCTATCGGCCTCACCCAGTCTTTACTAAAAGAACATTTTCTCTTTTTTGTTGCCATTATGCCATCTTGTAAAATCTTAATTTACCGAATTCTCCATTTGTTTTCTGACATGGAACGAAATCACAGCTCCACATTTTGATTGACAGCTGTCACAACCTACTAGTGACCGTGTTTACTCCTTTCTTTTCAACCATCGGATAGGATTTAAAAAACGGCTGTTGTATTTGTGTAAGGTGGGATGTTACTTCTGATGAAGCACTGTTAAATACAGGTGAAAAACGATGCCGCAAAAAGAATAAAATGCATGCACTGGTGGATCCAAAATGGTCAATATTCATATTCATGCATTTTATTCATATTTTATGTTAATCATTTATGGCTTATGATTTATCAATATTACTTTTGATTTCATATATTCATGTACTCCAACTTATTGTACCCTTATGGTCATTATTCTTTTATATTTAAGAGTATGTGTGCTTGTTATATTCAGTTGTTCTTTAAAGTGTTCCAGTGTGACAGGTCATGTTGACATGTTTGTGGTCAGATATTGGACGTCTGCCAAATACTGCAAAAAAAAACAAAACAAAAAAACTTGAATTTACTAGATACTCCAAACACTTTCTTAACCATTCATTGCTCTTTTAGACAAACCATTTCTTTGTTTCCTACAGATGGAAGACAGGCAAAAAAACGCTAGTTTGATACATCCACAACCTATCAAAGGTAAAACACAAAGTTCAGAAACTTGTAGTCTTCACACCAGAACTCTACACTCAGTTTGAAGCAGTAAACAATGTTAGGTAAGACTTCTCATTAAGATAAATACCTGTCCATTTGCATTTGTTGACACTGTTCATCTTCAATCTACAATCTTATGTCTTAAAACAGAAGTCCAGTACACCTACATGATGTCCAACTACAACCATCACGTCTCACTGAAGGGGCACACGATGTCCTGTACACCCACAAATCAAGTCAGCTTGACTACAGTTATAATCCGACAATTTCAACAAAAGAAAAAGACCTTCCCATCTCAGAAATACTGAAAGTAAAGACATCATATCAGAGAGTAAGTACAAAAAAAACTACTATTGTGGATGAGAAACGGCCTTATTCACCTACTAGTTGCATATATATTTTATGTTGAATGAATTTGTTAACTTGGGTTTTTTTATTGCTTAATGCAGGTGAATGTCAAGGCAAAGATTATTCAATAGAATAGTCAAAGGCACAACTTTGTTTGTGATGGAAAGTTTCTCCTGAATACTTCCTACACTATTGCTGACAGTACGGCTTCCATAGACTTCACTGTGTGGAACAACACTGCCATCACCTTTGGATCCTGGTGTTTGATCTCTAATGTATCAATTCGGCACTTTAAAGGGAAAACCTTTATCTCGTCACGAAAGACACTGAACTCAGACCACTTCACAGAACCTTACTGCAGATATTATTGGTGCGAACATTCATGTTTTGCACATTTGTCCCCAAAAACACTAAATCACAGATATGCCACTATCTGCCTCAAAGTCAACTGTGAGAAATGCAACACTTACTTGAAGTCATCATGCATAACCCATTACACACACGGTACACTCATAATTAAGACACCAACCAACATCAGAACTGTGAGTATCGAAAACGATCTCATTAGATCTGTTAATGATGGTCCAGATAATGCCAGCACACACACCATCATCGACTCCTTGCTTGCTCTACCACCTGTAACTGTCACAATACACAAGGACAATTTGACAAACATATCAACTGCAATCGAAACTCCTACCCTGCACCATGTCATACCTAAGATAACATTTACACCACCCTCAGCCCCACCCCCACTTCACTTCACTGTTTCCATTCGATGAAGACCTGGAGGAAATAATGATGGCAGACTTCCCATGTAGTGAATCAACCCCCACAACATCAATCCCTCCAAACACAACCCCTGCAACAACCACACCATCTGCAGTTACTTCCCCTACAGAAGCAAGTACTCCCCCCATCTAAAATCTTGCTTATGTAAACCTACTTAACATGCATGTGCATACACACACACACACACACACACACAACTACATGTACATAATGCATACACCACACCCATAAACGCACACCTACGTACATGTACGTAATTCATACACGCACATTCATATACTTACGTACATGTACGTAATATACTTGCACACATTCATTCATCTACATACATGATTAATACACATGCACTGTGGTTTTAAGACACCACTTCACAGAATCCTGTTTTATGCATGTACAGGGAGTGCAGAATTATTAGGCAAGTTGATTTTCTGATCATATTTTTTTTCCAAGCACATTTTACCAATTCCAATCCACATCAATCTTAATATCTAATATTAATATTGTTTTTAATCATTTATAAGTGATATATAATTGTTCATGAAGGCTGGAAATGAAAAATGCCTTATATTCAGGTGTGCAGAATTATTAGGCAGGTTTTCTTTTACAGATAAAATGAGCCAAAAAAGAGATTTAACTCAGACTGAAAAGTCAAAAATTATTAAATACTCATGAGAAGGACGCAATACTAATGTAATACTAGAAATTGCAAAGTTAAAGCATGACCATTGGACAGTGAAATGCTCATTGGGTCAGCGGGGTCAGACAAAAACAGCTGGAGAAGAAAAGACACGTTAACTGCAAAATAATTAAGAATTAAGGTGAAGAATTAAGTGTGAAACCATCAGGAACCCTTTAGTCTCCAGCGCCACCATTTCCCAGTACTGAAACCTACCTGGAGTCTTCAGAAGTGTGAGGTGTCAGGATGTCAGAGACTTAGGTTAGGTGAAGAATCCTAAAAAATGACCCGCTCTTAATAAGAATCACAAGCTGAAGTGTTATAAAATACATGAAGACTGGGATTTTATAGGCCTTATAGACAGACAGCTTGAGAGTGACTCCTGAAGGACCAGCACCACATCCTCTTGTACCACTGTTTGAAGAATTTATCTTCCAGAATCTGGCAGTAAGGTGTGGGAGTTCACTTTAAGTCCATTTCTTATCCTGAAATGTCCATCTTGCAGAGATGGACTAAATGATCTTCCAAAACTTACTGCCAGATTCTGGAAAATAAATTCTTCAAACAGTGGTACAAGAGGATGTGGTGCTGGTTTCTAGTATTGCATTAGTATTGCGTCCTTCTCATGAGTATTTAATAATTTTTGACTTTTCAGTCTGAGTTAAATCTCTTTTTTGGCTCATTTTATCTGTAAAAGAAAACCTGCCTAATAATTCTGCACACCTGAATATAGGGCATTTTTCATTTCCAGCCTTCATGAACAATTATATATCACTTATAAATGATTAAAAACAATATTAATAGTAGTTATTAAGATTGATGTGGATTGGAATTGGTAAAATGTGCTTGGAAAAAAAATATGATCAGAAAATCAACTTGCCTAATAATTCTGCACTCCCTGTATGCTTCCTATATACTTTTATTATTTTACACATCCATTCTTCTAGAAGAGTTTCACTAATTAAACAAATTCATGTTCATGTAGTTAAATACTAATTTTATTAATAGAAAGGACTTCAAACTGTTATAATCCATCTGGCTTGCTGATTTTTAAAATGCGGTTGTCACTTCATTTTAATGAATGCATGTCCAATTGTATATCCTTTATTTTCCACTTTTTTTTTAAATACAGTTCATTTTGCTCAAAATTAAAACTCAACACTTAAAACAACTGGTTACAGAAAATGGTACAAAGCAATTTTGACGAGTTCTGTTAGGAACAAACCTGACCGGTATTATAGTATTTTTCTCTTTTTTTTTGGCAGAATTTAAGCAATTGGTAGATTTTCCAAACTCTTAATTCTAACACCACAACAAATCAAAGGTGCAGCAGAGCAATTACCAAGACTAGCTACTGCCAATACACCCAGACATGCTCATGTGAGCACATATGCATATGAAATAATCCCACATATAACATACATGAAATTACCTCATATCATGTCTATACATTTGAACATTGTGAAGATACAGAGTTTCTGAAACATGCTGTAACTGCTATGGAAAACACTGCTCAAGTATTTGAATGTTGTGCTACAACATTGTGCTACAGAATGATACATGCTACGACTGGCTGTTGTTGGGGAAATAAACCAATCTACACCATGTAAATAATAATGTAAATATGCCAGATTGAATTAGAACAGATGGAATCTGCCTGCACCATTTAGAGTTTCATGACTGTAATTTTCATTCTTATGGTTTGAATTCTGTGTGAGACGACTTTATACAATTGTGTGTAATGAGTAATTCTGACTCCTTCATTTTCCAAATAAGCATTGTACTAATCTGTATTCCTCTTGGATTAGATACAAGTGTTTTTAGCTGTGTTCATTCTCATCTGAACTTCTATTGATTTTGAGTTCATTCCCACCTGTGCTTCTGAACCAGCTGTTTTGCATGTACGTTCAATTTCTGCTCTTCCTGCTCTGTATCTGGGGCTTGTGGGCTGTGGGGGGCTGTGCTGTGACAGTCTCACCTCAGTTGAAGTGTATGCGCTGATGAACGGCCTCCGAACCAAACTGCAGCAGCGCAAAAAGGATGCTTTTTTCGGAGCAAAAGTTGACCGTGTCCTCCTCTCCTCCGTTAATCTTAGGGTTGACAGGCTCAAGAGAGAATTCACGAGTTTCTATGATACCGCGGAGCAATACCTTGAGAAATGGTTTGATTTCTCCGAAACTGGGCACCTGTTCAACATCCAGTGTTTCAATCTAAAGGAAAAGCAAGAAATCAGCTACCAGAAATGAACCGCAGCTGTATCTGCCCTTCAGATGGAGGATGAGCTTGACCTGGACGAGCTCTACAACGAGAGCTGTGTTCTGAAAGAGATATTGCCTCATCTGGAGATACACAGTCACCCTGTAGGTGAGCTTTGGGCCCAAGCACTCAGGAGCAGGTCTGCGTTCCCACAGTATGCCAAGATACTGTCTTTCATTTTGAGCATCCCCGTGAGCAATGCATACTCAGAACGGGCGTTTTCAATTATGAAAGGTGCCTGGACCGATGTGAGAAACAGGTGCTCATTTAACCTGGTCCACAGCGAAATCAAAGTAAAAATGAATTTGGTGATGAATTGCGCAGACTTCCATAAATACATCCTGGGAAAGACAGGAGTGCTGGAAACAGTGAAAACCTCAGCGAAATATGCTGACGTCGGGCCTCCACAACCTAGGTAGGCTATGTGTGAATTTAAAGTTTTATTGTTTCTATTCATTTATCTAATTAATCTATATGCACAAAGACAATTTTTGTCCCCTTTTTGTTTTAAGCCTTGATGAAGAGAGCGCAAGTTGCTGCAGCCGCGAGGAGGACGGTGATGCACGCTAAAGAGTGATTGATTGTTCGCGGCACTGTGTACAAAAAATCACTACACAATTATTTCGTTATTTTCGTTTACTTACAACAGTCATTGTTTTTTTTGTTTTTTTTTCACAATGACATCTGAGTTCATTATTTTAATATTTTTATGGCAGACTACGCGTCCGCGTCCCGAATTTCAGCCTGGAATCTCATCTGGTCACCCTAATCATGCATCATGTTTGTTGTGCTTTTTGCAAAATAAAGAAAACTTTTTGTTTTTACTCTGAGTGTACACAAATAAAAGAAGATATTCAACAGATTCAAATGGTGTATAGCTCTTAAAGGTGCCTTCGAATGAAAAATTGAATTTATCTTGGTATAGTTGAATAACAAGAGTTCAGTACATGGAAATGACATACAGCGAAAAATGGCAGATGGAGCAATAATAACTGACATGATCCATGATATCATGATATTTTTAGTGATATTTGTAAATTGTCTTTCTAAATGTTTCGTTAGCATGTTGCTAATGTACTGTTAAATGTGGTTAAAGTTACCATCGTTTCTTACTGTATTCACGGAGACAAGAGCCGTCGCTATTTTCATTTTTAAACACTTGCAGTCTGTATAATTCATAAACACAACTTCATTCTTTATAAATCTCTCCAACAGTGTAGCATTAGCTGTTAGCCACGGAGCACAGCCTCAAATTCATTCAGAATCAGAAGTAAATAATATAACAGTATACAATACTCGCATAATCCGACGCATGCATGCCGCATGTAAATATATTCAAGAATACTAAAGAACTACACAAAAATCAAGCGTTAGCATCAGTTCTGGCAGATCACATCAGCCAAGCTTGCGTCAGCTGACTCCCAGGTAATGACTGACCCAATGAAATCTTTAGAATCGGTTGCTGGGTGGGGTTTGGTCCCGTTGTAGTTTAGGACAAGAAGAATAAATCAGTCGACAACAACAATCAGTCACCCTCACGTGAAGAAGAATGCCTCCAAGGTCAACATCAGTAGTCTGGCGCTACTTTACGTTAGATTCGACAAAAAATGAAGTTAAATGCCAAATTTGCTTAACATATGTGAGACATTGGCCACGTTCACACAGCAGCAGAGTACGGTTGTCAGTCCTGTATTTGAGGACTTAACCCATTTCTTTTTTTAACAGATAATTTCTCCAGCCTTTGAAAAAATCCTCTCACAAGGGACACTTGTTGCTTGCATGCACAGATAATTTTTAGCAAGGGCATAAAAATGAGGGGAAATTACAGCTCTCTCTTTCCACTAACTTAGAGGATCGTGAATTCTGGGCAAAAATGCATCTCTGAGGTCCTTTTTCACTTCTACTGTGGCATCAGCTGTAGCACTGTGTATTATCTGGGTTTCACGGATACGATTATCAAAAAGTTCCCATAAACTGTCCTGGGTTGTTGTTGTTGTTGGGCCTGATGTTGACTGTGGCTCAACAGTTATGTATTACTAACAATCTCACAATGGTCTCCTCTAAAGTTTGGGAACATTCACACATCATTTATACACGTTAAAACGTGATATCACTGTTTAAAAATCAAAAATTTGAAAAGAGAACTGAGTAAATGTCTTACGAGTACATGCGAACATTTTGGATCTTCTGTTTTAAAGGGAAAAGCATGCATGTCCCCTTTCTCCAGTTTTTACTGTCTTGCCTGGCTGTTCACATTTCAAACACCCAAAATTCCCATTGAATCGAACACTATTGAACAGTAATGCTTTTGCAGGTAAATCACAAGTCCCTGCAGTGGTAAAGACTTTGCATGTGAAAGGTTCAGGGGATTCAGAAAACTGAACAAGTACTCAATCTCTTTGTAAAGAGTGTCACACAGTGGTTTGACTCACCAAACCAAAGGCCTGCAAAAATCATGTTTTTGTACGCTCTACAAAGCTCAGCTCATTAATGATACAGTAAAAAGGCCAAACTGAGAATTTGGATGATTTGAAAATAGGAATGCCATCCGTGTCCCACATTAAAGATATATTGCAGGAATCACAAAGTGTCCCATTGCTAGCTAGTAAATTCTGATATATTTTCCATCATATATTTCTTCAATATTGCACTGGCTCTTTTTCTCTCTAATAAATCTAAATTTTAACTCAAAACTCTCTGAATTTATGCATAAATAAGCCAAACACTTCTGTTACAGGAACGACAAGCCTGAGATTTCAGTCATTTTTGCCAAAATGTGCAGTTATTTTGCCTTAGTAGGGCGGCTAGGGCTCCACATGATTACACCAGGTGTGCGGTACACCTGAGCCTCATGATTGAGCAATTGCAGATAGGTGACAGTTCAAATAGCCTAAATGTTCCAGGGTGCACTTTTTCTTGTAATAAAAAGGCTCAAACAAGTCTGAAAACTGTTGTAAACTTGACACTTAAATTTATTTGACAGTCCATATAATTACCTTTTTTATATTTTAAAATATAAAGTATAAAGTTAAATATAAAGTTTAATATAAAGTTTATACACATTTAATCTGTTAACTCTTGATATTTTGACATGCATAATGTCATTCAAAGCATTTTTGCCTCTCAGAACTTTCTCATGTTCTATTTTTATTTTTCATAAAGAATTTTAGAAACATACAAAGTTGGAACCTAAATAAGAAGAATAAGAGAATCACCACTTGGTATCCTCAGCTTAGAAAAAGCAACATCTAATTTTAACATCTTGAAAGAGATTACTGAAAAATAATAAAGAGATCTCCCATGTCTCTCACACCACACTCTTGTGAGAAAAAAAAGAGTCAGTTTTTCTGACAGAGTCTCAAAAGAGATTACAGAAAGATAATTAAGAGATCTCCAACGTTTCTCACATCACATTCTCCGTTTTGACTCCATTTCTCTCAGATATTTCTTATGTCTCATTTTTGTCTGTTTTTATGACACATCTGAGGCACTGCTGATACTGAAATGAGAGATATGAGAATTACATCGTCTTATGAGCTTAGAAAGAGCAATAAGTCTTGAAGGAGGCTGCAGCAAGAAAATAAAGAGTTTCTTCTACCACTCTCTGTTTTGCAAACACTTTGTTTGTCAGAATGATGAAAGCCAGATTGAAGGTTGATTTTGACTTTTATATATCTGTAAATAATGTTGAGGAATTAATTTTCATCTGGTGTTATAAAGATGTGTTGTGCTCTAGTGTTGACAATATGTTGTGCTTTGGAGATGTTTTGAGCTAAATGTTTTTAATGAAATCACTCATAACTTTTTGTTATGGTTTTTAAAATGTATTTTGTAGAGAAATTTTGTTTGTATTAATAAAGAGGTTTTCAAATTAAAAAAAAAAAAAAATCTCAAGTTTGACTCTTTTTCTCTCTCTGATATTTCTAATTTCTGTCTACTTTTTTTTTTTTTCTCCTAAGGAATTTTAGGAGAAACATCTGAAACTCTGATAATAAAATGAGTTATAAATGAGAATCACAACTAAGTCTCATGAGCTTAGGAAAAGCAACCACTGAGTAATATTTTTTTTTTTCCTATGGGTATTTATATATACATGTATCCTGCAGTGAGAATAATGGAAATCACTATATATGACTGCGCTGTCATTGTTACATTTATTTCTTAATTAATTGGAAGGTTGATCATTTTAGATAACATGCTAGACACCCACCTGACAACCATCAATGCTGCCAACAAGGTGACTATTACATCAAGCAGTCCTAACATGGCCTAGTGCATACAAATGATATGATTGGAAAAGAAATGGACAATTAAGTGCACTTGATTTGATATGTTAAAAATGTAATTGCCTTCGCTATCCTGTGCACAATCCTGTGTACTGTAGCCCATGGGATATGAAATGTGTTTGCCACTTCTCTGTATGATGTTGCGCTCGCTAACCAGTACACAAACACAGACACCTGGATCTCAAGTCCCCATCCTTGGTCAGAAGGACGGCGGAGAATTTGAATAAGGCTGAACAGTGATTGTCGTGACACTCTGAAATCTGCTTTCAAGTCACCGGTGCCATCAAACAGCCTGTCTAACACAGGGACTCGTTCATTCAGCTGCAAGTATCTATTTGTCCTAATCTTGAAAAAAGAAATCACACCAAACCTGTTTAAACTTTGCTTGAGTTATGTATTGTAAATACAATGTTTTTTTTTTTTTTTTTTTTTTTTTTACTAACACAAGGGGTTCTGTGAGAGGACTGTAGTGGGTAGTGACAGTAACATTTTGATAATTGATCATTTTAGAGTTGTTTGTAACACTGGTTTTATGTGTACTGTAACAGTTGAAAATGGAAATGGTTAAGAAAATTTGGTTGAGGTAAATATCTTCAGTACTATAACGGACCCACTAGGTGTCAGTGAATATCAATATAATGGTAGTTTAACATTTTCATCATACCACTCGTTTTTTAATAGACAACAGAACTTCACAGAAATCCGGGGGGGGGGGGGGGGGAAATCCCAACATCATCTCTAGTGTTAATCAGAAGTTCCACAGATTCCTTGACATCTGCTTGAAATAGTACCGGTACCTTGTGAATCACAGGAGAGCATCCCAAAAGAATCGAACCATTTTAGTTTCAAATCTTATGTAACAGTACTGTCTATAGAAAAGATATTCACATAATGCCTGCCTACGTTGTCCACTCACAAACAACTTGACGCCCAAAAACAAGTCATTTTACTGATGACTGCTTAATATCCATGCATATAATTGTGTTAAGAAGTTACATAAATGAGCGTGACTTTAAACAGCAGATGTTTGACAAAAGAGATGCAAGCTTGTTAGGAAAGTGTGGGCGGAAAGCTCTTATATGGACATGGTTTGGGCATGCTTTATGCAAATAACTGACTTTGTGCATGTAACCACTCTTTTAGAATACTCGAAATTTACTGAAATAAGAATGAGGCTAAGAAAAATTCATGTGAGTACGAATGTGTGAATTAGGCAGAGATTTTTCATGAGCAATTCTCCTGTGCATACAAATACAAAATCCACAAAATTAGTGAATGAGACCCAATATTTATCATGCACTTTTGACTCTACAACTTTGCAAAATGTTTACATTTACTTACAACTATAATATACGCTGCATGAAAGGAAATATTCAAAAACCATAATGGGTTACTTTAAAATTAAAATACTATTTTACACTTTGTTTTTATATTTTATGGTAAGTAAAAAAAAAAAAAAATTGAAAATAAAAAAAAGGTGGCTGTCACAAAAATATTTTGGACATAGCTGTTTTCAATATCAAAGTTATGACACACTGATGCTCCATTTACATAGAATACCAATGTTTCCCTACCAACTACCAAGCTCCCTGTATTGTGACAAAACATTGATACTCAATTTTTGAAGAAAAATGAAGAAACATTGTATGTGGAAAAAGAAAAAAAGTTTTTTTTTATGATTTAAGCCCCGATGCTTCTTATGCTGCTGCTTCTATTTGTCCCGGACCCTCTTCTCTTTTCGCCGCTTCTGGATCACCTTCTTAACCCGCCGGTCGCCCTTTGTGTTTCTGTGCATCCCCTGCAGAGTGGCGCCCTTCGTCAACACCACCTTCCTGACCTTTAGCGGTAAGAGCTGTTCTGAAGAAAACTTCCGCTTCAGGCAAGCCTTTAGGGGTGTCAGCCTGACTGTGGGGTTCCCCCTTCTGGCCCGACGCATCAGGCGGCTTGTGATGGCGGCGGGGGCGGCTGTCTCTTCTCTGGCGGTGGCAGCGACAGCTGCGCCCTGTCAAAGAGGAGTGAAATGTTAGTCTGACATTTGATAAAGTGCTGTTTTTTGGTGGTGGGTTTTTTTGGGGGTTTTTTTTCACTTTACCTGGCTCGAGTCTGAGGTAGACTCCTCTTGCTTGGCGGGAGCCTCTGCGCTGGCCGATGAAGAAGAGGAGGAGGAGGACGAGGGGCTGGACGACACAAGGAGGATACGTCGGCGGGGCGTCGACATCTTTTGCCGGCTGGAAGAAGAGGGACCCCCCCATCGCCGGCTTGATGGGACTAAGGTCCACACCCTCCAGCGCCTGCTCGAAGAGCCTCCTGTGCTCCAACGCCTGTTTCGCCATCAGGTTCATCGCGTAGAACTTGTCGGCTGTCCTCACGTCATGACACATTTGGCCACTTTCATGCGGTCGTCCTCCCCGTGAGTGTACTTGGCCTGAAAATAAAATGAAAACAAAGGGGGTGAGATGGACACGTACCACCACGCTGAGACAAAAAAAGGTACTCGAGAAAGGAATGCTTACGTGGCTGGTAATCGATGTCCTCAAGTCCGTGAAAGTCAGACAGCCGGGCAGCTTCATTTCCCTCCACGCCTCCTGGAAGTAATTGTTCAGGTTTTTGCAGGGGTTTGGCGTGGAGGTAAAGAAAAAATGCTTGGCCGTCTTCCCCCCCAGCAGCTTGCTCCTCAGCGCCAGGAAACGCCTGGCCCACTCGTACTCCTCCTCCAGGAGCGCCACCTGGGCCGGCCCGTACGCCTGGTTCGTCTTGTGGCTTTCGATCTGAGAAGAAACGACACAACGCGAGTTAACGACCGTGCCGGGCACGGGTACAAAATGAACTGTTTTAGGAAATGTAAACCACTCACGTTTATGACGTAGGACTTCTCAGACGGCTGATGCCCTTACCTGCCGGTCTCCCACCTGCCGCCTATCCCCGTAGGATGTCTGTGGATAGAACGAACGTGCGAACGGTACAACTTCAAGGAACACACAACACTCCAAAATACACCGGTTCAACTTCAAGTAAAAACGCACACACAGATGTATAAAAATAGGAGAAAATCTCAACGTTTGTACACAGGTGGCTTACTGGCTCCCTGTCAAATAAACAGCAGGCAGGAGCCAGCTTCCCTTACTCGGCAGCCTCCCACCTGCTGTCTATTCGACGGGGACCGTGTAGGATTTTTGGGGATGCAGCGAGTTTCACAATGACAACAGTGGGTTTCGTTTCACGGCTTTTTAACATCTATTACGTTATAATAACACAGCACTGCAAGAAAAAAAAGGTAAAAAATCTCAACGTTTGTACACAGGTGGCTTACTGGCACCCTGTAAAATAAATAGCACGCGAGAGGCAGGTTCCCTTACTCCGCAGCCTCCCACATCCTATCTATTCGACGGGGACCGTCTAGGATTTTTGGGGATGCAGCTAGGGCTGTGGCGGTCGGCATGACAACCGCGCCATCGCGGTGGTGGAGTGTCACCGGCGGTAGTGTGAGGTCACAGACCACGTGAATGGTTGAACAAAATAATAAGAATTAAGTGCAGTTTGTGTGTAGGCTAATAATAATAACAACAGTTGCAATAGTAATTTATAGCCTTCCCTACAGATTTATAAATCTGTAGGGAAGTATGGCGTTTCCTTTAGACTGGCACGTTTTGGCATAATTCATCAAATTCGAGTTCAGCCATGGATCTTGTTGGAAAACCAAATGTTACATCGCCGATCTGGGAATATTTTGGATTCGTGCCGAACGAGAAAGGGGAACCAAACAATTTAGATGATGCCATTTGTAGGCTTTGTGAGAAAAAAAGGTAACACTTTATTTTAAGGTGACATTAATACAGAGTAATTACCTCATTAAGTACTTAGTAGTAGACGGTGTAATAACATGCAACAAAATGTACTTAATATGTAACTAAGTTATGGAACAGAATGTACTTACAGATTGTAATTATGCACATGTAATAGGCAGCAACTGTTACACTTATGTAACAGGGTGAGTCCGTTACACAGCTACCTACTGATGTAACAAAAGATCTTGTTACATATGTGTTACAATGTAATTATATAAAAAGTACTTAGTACTACACAATGTAACAACAAGTACCTACATATGTTACTAAGGTGTGGAAAAGCCTGTGGTTACATAGGGTAATTTTGTATGTTCTGTAGGCTGCTACACATATGAAAGGGCAAAGTTGATTACACAGCTGTTGGTGTAACAGGGTGATCCAGATCTTTTTAATTATTTATTCTCACAAAACACTGCTACATCAGAAGAGCATAATTCTTGCCACAAATCATTGCTGCTCACATAGGATCTGCATGAGCACAGACCATCCCAACAGAAGGTAAAATGGTAAAACAATAGCTTCTCTTCCTCTTCTTTCCATATGAATTGCTACGAGCTGCATAATGGACGTAAGTCAGATGTGAATGAATCAACGGCTTACAACCTATCAAGTTCTGTAGTAGGCCTATGTGTTGTACTTTAGTTTGTACCTTGCCATCTTAGTTTGAATTAACTCGTCACAGCTTAAATAAATGCGCTAGCTTCGTAATAACAATTAAATTACAGAATATTACATGGGATAAGCATAAAATAAGTATCAAGAGTGTACTTAAGTGTACTTCATGTATATAGCTATATACCTTATCCATCTGTAACGTAGTTTGAATCTACTCACAAGTTCACAGTTTAAATACATGCACTAGCTTCCTAATTTCATTTAAATTACAGAATATTACACAGGGATAAGCTACGTAAAATAAAGTGTATCAAGAGTGTACTTAAGTGTGCTTCATGTGTATCTATACCTTATCCATCTGTAACATAGTTTGAATTGACTCACTAATTCACTTTAAATACATGCACTAGCTTCCTAATTACATTTAAATTACAAAATATTACACTGGGATAAGCTACGTGAAATAAAGTGTATCAAAATTGTACTTAAGTGTACTTCATGTGTATCTATACCTTATCCATCTGTAACATAGTTTGAATTGACTCACTAGTTCACAGTTTAAATACATGCACTAGCTTCCTAATTACATTTAAATTACAAAATATTACACTGGGATAAGCTACGTAAAATAAAGTGTATCAAAATTGTACTTAAGTGTACTTCATGTGTATCTATACCTTATCCATCTTTAATATAGTTTGAATTGACTCACTAATTCACAGTTTAAATACATGCACTAGCTTCCTAATTACATTTAAATTACAAAATATTACACTGGGATAAGCTACGTAAAATAAAGTGTATCAAAATTGTACTTAAGTGTACTTCATGTGTATCTATACCTTATCCATCTTTAATATAGTTTGAATTGACTCACTAGTTCACAGTTTAAATACATGCACTAGCTTCCTAATTACATTTAAATTACAAAATATTACACTGGGATAAGCTACGTAAAATAAAGTGTATCAAAATTTTACTTAAGTGTACTTCATGTGTATCTATACCTTATCCATCTGTAACATAGTTTGAATTGACTCACTAATTCACTTTAAATACATGCACTAGCTTCCTAATTACATTTAAATTACAAAATATTACACTAGGATAAGCTACGTAAAATAAAGTGTATCAAAATTGTACTTAAGTGTACTTCATGTGTATCTATACCTTATCCATCTTTAATATAGTTTGAATTGACTCACTAATTCACAGTTTAAATACATGCACTAGCTTCCTAATTACATTTAAATTACAAAATATTACACTGGGATAAGCTACGTAAAATAAAGTGTATCAAAATTGTACTTAAGTGTACTTCATGTGTATCTATACCTTATCCATCTTTAATATAGTTTGAATTGACTCACTAGTTCACAGTTTAAATACATGCACTAGCTTCCTAATTACATTTAAATTACAAAATATTACACTGGGATAAGCTACGTAAAATAAAGTGTATCACACATGAATAATACTTGTGCACTCAACTGTGTGGTAAACAGAGCGGGATGTGGAAAATTATACCCAAATCTTAAGGTCCGGTTTCACAGGCAGTGTTCAGATTAAGCCAGGATTAGGCCTTAGTTCAATTAGGACATTTAAGTAGCTTTTAGAAATGTTACTGGTGTGTATCTTGAGACAAAACAATGGCACTGACATATTTTAAGATACATCAGTGCAAGTTACTTTCAGTTAAAACAGCTCAAACATGCATTTTAGCTTAGAACTAGCTTAAGCCTTGTCTGTGAAACCAAGGATAAGTGTTCTTATACTTTCTATCCACCTGCCTACCAACACATTGATGGAAATGAATGATGTGAGTAGATTTATACAATTCAAAACCTTTATTATTAAGCTTTAAAACAATGGAACACTAGAATAGAATGGCTTTTAATACATTGCTAAGCAAAACATATTACTTAAACACATTTTAAGTGCATTCTAACATAGTGGAACTGCTTGTGAAACAAATTAAATGAATAAATAAAAAACAAAAATAGCCCCAATATAAAACTATAACATTATTAAACTATTAAATATTAAGGGGCTTATCTGTATTTGTACTTGATTGGCAGAAGCTTGCCTTTAGCTTTTAGCTCTTCAATTTTAGTGCTGACCTCTGGAGTCATTGACTCCGCACAACGCTTAGAGTAGTCTAAAAGCTTCTCTTTTTTGAGGTTAAATGGTGGAAGGCTCTTTAAGAATTTTGGACATGCAATTGCAATTTCTGCCAGGGGAGCAGACAGTGCCAGTGTGTTCCGATCCACACCTACCATTTTAAATGCCTTAGTCATGCTCCCCTGACTCTTATAGGCCTTCATAACTTTATGGTACCTATGTACCACATCATCAGTTGTGCGAGCTGCAAAGAAAACAAGAAAAACAGAATTATCAGCCATTCACTTTAAATGGACTACAATAGGATTGCAATTATATATTAAATAGCATTGCTTTCTCCCAACTACTTTTCATAGGCAGCATTATAAATAATCAAAAATATATCAAAGATAATTATTCATTGTTATTCAATATACAAAAAGAAACTGGGTTGGAACCACTGCAGTAGACTACAGACCAGCAGAATTCTTTAAATAGTTTAACATTTTTTGCAGTTGCAAAATGGTTGCCAACCACAGATATACTGTTTAAAGTACCTCTTGCCATTGCCAGAGGATGACGGTGCTTCTTTTTACTTTTCTTGTGGGGTTTCTTCATTTTGGAGAATGAAGTAGATGAAAACAAGGAACTGGAGGTGGAACTGGAACTGGAGGTGGAGCTGGAGGTGGAACTGGAGGTGGAGCTGGAGCTGGAGGTGGAGCTGGAATCATCTGAATCCCGGGATTTGTACTTTTTTGATTTCCCTGCCCCCAAAAAACATCACATTATAAAATCTACTTTTTGTGTGAACTGATTTTCATTGTTATTCTATATTTTTATTTCTTTTTTTATTATTATTATTATGTGCCTTCACACCATAAATAAGACTCAACTGCCACCCAAAGAAAAATAAATATTACTTTGGATGTATTTGAGCTTATATTAGCATGTGCTATCTCCTGACAAAGCTATAGCTGCATGCAAAATTAGTTTAGTTTGATCAAGTTCTTTAAAGGGGTCATGAAATGGGGGAATCAAATTTTCCTTTATAATTTAACATTTGACATACTTTGCAAAAAACAGCTAATTTGAATATCAGCCCCATCCTGATGTTGCAACACCACAATAGAATTAAAAGTAATACAGAGTGGCTCAGGTACAATAATTGACACTAATGGTGCAACATGCAAGCAAACATGTTAGTTATAATGTGTAATCTGTGATCAATGATTGTTCTGATATGTAAGGACTACTTTGCTGCTAAATTGTTTTTGGTGGTTTACTTTATACATTCGTAAATCAAAACAGTGGTCCACTTCACGTTGTTTAATACAGAAATCTTAGTAACAAACTTGTATAACTAGAATTTTAAAAAGTGGACCTCTAGGAACATTATAAAATAATAAAAAGAAAACATTTCATTGACCCTTTACAACTAGTTTAAAAAAGGATATAGAATATACATGTACTTTATACGGTTTTTATTGGGTCACTTTCTCTTTAATTACATGTCTAACATAACAGACCTCACCCAGCCAGTCACCAACCTGTTCTTGCTCTCAACTTTTTCTTCAAGGTGTCAATTTCCTCTTGCATTTTCTTAATTTTTTTCCGCAGTCTTTTATTTTTCTGCTGCAACTTCAGGGAGCTGGTTTTATCTACAATCAACAAAATATTCAATGTACAGTTAATGCATTTTATTTATGAAGCATTTAGAAAGAGGTTTAATGAAAGTGCTAAAGATTTCAATAAGAGATTTAAAAGATAAACAAAAGTTAGCATAATGACATTTAATAACATTTTAACAGAAGGTAAAAAGCATGATATTAAAAATAACTGACTAAACTAAAATCAGTGACAATATGTGATAATAATAGTGGACTTGAAAAATACATGTTAATAAAATAAGCAATGGATGGGTAGGACCTAATGTGCATTCCCTTTTCTTTTAACGTTACCAGTTAAAATTTAAGGAAGTAGCTGCTTTTTATGAAGACACTTCTAAATTTCAATTGAGGAATGCTTACATTCCCAGAATCAAGGCAGAATACAATGAAATAAACTCTTACCACTGAACAGAGTCTCATCACACTGTTCACTCTCCTTGCTGGACACATGATCTTCATCTTCCATTCTCTGGTCTTCTCCTACATGCTTCTCTAACGTTACTTCTTTAGCAGCTTGCAGATCTTGTGTCACATTTTTGGGGCTCTCTACAGTCTCTTCATCCCATATTTTTTGTCCTCTCCTTTTCACTCTTTTGCTGGCCATAGTGGACCTGAGTCCGAATAGTGATGCACACATCAGATATGATGTAAACCACATCATTAAAACATTTTTTGCTATGGTATTTAGTATTAAAAAATGGTGAATCTTAATTTTTCTTAAAAGTGTATGTATATCTGCACAAAAGAGACTAGCAAGGTTCGTAGTAAAGCAGTCAAATGAGACAATAATGCAGTCAACAATCCTATACATAATTTAATACATTTCGATCTCACCTTACTGTATATTCTTCTAAAAAAGTATATCTACCAACAAAAACACTATTACTTACCAGTTGTGTAGGTGTCTCTCCAGGATTCTAAGCGATTCCTTTTCTAACCAATAAAGGCCGTTACTAAGGTCACGTGATAACGCGGTTCGATGACGTATATTACACGTATAGAAATAAACCGCGCAGGTAGGCAGCTAGGCGCGAAATTTAAAATATGGTGTCTTTACATACAGTATCACGACTGCACGAAAAAAATGATAAGATAAAGCTTATCAAATGGATGCAGCGAAAAAAATTATTAGCCAAAATAATGCGATGTGGACACTGCAGAAGAAAAATGAAGTTTGTCAAAGACAACAGAATAGATGGATATGCCTGGTAAGTGGGTTGGAGAAAAAAGTAATTTATTTAAATGTATTTATTTAACAGTTACTGATTACTTTAGTACAATCAATCTTATTTTTTATTTATTTATTTATTTATTTTTTATTAAGGGTGTGCAATCGCAAACAGAGCCACGTCCAAAAGAAGAAAAAATCGATCAGGAACGGATCGATTTTTTCAGGATCCCATAAAGGACTCCATGAATGGTTAATGTTTATTTACAGGTGAGTTAACGTTAACGCAATTTATAAGTTTTTTTTTTTTTTTTAAATCATTAAACACAAAACATGCTTTCTGAGAAATTAAAGTAAAAGTAAGTTACCAATCAGACATGTTACAGGGTTTCCGTGATTGTTTGATCAGATTTGGGCCATAAAGAGGCTTCAGTAACTTAAAATATTATAACGTTAGCAGAAGTCTTAATTATAATTTCGAGTGTTATTCTTTTTTTCGCGGACGAAAAAACAGCATATTCCACTGGCTCGCGGTTTCAGAACATTTAGTAAGTGCTTGCTTATTAAAATGAACCTTTGATGCATTATTATAGCTACTGTTTTATACGTGCCTTATAAATGTTGGTTGTAAAAGTGCATACTTAGTAGTAAAGACCAATAACATTATTTAACACATTCAATATATAGATTAACTATAGTGTCAACACAATAATCCTTATTGTGTTTCTTTAAACTCAATTTTATACTAGGAAAACACAATATGATCAACCTCTATGATCATATGTATTGATATTTTAGTATATAAACCAAGTTTAATATATATGTATAGAATGGACCATAAATTAGCCTGTTTTGCAGTTAAATGCATGCCCCAACCTGTTTAAGTAAAATAATCTGAGATACACAATTTATTTCCTTATTGTTTGGGTTTTTTTCTGTAAGTACATGTGGTATTTAATCGTGCAGGTTTAAAAGTTATTCTAAATTTGATGAAACTGCAGAACATATCAAGAATTATATCTAAAATGTTTTTTTGTTTTATTTGAATGCATGGCAAAAAAAAAAAAAAAATCTATAAATATATATTATGTTTTATAATTTAAAAGTTTAATATTTAAAATGTCCATTTCCTTTTAATAAGGTTGGGGGGGGGGGGGGTGTTTGCATTGGGAAAGTGTCATAAAAGCATTTATTTCTGACACTGGTGAGGCTTTAAATTTTGTAAATACTAACTTGGTTGTTTTATAGGTTTGCACAAGGATTGAGATTACGTCAGATTGACATGATGGAAGACGGAGTGGCATCCAGTTCAGCAACACTCTCAAAAATGACCAAAAAGCTCAGAAAGGTAGAATCTATATGCTTGAAACAATAAAAGCTGATGTAATAGTTCGCTTTTTGTGGTTACTAATGGTGGTTTTTAATTAAAAGGTGTGCACAACTGCATTGAGAAGAATGAAAAGAAAGCATCAATTCAAAATTGGAGGGCACTCAAGACATCGTTTTGTTGTAATTGATGAGTCCAAATTCAGTCATAAAAGAAAGGTACTCAAATACATTTTTTTTTTTTTTTTTTTCCATCTCAAATCTAGTTCAGTAATTTAGCATTAGCAGAACTGCATTTGGTTAAAATTTGATTTTGTGGGCACACAATACACATCTATTGTATATTTGTGTGTACATAACTGAAATTGTGTATTTCTTACAGTATAACCGTGGACGGTATGGTGGTACCTGGGCAAGACATGGATGGGTGTTCGGTCTGTTAGAAGTACACCACTGTAGCCGAAGGCCTATTCTTAAGCTGGTCCCTTCACGAGCACGCAGAACTCTGCTTCCAATCATTAAGCGGCATGTGCGCAGAGGTTCAACAATTTATAGTGATTCCTGGCGGGCATATGTACAGTCCCTCACTACACAAGGCTATCACCACTATCCGGTAAACCACAAAAACAACTTTGTGGATCCACAGACTGGTAGCCACACTCAACACATTGAGAGATACTGGCAAACAATTAAAGGACAAGTGTGGAGATTAAGGGGGAACCGTACTGAGAAAATGCTGAAGAGTCACTTAAAGTTTATTGAATGGACATATTGGCTAGGAAAGAAAAACAAGAAAGGCATCTTTGGAAGGCTAATTCAGGACATAAGTCAAAAGTACAGAGTGTGAATGGACTGTGACCTCAGTGGACTTTCAAGAATACACTTTAGAGAGTATAATATACTATAGATTTAATTAATAAAATATGTATTAATTCCCATTAAAGTTTGTGAAACAGTACATTTTAGCAGATGGTTATATGTTGTATTTGATGTAAAGGTCTATAATTTTTTTTTTTGAGTTTTTGAGGGTAAAAATAAATATATTTACATTTTGACTTTTCAATTTATTAGTCACCCCTTTGTGTTTACTGGAGGGTGGACAGAAATGGCAATTCATCACATCAATTCAACTCTAGACTATTGAGTTAAAGCACTTTATTCTTAAATTTAAATGTAATTAGGAAGCTAGTGCATGTATTTAAGCTGTGAACTAGTGAGTCAATTCAAACTGTTAAAGATGGATAAGGTATAGATACACATGAAGTACACTTAAGTACATTATTGATACACTTTATTTTACGTAGCTTATCCCAGTGTAATATTTTGTCATTTAAATGTAATTAGGAAGCTAGTGCATGTATTTAAACTGTGAACTAGTGAGTCAATTCAAACTATGTTAAAGATGGATAAGGTATAGATACACATGAAGTACACTTAAGTACATTATTGATACACTTTATTTTACGTAGCTTATCCCAGTGTAATATTTTGTCATTTAAATGTAATTAGGAAGCTAGTGCATGTATTTAAACTGTGAACTAGTGAGTCAATTCAAACTATGTTACAGATGGATAAGGTATAGATACACATGAAGTACACTTAAGTACAATTTTGATACACTTTATTTTACGTAGCTTATCCCAGTGTAATATTCTGTAATTTAAATGTAATTAGGAAGCTAGTGCATGTATTTAAACTGTGAACTAGTGAGTTAATTCAAACTACGTTACAGATGGATAAGGTATAGATACACATGAAGCACACTTAAGTACACTCTTGATACACTTTATTTTACGTAGCTTATCCCTGTGTAATATTATGTAATTTAAATGTAATTAGGAAGCTAGTGCATGTATTTAAACTGTGAACTAGTGAGTTAATTCAAACTACGTTACAGATGGATAAGGTATAGATACACATGAAGTACACTTAAGTACAATTTTGATACACTTTATTTTACGTAGCTTATCCCTGTGTAATATTATGTAATTTAAATGTAATTAGGAAGCTAGTGCATGTATTTAAACTGTGAACTAGTGAGTTAATTCAAACTACGTTACAGATGGATAAGGTATAGATACACATGAAGCACACTTAAGTACACTCTTGATACACTTTATTTTACGTAGCTTATCCCTGTGTAATATTATGTAATTTAAATGTAATTAGGAAGCTAGTGCATGTATTTAAACTGTGAACTAGTGAGTAGATTCAAACTATATTAAAGATGGATAAGGTATAGATACACATGAAGTACACTTAAGTACAATTTTGATACACTTTATTTTACGTAGCTTATCCCAGTGTAATATTTTGTAATTTAAATGTAATTAGGAAGCTAGTGCATGTATTTAAAGTGAATTAGTGAGTCAATTCAAACTATGTTACAGATGGATAAGGTATAGATACACATGAAGTACACTTAAGTACACTCTTGATACACTTTATTTTATGCTTATCCCATGTAATATTCTGTAATTTAAATGTAATTAGGAAGCTAGTGCATGTATTTAAACTGTGAACTAGTGAGTAGATTCAAACTACGTTACAGATGGATAAGGTATATAGATATACATGAAGTACACTTAAGTACACTCTTGATACACTTTATTTTATGCTTATCCCATGTAATATTCTATAATTTAATTGTTATTACGAAGCTAGCGCATTTATTTAAGCTGTGACGAGTTAATTCAAACGAAGATGGCTTAGTACAACACATAGGCCTACTACAGAACTTGATAGGTTGTAAGCCGTTAATTCATTCACATCTGACTTACGTCCATCTATGCAGCTCGTAGCAATTCATATGGAAAGAAGAGGAAGAGAAGCTATTGTTTTACCATTTTACCTTCTGTTGGGATGGTCTGTGCTCATGCAGATCCTATGTGAGCAGCAATGATTTGTGGCAAGAATTATGCTCTTCTGATGTAGCAGTGTTTTGTGAGAATAAATAATTAAAAAGATCTGGATCACCCTGTTACACCAACAGCTGTGTAATCAACTTTGCCCTTTCATATGTGTAGCAGCCTACAGAACATACAAAATTACCCTATGTAACCACAGGCTTTTCCACACCTTAGTAACATATGTAGGTACTTGTTGTTACATTGTGTAGTACTAAGTACTTTTTATATAATTACATTGTAACACATATGTAACAAGATCTTTTGTTACATCAGTAGGTAGCTGTGTAACGGACTCACCCTGTTACATAAGTGTAACAGTTGCTGCCTATTACATGTGCATAATTACAATCTGTAAGTACATTCTGTTCCATAACTTAGTTACATATTAAGTACATTTTGTTGCATGTTATTACACCGTCTACTACTAAGTACTTAATGAGGTAATTACTCTGTATTAATGTCACCTTAAAATAAAGTGTTACCGAAAAAAATAAGTGTTAAAAGGGCAAATACTTCGAATCTCCAGAGCCATCTGGGTCATGTCACCCAGCCGCATATACCCAACTTGTGTCTTCTGAATGAAAACGCCCAGCTAGTCAGCTGGGTAACGCGGAGGCCTTCTCAAAAATGGCCAAATACAAAAGAGAAAGCGATAAATGGAAGACATTAATGAGAAATGTGGCAACATTTTTGGTAGTTGAGAACGCGCCGCTCCGCACTGTAGAGAAACCTGCTTTCCGAGAAATGCTTCAGTCGTTTGATAAACAGTACGAACTTCCGAGCAAAAAATACATTTCAAACACTGTCATTCCTCAACTATTCAACGAAACCAAGGAGAAAATCATGGCGGAACTAGACGACCTTGATTTCTTTTCCGCCACGACCGATATGTGGTCCAGCGTTAATATGACTCCGTTTATGAGTCTGACTGTACATTTCATCAACAAAAAATGGGAGCTGAAGAGCAGGTGCTTGCAGACTGCGTTCACACCAGAAAGTCATACGGCGGATAATTTGGCTGAATCTCTCCGCAGCGCATTCAATCTTGCATGCATCACGGCAGAAAACGGGGCCAACATCGTGGCTGCTGTTAGGAAATTAGAATTGCCATGGCTGAATTGTTTCGGCCACAATCTTAACCTGGCAGTCACAAACTCAGTGTCAGCCGAGAAGGAGAGGACATCTGGGGCCATGGGTTTGTGCCGAAATTTGGTAACTGCATTCGCCCACAGCTGGTCGAGAAAGAAGAAACTTCGTGAAGAGCAAGAGGCCTTAAACCTACCAACGCACAGTTTGATACTGGTGAGTTTAAATAAGTAGCTAGTTATTATTTATATATTATAATTGTATATATAATTTTATATTTATATTATATTTTCTGATTTATATCGTTCTGTTCTGAATCCCGGTGATATAATGACATTCCTTATAAACAAAAACAGTCACGTATAAGTCACATCTTGGTAAATCCTTTTTTCTTTTCTTTTTTTTTTTCTTTTTACCAGCCTTAACAAGATCTCTGAAAATATGACTAGCTATAAAATCAATTTGTTTGATATTATCAGGTTATGTCAATTTCTCAAAGCAATATGATATGAGTGTGCGCCGGCGCCATCACGGATTTTGTCCTTATTTTAATTGTTTATGCAAAAAATATTTGGTAACGCTTTAGATTACAGCCTGGAAATTACTGCGTAATTACAACGAATTTACAGCGTAACTATCTGTATTTTATTTTGTACCTATAAAGTACCTATATGTAGATATAGGGTAACAATACATAAAGTTTGGTTAATAAAAAGGTAACAACAAATAAAAATTAAAAATAATTATACTGCAATTATTCTTTTAAATAAGGGTTAATTATTTTAATGTTATAGGGTATATGCTAAACAACACTGGAAATTACAGATAGTTATACTGTACATATTTTATAACTAAGGGCTAAATATTGTAATATAACGTGGTATGTATGATCTAATATGCTAACAACATGGGAAATTACAAATAATTATACAGTAACAATTTTATAACTAACGGCTAGCTACTCTCATATTATTACCTAATATGCTAAACAACATGGACCAATCGCAAATAATTATACTGTAACTATTTTATAACTAAAGGATATTCTAATACTACGTGTTATGCATGACCTTGGGGGCTATGACTAATATTCACAAAATATTATCGAAGTATTGATCTGATGAAAACACAACTGAATTGAGCTGAATAATTACCCTCGAGTTGCTTTATAGCTGATAATCTTTTTTAATGATTTATCCTTCATTTTTTTTTTTTCTGTTGTGAAGCTGATTTGAAACAATCTGTAGCCTATACTATAAAGTGCTCTACATGTGATTTGACTTCTTTAGACTACGTGGTATATATCACTAAAGAATACATGATGTGGGTTTTGGTGATGATTTATAGAAATTTTAATCAAAGCTTATGACCTGATAAAAGTGTTACAGATAGTTGTTCTGTTTTAATGGCATTGTAGTCCATCGAGGTGCAATGCAGTGGAACGTAAGCTTACCTCTTTCCAGCTATTCCCCGAAAATAAAACATAACATAATACAACAACACCAGCATTTTACTACATACAGTACCCTATAATTGATATATTCCGCTAGAAAAGGGCTTCTGACTCTTCGTCTTCTTGATCCACCTTCTTGTTCCACGTAGTTACAGGGTAACTACATCATCTGCGGGCCGTAAATTAAAGTGGAACTTGTTACCCCCTTGTTCCACGTAGTTACCCCCTTGTTCCACGTAGTTACAGGGTAAGTACATCATCTGCGGGCCGTAAATTAAAGTGGAGCTTGTTACCCCCTTGTTCCACGTAGTTACAGGGTAACTACATCACCTGCGGACCGTAAATTAAAGTGGAACTTGTTACCCCCTTGTTCCACGTAGTTACCCCCTTGTTCCACGTAGTTACAGGGTAAGTACATCATCTGCGGGCCGTAAATTAAAGTGGAGCTTGTTACCCCCTTGTTCCACGTAGTTACAGGGTAACTACATCACCTGCGGACCGTAAATTAAAGTGGAGCTTGTTACCCCCTTGTTCCACGTAGTTACAGGGTAACTACATCACCTGCGGACCGTAAATTAAAGTGGAGCTTGTTACCCCCTTGTTCCACGTAGTTACAGGGTAACTACATCACCTGCGGGCCGTAAATTAAAGTGGAGCTTGTTACCCCCTTGTTCCACGTAGTTACAGGGTAACTACATCATCTGCGGACCGTAAATTAAAGTGGAGCTTGTTACCCCCTTGTTCCACGTAGTTACAGGGTAACTACATCACCTGCGGACCGTAAATTAAAGTGGAGCTTGTTACCCCCTTGTTCCACGTAGTTACAGGGTAACTACATCACCTGCGGGCCGTAAATTAAAGTGGAACTTGTTACCCCCTTGTTCCACGTAGTTACAGGGTAACTACATCACCTGCGGGCCGTAAATTAAAGTGGAGCTTGTTACCCCCTTGTTCCACGTAGTTACAGGGTAACTACATCACCTGCGGGCCGTAAATTAAAGTGGAACTTGTTACCCCCTTGTTCCACGTAGTTACAGGGTAAGTACATCATCTGCGGGCCGTAAATTAAAGTGGAGCTTGTTACCCCCTTGTTCCACGTAGTTACAGGGTAACTACATCACCTGCGGGCCGTAAATTAAAGTGAAGCTTGTTACCCCCTTGTTCCACGTAGTTACAGGGTAAGTATGACATTACGGGCCGTAAATTAAAGTGGAGCTTGTTACCCCCTTGTTCCACGTAGTTACAGGGTAAGTATGACATTACGGGCCGTAAATTAAAGTGGAGCTTGTTACCCCCTTGTTCCACGTAGTTACAGGGTAAGTATGACATTACGGGCCGTAAATTAAAGTGGAGCTTGTTACCCCCTTGTTCCACGTAGTTACAGGGTAAGTACATCATCTGCGGGCCGTAAATTAAAGTGGAACTTGTTACCCCCTTGTTCCACGTAGTTACAGGGTAACTACATCACCTGCGGGCCGTAAATTAAAGTGGAGCTTGTTACCCCCTTGTTCCACGTAGTTACAGGGTAACTACATCACCTGCGGGCCGTAAATTAAAGTGGAGCTTGTTACCCCCTTGTTCCACGTAGTTACAGGGTAAGTATGACATTACGGGCCGTAAATTAAAGTGAAGCTTGTTACCCCCTTGTTCCACGTAGTTACAGGGTAAGTATGACATTACGGGCCGTAAATTAAAGTGGAGCTTGTTACCCCCTTGTTCCACGTAGTTACAGGGTAAGTACATCATCTGCGGGCCGTAAATTAAAGTGGAACTTGTTACCCCCTTGTTCCACGTAGTTACAGGGTAACTACATCACCTGCGGGCCGTAAATTAAAGTGGAGCTTGTTACCCCCTTGTTCCACGTAGTTACAGGGTAACTACATCACCTGCGGGCCGTAAATTAAAGTGAAGCTTGTTACCCCCTTGTTCCACGTAGTTACAGGGTAACTACATCACCTGCGGGCCGTAAATTAAAGTGAAGCTTGTTACCCCCTTGTTCCACGTAGTTACAGGGTAACTACATCACCTGCGGGCCGTAAATTAAAGTGAAGCTTGTTACCCCCTTGTTCCACGTAGTTACAGGGTAACTACATCACCTGCGGGCCGTAAATTAAAGTGGAACTTGTTACCCCCTTGTTCCACGTAGTTACAGGGTAACTACATCACCTGCGGGCCGTAAATTAAAGTGAAGCTTGTTACCCCCTTGTTCCACGTAGTTACAGGGTAACTACATCACCTGCGGGCCGTAAATTAAAGTGGAGCTTGTTACCCCCTTGTTCCACGTAGTTACAGGGTAAGTATGACATTACGGGCCGTAAATTAAAGTGGAGCTTGTTACCCCCTTGTTCCACGTAGTTACAGGGTAAGTACATCA
Source organism: Chanodichthys erythropterus (assembly GCF_024489055.1). Classification (NCBI taxonomy): domain Eukaryota; kingdom Metazoa; phylum Chordata; class Actinopteri; order Cypriniformes; family Xenocyprididae; genus Chanodichthys; species Chanodichthys erythropterus. The sequence goes on from NC_090223.1 coordinate 66,221,394, forward strand.
TCTGTGGGCCGTAAATTAAAGTGGAACTTGTTACCCCCTTGTTCCACGTAGTTACAGGGTAACTACATCACCTGCGGGCCGTAAATTAAAGTGAAGCTTGTTACCCCCTTGTTCCACGTAGTTACAGGGTAACTACATCACCTGCGGGCCGTAAATTAAAGTGGAGCTTGTTACCCCCTTGTTCCACGTAGTTACAGGGTACATAGGTGCAACAAATATACATACACAAAATGTCATATCCTTTATGTCAAAATATTTATTTTAATATTATTTTAATAACAGTAATAATTATGAACAACAATAATAGTAATATAAATTAAACTTATTTCAAAAAAGATTATCAACCATTATTTTAATGATGTTAACATGACAACAAATTATCATTGTTATTTTTTCCCCCTTTTTTGTGTCTCTTGCTTGGCTTCTTAATTTTCTTCTTCTTTTTCTTCTTCTTCTTTTTCGCTTGGGACTCTGATGCTGAGGAGCTGATGGAATCCCAGGAGTCTTGCTGTTCTGCAATATATATAAATAAAAACACACTCTTTAGTCCAGAAACAGATCGCTTTAAATGAGTCAGTTACTGTGGTATTGTTAACTGTATGTGGCTAATCTGCTTGTTGTCTCTCTTTTTTTCTTCAAGAAATGCTGAGTTTCTCTGTCTCTTCCTGTTGCGATTATTAACGTTACTGTAGTGTGAAGCAGAGCAGGAGCGAGTGTTGTGGAGCTGAACGAGGAGCTGGAGCGATTGATCAACACACGCCTCACGAGCAGCGGGACTTTTATTATGACACAGTCGCCGGCGCCGCTTCCGCTTTTCCAGTCATGAGTACGAGGTAACGCAGCTCTGTTTATCATATTAGATACATTTGAGAGTGTTGAAAATGATGTTATAACGTTACTCTGTGCGTTCGTTCGGCGGCTGCTGTGAGACACTGTTACACACTGCAGTAAGATAGATCGATTTTACAATATCATATTAAATGCTGGATGATTGTGCTGATAAATGGCATGCAATTAATTTTAAAACGTATTGTATGATGGAGAAAATTCTGTATTACTGTTATTAAAAATAAAGCTGCATCTGATTATGTTATGTTAGCTACTTGACAAAATAGTGTTTTTCTCTGAGGCATGGTAAAGCATGAGACTCGCAAAAAATCAAGAAAACTACTTAAACAATAAGACTAAAGTGTTGAGCTATATAACAGTGATTCGTTTTCTGTCTATAAATATATCAAAACAGTTGTTCCCTTGTCTATTAAAACATGTAATATATTAAAGCATCTTTGGTGTTTCCATGGTTTCTACAAAATAAACCGGAAACCGAGGGTAATGCGGGTATGACGCAATTGACAGGCGACTCCTCACACGTCCCGGAGCCTTGGTTAAAATTGCAATTTTCTCACGATTTACAAATAGTTGGAAACATTTGGGATATTTTAAGTACTCAAGTGAACAAAATATATAACACCGGCCTAGTGGTTTTTGGATATTTTACTGCAAAAATATTACATATTGCACCTTTAACAATTATTATTAGTCATGTGCCTCAAAAAGTAAGTCATAACATAATGATTAATTTGCAAATCATTAGCTAATGATAAATTCAAAGCAGACAACTGGAAGATGAATTACATAGCTTTGTAAATTAACACATTAATTTACACTACTTGTCAATACTATGTTATTAAAGAATTAATACATGACACAATAACTTAATTGGAATTCAGCTATTAGTAATACTGTGTTGGAGATGTTAGCATGTCTGAAATAAGTTTGATCACAAACATGATCCCTGCACCATCTAATGTGTAGTATCTTAATAACTCACTGTCATGCATTGTGTGCAACATTTCATCTCCCTCACATTTCGTCCATTTTCTCTGCTGTTAAAGAAACTCATAAGCCTCTTAAATGTCTTCGTCCATACTCCTAACAAATTTGGACCTTAAGACCACTTTTAAGGGTTAAGATGCTTTCTCTATTACTTTTTTTCTCTACAAGGATTTTTATTTAATTTTAAGAGGAATTTTCTTAGAATTTTCTAACAGTCGGCGTACACACCGACTGTTACGTAACAGTCTGTGTTATGTTGAGATTTGCCTGTTCTTTGGAGGTCTTTTAAACAAACGAGATTTATATAAGGAGGAAATAGTGGAGTTTGAGACTCACTGTATGTCATTTCCATGTACTGAACTCTTGTTATTCAACTATGCCGAGGTAAATTCAATTTTTGAATCTAGGACACCTTTAATAGAATCAAGCGACGACGTGAGGCATCCTGCGAGTTAGCGCGGCAAAGTATTCAGTGCTCGTTCAGTATCTAAGGGATCTGAGGTTACATCAGTAACTGAGTACGAAATTTTATTCATTAATTTGTTTACTACAAAGCAAACATAGTTCTTATGACAGCAACCAATAACAAAGAAGCATGAAACACAAACCTGAGGGACCTGGCACTGTAGGATCAGTATGGATTTGTGATGCTGCAGATGGGACAGCAGACTTGATCTTTTCAACCCCCTTATTCAAAAAATCACACTCATCTTTAAGCAGGGCGATTTCTGCTTTTAGAGTAGCAATCTTAGCTTAAAAAAAGAAAGAAAAAAGAAAGAACTTAGAGGTTTCATTTATTTGTCAATATCTCTTCTCCATTACCCATCGTTTGGCTGCTTTCTCATTATTCATAGCATCAAATCTAAGAAATAATCATCACTGGTAATGTACATTTTCATAAAATACACTTAAAAAGGTGCAATATGTAAGATTTCTGTCCGCTAGAGGCCTATTCAAAACAAAGGCGTAGCTTGATGATGCCAAGTTTTAGAGTGGAATCTTGGGATATGTGGTCTTCATATCACAGCCGGTGGAAAAGAATAAGGATAGGACTCGGGAAGAAATCATGTTGATGGATGGGATTATTAATGTTACTGTAGTATGAAGCAGAGCAGGGCCGAGTGTTGTGGGAGCTGAACGAGGAGCTGGGGTGATTGAGACAGAGCTCATTTAGTATAATTTGAAAACCACGCCCACCGCTGGGGTGGTGGTGGGGGGCGCAATCCAACCACCTCCATTGACTTTGTATAGCGTGAGGCTGCCTCCTTGTCTTTTCTGACTTATTACAAAAAAACAGAACAATGTCTAAAAGCTGCTATGTGACATGGTGTACAGCAAACAAGCTAAAAAACCCAGAACTAAATTTTAATAAGCTGTCAACCCCAAAAAACGAATGTTTAAGAACACAAATGTGGATACAGGCAGTGAGAGAGCGCAACGGGTCATATTACTGTAAGAAATACATTGAAGGGGAATGTAATCGGTGACAGTTATGCTAAACAAACCAAGAAAAACATTCACTATTTTTAACCGTCAAAGAATTATTTTACCTGTCGCCGATTACATTCGTTTTTTGGGGTCGACAGCTTATAAAAAAAAACTTAGTTCTGAGTTTTTTAGCTTGTTTGTTGTACACCATGTCACATAGCAGCTTTTAGACACTGTTCTGTTTTTTGTAATGAGTCAGGAATGACAAGGAGGCAGCCTCATGCTATATAAAGTCAATGGGGATTGTTGGATTGTCCCCAATTCCCGGAGCCTTGGTTAAAATTGCAATTTTCTCAAGATTTACAAATAGTTGGAAACATTTGGGATATTTTAAGTACTCAAATGAACAAAATATATAACACTGGCCTAGTGGTTTTTGTATATTTTACTGCAAAATTCTTACATATTGCACCTTTAAATTGTTAATATGTCCTAATATAATACAGCCAGTAACAATGGAGCAATGTTCTTGTATCTAGTTTTTCAAAAATCATTTTATAATTAATCAATGATAATTACATGAAGTCACCGTGCATTGTATCAGGAATACATTTTTCCCACTTCTTAAAATGAAAACAGCGCCTACCTGTAGGTATCGCTCAAGAGCAGAAAGGAGTCGACATGTTAACCATTGTAATAAGTTAGCATGTTAGCTGGTCACAAAGCTAGGATGTTTACTTAAATTTAGTTAATAAAGTAATGTCAAAACACCAATAAAGTAAAAGGTAGGTTCTTACACTTAACCCCAGCAGCATCTTTGGCCGACACGTTGGCGGTGCTTTTCGCGCGGCTCCCACATGCGGCCTCTGTGTTTTCATCCACCGTCCTGTATTTGGATGGTTTTGAAATCTTTCTTTTGGAGCGATTCATCAGATTCTGCAGTCGAGCGCAGTTGATCTCCACCGACTGCACTGACCAAAAACATGATGGGAAACGACTTGCTGACGACAAAGCTTAAAGCTTATTGGTTTAAACAACCGTGATGTATTGATCTCTTTTAAAATGTTTGATTTTAAAACTCTAATACCATATTTTTATGTGTAAAATTTTTTATTTTATGTGCAAATATTCCCAAACTCTCTGACACTGCAATCTCTCTATGGGTTATGTTATTGTTGTCATTTTTAAAACAATATATATAAAAACATGTATATAATTAAAGTAAAAAATGATTGATACACACATCTTTTGAATTGAAATATCAAGTACTTTGGGTGTCTAGTATGATATATTTATTTTCATATAAAAGCAACAGAACTTAAATTACATCCAGTTTATCAGCAACACAGCGCACGAGTGTGAATCCCGCGATATCCGCCTTTGATCTCGTAGGTTCTGATCCACTACAAGAACAGAGAACTGTCCGTCTGTCCTGCACTTTTTTCACTCCTCCCCTCACTGCAGCCGCCTACTCTCTCAGCTGAACTTCAGGTGAGGCTAGGTGCATCTCAAGCAAGCTTACCTTCACAACATAATTTAGTTATAATTATTAAAGAAGGTGAAGACTTCTATGATGTCACATAAGTATCAGTTCCTTAGTAGGCTTGTTTGAGATGTTAATTATAAATGACAACAATCACATAACCCACAGAGAGATCACCGTGTGAGAGGAATATTCACATTATTTTTACACATAAAAACATGATATTAGATTTTTTTTTTTTAAATCAAACATTTTAAAATAGATCAATACATCACGGTTGTTTAAACCAATCAGCATTAAGCTGTGTCGTCATCAAGTCGTTTCCCATCATGCTTTTGGTCAGTGCAGTCGGTGGAGATCAACTGCGCCCGACTGTAGAATCCGATGAGGCCGCCTCGCCCTCGCGAGAGGTTTCTGACACAGGTCGGCATGACATCAGAGTAAGGCGGCCCACCCTCGGACACATTTATGACCGGCACCGACATTTTCAGAGAAGGCCTTGAGGGACATGACAAAATAGGTGGTGTCAACTGAGAAAAAAAAAAAATCTAATATGAAGATAAAATCTATGTCATGTGTGTAAACATTATTAAAGGAGACATTTTAATTAATACAAAAAGATTTTAAAAATATATTTTGGTGACCCAATAGATAAAAATACAATGACAAAGGTCTGAGGAACTGAAATCGTACTGTTTTTGTGGAATGACTCGGCTAATGGTTTTGGCTGTTTCTGTAATTCCATGAAAGACAGGTCATGATGATTCACTATGCATTGACATTGTGGGGAATATTGTGCTTTTAAATTTGTTCAACAGTATGCAGAGGGTCTGTTAATATTATGCTATGACAATTACACAGGCCTGTGCACAATTAAATTATTTTCTGGTGAAGAGGAACTTGACTGGACTGCACTAAACCAAGAAATCAGTATATCAATTGTCAGTATAGAAATGAAAGTGCAACAAAACTAAATTGTCCCCCCCCCCAGTGTTTCATTCTATGTAGCGGTTCTGAACTGGAATGTGCAAATGCCAAAAAACCAAATTACATTATTGTTTGAGTAGCAGATTCATCAAATAGGTTTAAGACTTGTGGGTGAAATTTGGTGGGACCCCCACTGAACACTTTTGGGATGAAGCCTGTGTAACTGGTTTGCTATATGGATCTTGCCTAATGCACAAGCAACAGAAAATATCTCAATCTAAATAACCAAATCATTTTCATTACATTATAGTAATTTAATTATTGTAAATCCATGTTTGTATGCAGCATATCAGTAGGCATAATTCTCCTCTAAACCTGGTATCATTTTAGCAGCAAGTCTATAGCCAAAAATATATTAGACATTTTATGAATGTGTGTCAGACAACAGTGTTAGGAATCAGAGAACTGGAACTGTTGTATCTGTCATTAAAACCTCAGTTACCTAGTCTACAGTGAAATATTGCTCCGGTTTGTCATAAGTGAGTAAATGTTGTGTGACACTATCTGTATAGATCATTAAGAAAGTAAGCTTTATCTAACTTTTGTGCATTATCAAATGTCATGATTTTTAACAATGTATTTCATCTTTTCACAGGAGATGTCGAAGAAGCTGCCATAGGGACATTTCAAGAACGATTACGAAGGGTTCAATCTTTGAGAATTCACACGTGGACCTTTCTGCCTGGCTCAAGATAATGCACAAGTCAGTTTATTAATTTACTTATTTGAATATATGTAGTTGAATGTATTATTTTATCGTTTGTATGTTGAAACGATAGTTCTATCTTCTCCCTTAGAGAATTTTAATTTTTAGCTTAGTGTGTCTCACAACCCTCTGACACATGGCAAATTCAAGATATATATATATATATATTTTTTATTCTGGACATATTATACATTGTAACATCATTTTACTTGTTTACTGTTTTACTGAGTGAAGGTTGTGGCTATTTAGTGTATGTTTTAACACCAACATATTTGTCAGTTTTGCTCAAGGTCTTAGAAAAAGACATTTGGACATGACTGAGGAAGGGGTTTGTGGCAGCAGTGCATCAATAACAAAAGTGTACGATGCTCTTCGCCACTGCTGCGTTGCTGCTGTTAAACGACTCAAGAGGAGAAAAAAAATGAAAATTGGTGGTAGACATGCTTTTGTTGTCATTGATGAAAGCAAATTCCGCCACAAAAGAAAGGTACAACACTGCATGCCAGATAATATTGACAATCAAGTTAAAAAAGTTTTGTCGTGTTCTTCAGGTAATGAATAATATATTAATAACATGACTGTATAATTTTTATTTGACTATTTCTAGTACAACCGTGGACGATTTGGGAGAACCTGGCAAAGAAAGCATTCATGGGTCTTTGGAATGCTGGAGGTGAAGGCCAAACGTCGAAGACCAGTATTGGAGCTGGTCAAACAACGTTCCAGAAGGCATCTGATGCCCATCATTCGAAAGCATGTACGAACTGGGACTCAAATTCTCAGTGATTGCTGGAGGGCATACAACACCGTGCAACAGCATGGTTACATTCATTATCAGGTTAACCACAGACGTTTCTTTGTCCATCCTCAAACGGGCGCCCACACCCAGCACATGGAGCGTGCATGGCGCACATATAAAGAAAATATATACCGCTACAGGGGAAACCTCACCAAACATTCATTGCGACGAAATCTACGTCTGATTGAGTGGAACTATTGGCTTGGGAAGGAACACAGACATGGACCCATTGGCCGCTTAATGCATGACATTAAAAAAGTATATAAATTTAAATGAAACCAAGCTAGATTTGATGGAAGAAAGTGGAAAAAAGTTCTTTGCCATTGTGTGATGTTCTCTGTTCTTAAATACTGTACAAAATTCTACTCTAGTTAAAATGTTAGGTTGTTTTTGTTTTTTACATTTCTTCTTGTACATACTATTTTTTATAATGCCAATTAACATTAAAGATGTGTAAAGATCAGGAATTATTTGAGTTTCATTTCATATATCATACAAACATTAAACTGTATTATTACAATTTGAAATGAATAATAAATTTTATTTTAGGGATTATATTGTATTGTTAGTACAGAAATGTGCGACAAAACCGAAATTGTTTGCCCCCTGGTGGCCATTATTTTTCATTCTATTTAGCGGTTCTTAACCAGAACATTTGAAATGGCAAACATAATTAAATTGTTGCGTGAGTTGCAGATTCGGGGGATTGGTTTAAAACTTGTGGGCGAAAGTTGGTGGGAAAACAAAGAGGAGGGAAACGATCTTAAGTTTCTTATAAGGGCAAGCCTTCCAGGAGGCAGTGGTGAGGCCGTGATCACCGTCCTCCGGCCCATAGATATTGAAGCTTTGAAAGAAGGTAAGACGTTGTCTTCACAGAACTTATGTTGGTTGTGCTTTCCATCATTTATGTGCTCTGTGCTCTTTCACTGGATGAGGAAAAAAAAGGATGTCATAAAATACAGTTGTATTTATAAGTATATTTTATGACATTTTCTCACCTGTGAAATATGGACGATGGAAATGGCAAAAAATAATTAAATTGCTGCATAAAATAATAAATTCAGCTTTATTCTTTTTTTCCGCTTTATATATTTTAATATTTACCTAACTTTTGAAGTAAGATGGGTAACGTTAGATAAGTTATCTTCTGCGTCATTGCAGCAGAATCAGTTAGTGAGGCCCCGCTGGTTGACGACAATCGGTGAGTAAAATGTTTGTTTTCCTTAGCATTTCTTTACATAAAGTACTGTTGGATGGTGTTAAATAAGTTACTTTAGCAACCGCGGAAAATACACTAGTGTTTATGATTATTTATTTATTTATTTTTGTACCATATTATGTTTGAGTAGTTGTAGGCTATAAGTAATGATACACATGGCAACTTATTGATCATGTTGGCAAACATATTTTGATCTAAATTATCCAGATAGAAATTTGTTGCCTATTCTATATGGGAAAGTGCCCAAGCAACATTGCTCGGCTAAATTTCACAAATAGTTGCCCCTTTTTATCATTGCCTTAAGAGTTATCACGACAGCAACTAAAGTTTCTTACTCAATAAGGCTAACTAATTAGTGATGAGCTTGACAGTTGCACTCTTTTCTTCAGTAAATTTAACGCCATGGGGGACAGTGATTACATTGGAGAGGACTCTACAGAAGGTAAGCTGGACGTTAGATGTATTTCCCAGCACATAAACGCAATGCCACTACTACTACTACTACTAATAATAAAATAAATTAAATACAGAACATTCTGTTCATCCTAAATTTCAATCAATATGTAGTTTCACTGCAAGGGATTATGATTAACTTGACATCACTTGAACGTATACACCGCATTGGAATCACATGCTTCACTTCTCACACTTTTATACTGGTGTTTGTGGAATGATGTCTTTATTTACTTTTTCACCATAATAAATATATTTGCGGACAGCTGAATGCAAATAAACACTCAGTATCATAACAAAGAAAATATTAATGAATTCCTGATATTAATGTTGACAAGCATGATACTTTCCCCCACCCCCAGCTGCTTTGTCTGATGAGGGGAGAAACATTGCTCCTACTGCCTCGGTTCTCCTCAAACAACTGAAGGAAGAGAAGATGCAGTTGATGGACCAGAGGGATCAGCTGAGAACAGAGCTGGATCAGCTGTTAGACTCAACTGCTGCACCGACCCCTGTCCCATCAACTGCACCTGCCCCTCCTCAAAGCTACAGTAAGTTACATTGTTGTTTTGAAACATGTTTTTAAATTATTATATACTTGAGTTTCCCCTGATATGCTATTTTGTATGTTGTTGAATTAAAAATATTAAAACACATGTAGAGAATTTGTTAAAAAATAGTTAAAGGTGCCCAAGAATGTGTTTTCAAAAGATGTAATATAAGTCTAAGGTGTCCCCTGAATGTGTCTGTGAAGTTTCAGCTCAAAATACCCCATAGATTTTTTTTAATTCATTTTTTAACTGCCTATTTTGGGGCATCATTAAATATGCGCCGATTCAGGCTACGGCCCCTTTAAATCTCGTGCTCCCTGCCCCCAGAGCTCACGCTTGCCTTAAACAGCATAAACAAAGTTCACACAGCTAATATAACCCTCAAAATGGATCTTTACAAAGTGTTCATCATGCAGCATGTCTAATCGCGTAAGTACAGTGTTTATTTGGATGTTTACGTTTGTTTATGTATGAGTTTGAGGCTGTGCTCCGTGGCTAAAGCTAACATTAACATTTATAGAGAATGAAGTTGTGTTTATGATTATACAGACTGCAAGTGTTTAAAAATGAAAATAATGGCAGTCTTGTCTCCATGAATACAGTAATAAATGATGGTAACTTTAACCACATTTAACAGTACATTAGCAACATGCTAATGAAACATTTAGAAAGACAATTTACAAATATCACTAAAATATCATGTAATCATGGATCATGTCAGTTATTATCAAAAAGTTATTATAATAATGCCATCTGCCATTTTTTCGCTATTGTTCTTGCTTGCTTACCTAGTCTGATGATTCAGCTGTGCACAGATCCAGACGTTAATACTGGCTTGTCTAATGCCTTGAACATGGGCTGGCATATGCAAATATTGGGGGCGTACATATTAATAATCCCGACTGTTACGTAACAGTCGGTGTTATGTTGAGATTCGCCTGTTCTTCAGAGGTCTTTTAAACAAATGAGATTTATATAAGAAGGAGGAAACAATGGAGTTTGAGACTCACTGTATGTCTTTTCCATGTACTGAACTCTTGTTATTCAACTATGCCGAGGTAAATTCAATTTTTGAATCTAGGACACCTTTAAACGTTAAACCCGTACTGTACATTTTTTTATTGTAGAGAAACCAAGAAAGAAGAGAAGAATGACATCTTCCTCCTCCTCCTCATCATCATCTTCAACCTCCTCTTCCTCTTCATCATCCTCTTCCTCCTCCTCCTCATCTACATCTTCATCTGAGGCAGAAAGGAAGATGAAAAAGAAGAAGAAAACCAATAAAAGATCATTTGGGAGGAGAAGTAAGTTGAAAATATAAAATATATAAATACAAAACATTCAGCAGTATCAGAAAATTAACTACTTAGCACATACTGGCAACTTACTGCAGATTGAAAATCATTAATTGTTTTCTCACTGAAAAAATATATCGCTTTTGGCAACATAGTGTATTCATCATGACCATAACCTTGTTTGCAATAGTGCAAAATAGAAAACAAAGTCCAACAGGGTGATACTGTGACATATTGATATTGTTAATATTATTGATATTGTTAATAATTGTTGCAAACTGCACTCTTAAATGTGCATAGAAAATTGCCAGCTGATAAACCCCTGGGAATTACTAAGCAACCACTGACAGGAATAACACACGTTAGGTATCATTTTAAAGCTTAGAAACTCAGCTTTTTAATGCAACTTTTTATCTATTTTGTTCAACTCTCAACGAGTGCAGAGTTATCACTCAAAAACGGAGTGTACTGCCCGCAGGCGCCTCCTAGCTATGAAAAAATTAATAATCAAATTTTTCAAAACATTCACAAAATTGGTGTCATTTGAAAGCTTACATCTGAACTTTACAATGAATGTAACCAATTTGATTAACTCCTAAGTACTGCTGACCTATTTTGCTGAAAATTAATTTATATATATATATATATATATATATATATATATATATATAAATAATTTAGGAAATATTTTTTTTACTATGTACTCCAGTGTGTCAAAAGCATAATACAGCTCAGATAATCAACTAAACTTCATCTAAACTTGAGCAAGTTTTTGTACCTAAAGCGCTGCAAGACACATTTGTAAATAATAAATAAACCGATGTCACGTTTCGGCTCGTAACTTCATGAAACATTGTCCGATTGTGGAAAATTGGACATCATTATTTACAGATGATTAAAATGAGTCCAACATCCATCTAATAAGCCAATCACTAGATATTGATCACGTAGTTATGACACATAAAACCCCACAGCCGCACAGCAGCCGCTAACTAAAACTAAATTGCACTTATAACTTCAAGCAACATGCATAGATTGTAGAAAATGGCACATCATTACTTGCAGTGGAAGTGAATTTCTTTGTTAGTATGTGAATGTCCAAATCTTATTTATTTATTTTGATTTAAAAGGTAAAAAGTTTTCTTTTGAGCGATACCAACTGTTTGACTCTTCTTGCCCGAGATTTGAAGTTATGAGTCATTATTTTTGTACGTGTCACTCAGAAAGCAAAAAAAAAAAAAAGGAAAATGCCTACCTTTGTTCCAAATGCTGTAGATTTCTTCTTTCTTCATGCGATCACCACAAAATTGTATCCAGATACAGCTCACATAGAGAGGAATATCACCAAAAAAAGAATGAACCTGCTACTGTATTTCCTTCATGATATATTCCTTTTTAAATTAGAAAGATATGTAAATTTTCCCTTTTTTCCACATTTTTTGCTTTTTATTTGTATTTTTTCAGCATAAGAATGTACAAATTTATTTATTTTATTTTATTTTATTTTATTTAAAACGTTTCCTTTCAAACAATACCAACCTTTTGACTCTCCTTGCTATAGTTTTGGAGTTACAAGTCCTTGCTTTTTTGTATCACTCAGAAAAAGACTCTGAAAATACCCTCAGGGCTTAAGGGCTTAAACAATTTTATTCTCTTTTTAAATGTTAAGCAACACCATGACATCTTTGAAAGACCATTTCTGTGTCCCGCTCGTCATGACACTTTAACAAGAACTTCTTCAGTGCGTGAAACATCATGACGCTATTACTGTGCCATTAATGAATAGTGCAGAACATCCCAGACTTAGGAAGCAACCTTTCTGAAGTGTTTACATGGCTAATATTTTCTTAACGATTGGATCACAAAAGGTTTATACCACACCCTACAATCGAGGTCCACGTTAAAGCAGCAGTTCAGAAGAATGTGTAGCTGCAAATGATACTAACAATTATGAAAATGTGTATGGACTTGATAATGTTATATAGTTATAAAATAACAGCATAGTGCAGAAGAGCTGATAACAGTTATAATAATGACCAAAAATGTCTCTTCTCTCTAGTGAGAACGCCGGAGCAGGTAACACACCGCTACCTGCGAATCCTGAAAACCTTCAGGAGGGTAAAAAGTATCCCTGAAGCCTTGAAAAGGCACAATGTGGATAAAACCACCTTGGCCTTGTCAAGCGTGATTGCAGAGGTATGTATAAGTAAATATGTAACCCTTTCTTGTTCACACCACAACGTCATTAGAACTCAGAGCCCAGATTTCTGTGTTTTCAGTAACACTGCTACATTTCTGTAGTTGTAAAAGGCAAAAAAATACCCCCCCCAAAAAAAGCAGTAGATAACTGATCCGAAGTTTGTCACATCACACAATTGGTTCAACCTAATCAACCTCATTTGATGCTATAATCTTCATGTCTGCAGTAAACCTTTCTAGATCAGAATAAAGAACAATAATAAAATGCTTAATCTCAAAATTATTTGTATCTGTATTCGAATCAACCTTTAAGTGACATAAAAAGCTATAAAAAAAGGTTTCTCTAAGACTGCCATGTCTATGGTTTTAAATGTATATCTATTTCCTTTGTAGGTCAAATATGCCATATAACATATAACTATATATATACATGGGCTTAGTTTTTGTCTGCTAATACCTTTTTCTATGCATACAAAAACCTATAGAACTTGTTACTATATAAAAATATAAACAATATTGGGTCATTACATATTGACATTAACCAAGATTGCATGCCGCTAGTTATCATTACTAGTTAATATTAAGCATTCCCCCTGGAACATGATCGAGAGTGGACCTTGTTTTCAGCAGTGAGGGATAATACGGAAGAGCGGGAATGGCAAGGTACATTTGTTAAAAGAAAACGCAAAGTGGACCGGGACCTCTGTGCTTTCACATATCACGAAGAAAACAAGCCACAAACGAACCATACTTAGACCACCTCTGGTCTGGGTACAGTTTGCTTTTGAGTCCTTTTAAGGGGGTCTGAGATCACTTGGTTTGTTCACATATACACACTGTAGAAGCCATACTGTTACTAATGTTGTTAATCAATTTATCCATTATTTTATTTTGTACTTCCACTTTAAGGAGCCATTTTGGGATCTGCCGGGGGTTAGCCATTTTAAAACAGGAAGTGATGTGGCAATGGCAGGGGGAAGGGAGACAGTTTTTTGACCTACACTATACTGCTCTACACTTTTCTGGATTCACAGTTTTGTTTTTAAGTTTACACTGTTTTGTTACAATAAAAAGGATTGATCAAATGATATGTAGCGTCAAAGGTACTTTCCCCACTGGAAGTGGCTATGAACCAAAAGGAAGCCACTACACACACTGAACCACTCCGAGAGTGTTTGGAGGACTCAAACAAATGTTAATACCCATGTACAAAATAACTGATGAAAGACAATGGTCAGAGCAATAGCACTGTGGGTGTGGAATTTCAAAGCTGCCATAATAATACTGCACTGCCACTCCCTCCCCCACACAAAATTATTTATTATCTGATACCCCATACAAGTAAGTATTGTACTAGTGCAAAACATCGATTGACATCTTGCTAAATATATATATTTCTCTCTGATTAAAGGTCAAAATTTCATCAGAGGGGGAAGATGTTACAGTGCCTCCTTATACTGCAGGGACAACCTTGCAGGCATATGGAAACAATTTGCTGCACTTTCTTTCTTCCTGCCCCCAGCTGAAACTTAAAATTGAAAAAATGAAGGCAGAAAACAAGCTATTGCCTCTAAAAAATAAAAGTAGAGGTTAATTTTTTAAATACTTAAATTGATGTTCTTTTGTTGAATTGTTCATTATGTCTTGAATTGTTCATTACTGTTTAGTTTCTTGTTATTTTAAAATTGTTAGTATATGTGTTATTACGGAAGCCCTGAACCGCATGGTGAAAAAAAAAAAAAAAAAAAAAAAAAATTGGTAGGGAGGGGAAAAAAATCGAAAAGTTATCTCGTTATTTCAAGATATTAAGTCATTATAACGACATAATATCTCGTTATTTCAACATAATAAGTCGTTATAACGACATAATATCTCGTTATTTCAAGATATTATGTCGTTATAACGACTTATTATGTTGAGATAACTTAGATTTTTTTTTTTCCTCCCTACCAAGTTTTTTTTTTTTTTTTTCACCATGCGGTTCAGGGCTTCCGTATGTTATAGTTCTGTTAAAGAAATTTTTTTTTTTTAAATAAACTTGGGTTATTGTGTTAAATTAAAGTCTTTTTAATGTGCTTTTACAGTTTGTAATTCAGTTCATTCTTTAACTTTTGCTGAAGTTAAGTTTATCCGTTCCAGCATAATTCAAATGGTCTAATGATGTAGTTACCCTGTAACTACGTGGAACAAGGGGGTAACAAGTTCCACTTTAATTTACGGCCCGCAGATGATGTACTTACCCTGTAACTACGTGGAACAAGGGGGTAACAAGCTCCGCTTTAATTTACGGCCCGCAGGTGATGTAGTTACCCTGTAACTACGTGGAACAAGGGGGTAACAAGCTCCACTTTAATTTACGGCCCGCAGGTGATGTAGTTACCCTGTAACTACGTGGAACAAGGGGGTAACAAGTTCCACTTTAATTTACGGCCCGCAAATGATGTAGTTACCCTGTAACTACGTGGAACAAGGGGGTAACAAGTTCCACTTTAATTTACGGCCCGCAGATGATGTACTTACCCTGTAACTACGTGGAACAAGGGGGTAACAAGCTTCACTTTAATTTACGGCCCGCAGGTGATGTAGTTACCCTGTAACTACGTGGAACAAGGGGGTAACAAGCTTCACTTTAATTTACGGCCCGCAGGTGATGTAGTTACCCTGTAACTACGTGGAACAAGGGGGTAACAAGTTCCACTTTAATTTACGGCCCGCAGATGATGTACTTACCCTGTAACTACGTGGAACAAGGGGGTAACAAGCTTCACTTTAATTTACGGCCCGCAGGTGATGTAGTTACCCTGTAACTACGTGGAACAAGGGGGTAACAAGCTTCACTTTAATTTACGGCCCGCAGATGATGTACTTACCCTGTAACTACGTGGAACAAGGGGGTAACAAGCTTCACTTTAATTTACGGCCCGTAATGTCATACTTACCCTGTAACTACGTGGAACAAGGGGGTAACAAGCTTCACTTTAATTTACGGCCCGCAGATGATGTACTTACCCTGTAACTACGTGGAACAAGGGGGTAACAAGCTTCACTTTAATTTACGGCCCGCAGGTGATGTAGTTACCCTGTAACTACGTGGAACAAGGGGGTAACAAGCTACACTTTAATTTACGGCCCGCAGATGATGTACTTACCCTGTAACTACGTGGAACAAGGGGGTAACAAGCTTCACTTTAATTTACGGCCCGTAATGTCATACTTACCCTGTAACTACGTGGAACAAGGGGGTAACAAGCTTCACTTTAATTTACGGCCCGCAGGTGATGTAGTTACCCTGTAACTACGTGGAACAAGGGGGTAACAAGCTCCACTTTAATTTACGGCCCGCAGGTGATGTAGTTACCCTGTAACTACGTGGAACAAGGGGGTAACAAGCTCCACTTTAATTTACGGCCCGCAGGTGATGTAGTTACCCTGTAACTACGTAGAACGAGGGGGTAACAAGCTCCACTTTAATTTACGGCCCGCAGGTGATGTAGTTACCCTGTAACTACGTGGAACAAGGGGGTAACAAGTTCCACTTTAATTTACGGCCCGCAAATGATGTAGTTACCCTGTAACTACGTGGAACAAGGGGGTAACAAGCTCCACTTTAATTTACGGTCCGCAGGTGATGTAGTTACCCTGTAACTACGTGGAACAAGGGGGTAACAAGCTCCACTTTAATTTACGGTCCGCAGATGATGTAGTTACCCTGTAACTACGTGGAACAAGGGGGTAACAAGCTCCACTTTAATTTACGGCCCGCAGGTGATGTAGTTACCCTGTAACTACGTGGAACAAGGGGGTAACAAGCTCCACTTTAATTTACGGCCCGCAGATGATGTAGTTACCCTGTAACTACGTGGAACAAGGGGGTAACAAGCTCCACTTTAATTTACGGTCCGCAGGTGATGTAGTTACCCTGTAACTACGTGGAACAAGGGGGTAACAAGCTCCACTTTAATTTACGGCCCGCAGGTGATGTAGTTACCCTGTAACTACGTGGAACAAGGGGGTAACAAGCTTCACTTTAATTTACGGCCCGCAGGTGATGTAGTTACCCTGTAACTACGTGGAACAAGGGGGTAACAAGCTCCACTTTAATTTACGGCCCGCAGGTGATGTAGTTACCCTGTAACTACGTGGAACAAGGGGGTAACAAGCTCCACTTTAATTTACGGCCCGCAGGTGATGTACTTACCCTGTAACTACGTGGAACAAGGGGGTAACAAGCTCCACTTTAATTTACGGCCCGCAGGTGATGTAGTTACCCTGTAACTACGTAGAACGAGGGGGTAACAAGCTCCACTTTAATTTACGGCCCGCAGATGATGTAGTTACCCTGTAACTACGTGGAACAAGAAGGTGGATCAAGAAGACGAAGAGTCAGAAGCCCTTTTCTAGCGGAATATATCAATTATAGGGTACTGTATGTAGTAAAATGCTGGTGTTGTTGTATTATGTTATGTTTTATTTTCGGGGAATAGCTGGAAAGAGGTAAGCTTACGTTCCACTGCATTGCACCTCGATGGACTACAATGCCATTAAAACAGAACAACTATCTGTAACACTTTTATCAGGTCATAAGCTTTGATTAAAATTTCTATAAATCATCACCAAAACCCACATCATGTATTCTTTAGTGATATATACCACGTAGTCTAAAGAAGTCAAATCACATGTAGAGCACTTTATAGTATAGGCTACAGATTGTTTCAAATCAGCTTCACAACAGAAAAAAAAAAAAATGAAGGATAAATCATTAAAAAAGATTATCAGCTATAAAGCAACTCGAGGGTAATTATTCAGCTCAATTCAGTTGTGTTTTCATCAGATCAATACTTCGATAATATTTTGTGAATATTAGTCATAGCCCCCAAGGTCATGCATAACACGTAGTATTAGAATATCCTTTAGTTATAAAATAGTTACAGTATAATTATTTGCGATTGGTCCATGTTGTTTAGCATATTAGGTAATAATATGAGAGTAGCTAGCCGTTAGTTATAAAATTGTTACTGTATAATTATTTGTAATTTCCCATGTTGTTAGCATATTAGATCATACATACCACGTTATATTACAATATTTAGCCCTTAGTTATAAAATATGTACAGTATAACTATCTGTAATTTCCAGTGTTGTTTAGCATATACCCTATAACATTAAAATAATTAACCCTTATTTAAAAGAATAATTGCAGTATAATTATTTTTAATTTTTATTTGTTGTTACCTTTTTATTAACCAAACTTTATGTATTGTTACCCTATATCTACATATAGGTACTTTATAGGTACAAAATAATTACAGATAGTTACGCTGTAAATTCGTTGTAATTACGCAGTAATTTCCGGGCTGTAATCTAAAGCGTTACCAAATATTTAAATGATCCAGAATTTTTATGGTCACAAAAATGAAACGAAGCTAAGCAAAGACTTGTCCCACATTTTTTTCTTTGGTTTTGTTAATATGTCAATTATTAGGCCTAAGTAGCTACAATTTGTTTCCTGTTGGCCTATAATAAATAAATAAATATTTATTTTATTCGTTTTATGATAATTAATGTAAAATTAAACCACTGGAAAAATATAGAAAACAATTGTGGTATTTTTAAAGGGGTCACATTCACATAGCCTAAATTTATCCAACGTAATTTAACAGTGAATTTGTCAGTTAAGGATTAACAAGCGTCGGTTGTCTGTCTGAAAATTTACCGAAACAACATCTAAAGCACTATAATATGTAATAAATTTGTATTCTCTTGTTCCTCCGTGCCAACAGGATTGTCCCACACAATGGGGAAGCAAACAAAAAATGATAGAGAGAGTATTGGAGCAAGCCCACGCAATTAAAAGAGCGCTGGATGACCGAAAGCACCAACACCTGAATCTGACATGGCAGGACATTGCAGTGCTCGAGTCAATAAACGCAGCACTTAAACCAGTTGCGGAATTTACCGATGCGTTATCGAACGAGAAGATTGTTACTGCGTCATCGGTTAGACCTGTGCTGAGACTGCTGACCTGTGATCTCCTCGACCCTTCTCCTGAAGACAGCGAGTTAACAAAAAACCTTAAAGATGATCGCTATCTTGGAGGACAAATACAAAGATGTAGAAGGGCAAAAAATGCTAGCAAAAGCAACTACGTTGGATCCTAGATACAGGAATAATTTCGAGGAGGAAGATGTTACAGACGAACTCATCGAAGACATAATGCATATTACTGAAGATCAGCCAGAAAACACTCAAACTGAGGAGTCACTGAATGCAGGGGAAGGAACCAGCGCAGCACCTGCTGTCAAGAAAATGAATCTCGCACAGCTACTCGGCAAAAGAAAAGCGAAGGCCACAATTCTTCCAAAGAGAACGCGTGCCAGTGAGGAGTTGACGCGCTATTTGCAGGAAGAGACTATCGATACCAGCGATGACCCACCTGTTTGGTGGCGCAACAATGAGTCAAGATACCCTCTCTTGGCTACGGTTGCAAAAAAATATCTGTGCATTTGCGCAACAAGCACGCCTTCTGAACGCATATTTAGCACTGTTGAAAACATTGTAACCCCAATTCGGTCTTCGCTTAAACCGGAAAAAGTCACAATGTAGTTTTAGATTTTAAAATCTTAGAAAACCAAGGTGGATTTAAACCTGCTTTAATAGTTGGTATATACACTGTTTTTTTTTTTTGTTTTTTTTTTTTTTTCTCTTAGCATCTGACTTATATTGTTGCTAGTTTTATTATTAGTTCTTCTTATTATTATTATTAGTTACTATTTATATTGTAACTGATTAGTAAAGTTCTTTAATATTTATCATTCAAAAGGCTGCAGCCACATGTAGCCTATAGCGAGACTTTTGTTAGGCCCACTGTTACTATTTGTGAAAATCTTCAATATTTAAAACGTTTTATTTATTGTTTTATTTATTTTTAAAATTATTATTGTAGTGTTACAAGCACTAAAATTAGTTTTTAATATTTAACTATTTTTTGTAGGTGCTGGGGCCCGGCTGGCGGCGGGTGTGCCGTGCTGGGAAGACGACGGCGGCGACACCAGATGTGTGGCGGTGGGGGGCCGTCAGGGGACATCTTCCTCCATCTCCTCTTCCTCTTCCTCCGGGCCGAGAGAGGAGAGGTCGCCTTCGGGCGACCCGTTTGATGCCCGCCGAACCCTGGACTTCTGACTTGCAGTGGAGAACGTGGTGCCATCAGGTGACGGACCTCAGGGTCTCCGTCAGATCATCGACCTGCTGGTTGAGGTTAGCGTTCTCCTGGTGCAGACGCTTCACCAGACGCTTGCAGGCCCGACTGTTGCACACCTTCTCCCTCTCCTCTTCCTTGGGGTACAAAGCAGTGGTGGTGGGATCTTCCATGTCGGGGAGCCCCACCTCAAGGTCCAGCGTGGAGACCATGGGGGGCCTCCGATCTTGTGCTGCTTGCATGAGGCGATGGTGTCGTTCCTGGCCGTCTCGGAGAGCTCGGTGTGGGACTGGATGTGGCGGTCCAAACGGGCCGTCTCCTTGCTGCAGCCCGGCACCGGACAGCGGCCCTGGCGGATGTTCACACGCCCGACTCTACTTGTCCGTAGACACTGGCGGAGTGGCCATCCTGTCCGTAGACACCTGTCCGTAGAGACTGGTGGAATGGCCATCTTGTCTGTAGACACTGGTGGAACGGCCATCTTGTCCGTAGACACAGGCTTGATGGTCATAACGGGATGAAACTCTGAACGATCAGCGGAGATGTGACGTGGCTCTGGGAGATCAGCGGAGATGTGACGTAAATCTGGAAGATCAGTGAAGATGTGACGTAAATCTGGAAGATCAGTGAAGATGTGACAGGGCTCTGGAGCGGATTTAAGGACTGGAGTGGGTTCATGGGCTGGAACCGATGTGTGCGCAGCCCACACACACCAGATGGCTGTGGCCATAATGGCCAGCGCTGCAATCTCTGGGGGCTCAGGAATAGTAGCCATCTTGTCGGAAGGCTCAGGAGGATCAACTGTGACTTGACTAGGTTTATTACATTATTTGCTAACTGCATTCTTCTTTAAATTGTAATGTTGACATGCATTCTCTGTAAAGCTGCTTTGAAACAATATGTATTGTGAAAAGCGCTATACAAATAAATGTGAATTGAAATGTGAATAGGTTCAGGAATGGCAGTCATCTTAAGTCAAGTCATCTTTATTTATAAAGTGGTTTTTACAATGTGTCAAAGCACAATCTGCCTGCACTGACGCTATTCTTTAAGAGCTGCTGTGCAGCCAAAATTATATACCAGTTATCACTGTAAAGCTGCTTTGACACAATCTGCATTGTAAAAAGCACTATATAAATAAAGGTGACTTGAATTTGTAAGTAATTAGCAAGATTTTAAAATCTATACGATGTTTAACAGGAAGCCAATGCAGTGATGACAGAACTGGGCTAATATGGTCATACTTCCTAGTTCTAGTAAGAACTCTAGCTGCTGCATTTTGTACGAGCTGTAGTTTATTTATCAAGCGGGAGGAACAACCACCCAGTAGAGCGTTACAGTAATCTAACCTCGAGGTCATGAAGAATGCGGTTTTACAGATGCTAGTAACATTGGTATCAAAGAGCACACCCAGGTTCCTAACTGACGAAGAAGACTTAACCTAGAATACTGTCTAACACTCGATGGCTGCTCTGTTATTACGGGAAGAAGTTTTTGGTCCAAAAATTAGAATCTCTGTTTTTTCTGAATTTAGTAGTAGGAAATTACTGGTCATCCAGTTTTTTATATCAGCTATACATTCTGTTAATTTAGCGAATTGGTAAGTTTCGTCAGGGCGTGAAGAAATATAGAGCTGAGTATCATCAGCGTAACAATGAAAACTAACGCCATGCTTCCTAATGATATCTCCAAAGGGTAGCATGTACAGAGTAAAAAGCAACGGTCCTAGTACTGAGCCTTGCGGTACTCCATATTGAACTTGTGATTGATATGACATCTCTTTGTTTACTACTACAAACTGATAACGGTCAGATAAGTATGATTTGAACCATGCCAATGCAATTCCACTAATGCCAACATAGTGCTGCATTTGACACTATTGATCACAATATTCTTCTAAACAGACTCGAAAACTAAGATCCAGTAACACTAATAGAGAGATACAACCACGATCTGATGATAAAATCCTAGCAAGGCAAGGCTAGGAACTAGGAAAATGAAACATGGAGACACGGTCAGAT
Source organism: Chanodichthys erythropterus (assembly GCF_024489055.1). NCBI lineage: Eukaryota > Metazoa > Chordata > Actinopteri > Cypriniformes > Xenocyprididae > Chanodichthys > Chanodichthys erythropterus. The sequence goes on from NC_090223.1 coordinate 66,243,566, forward strand.
AAAGGCTAAACAATACTCAGCCTTGTGTGTGTGTGTGGGTGCAGCTTATAAAGGGTCCACTGATAGGAAACAGGTGCGAGTGTGTGATTGGTTCCTAGATGGGGAATTATGGGAAATGTAGTCCAGAGTGATGTATGACTGTGTGTGCAATGAAATGGTGAACCTCTGGTGGGGAGTAGCAGGAACCAGCAGGCGCCAGATACATAACAGTTAGTCTGTTTTATATTTAATAACATTTCAGTTTGTGTTGTAGTTCACCAGGCAGTGCTTATTGAATATTATTGTTTGTGTTTAAGACAGCACCAGGCTCCATACTCGGCACCATACTGGCTGAAGCAGATGGCCTGGGCTGGAGGAGCCGGCGCTGGAGAGGGTTGTTACATTGTTTTTCATTGCTGTGTTTTAGAGTTCTTATTTTATTGCTGTTTTTTTAGCATGTATGAATGTCTTGACTATATTGGTCTTGCATAACTAGAACATTTATTATTAACTGTTTGTGTGGTTGCCACATTGGTTATTGTACTTGGATTAATTTTGTCTATTCTCATATAATTAAGTATTTAATAATATTTCAGTATGTTGTAGTTCTTCTGTGTTTTATGCTGCCACATTCAGACTGCCTTCCTGGAGGAAGTAAAGGGAAACCAGCTCTGATCAAAGCCTGTAACTTGTTCAGTGTCCTCTGTCTAGGCTGTCTATGGACACAGCATTTATGTGTGTTTTGGGGAATTATGGCATCACTGACATACCTTGAAGCAGCAGGATCGTTCTCTCTGTGATTCAGCAGGATCGTTCTCTCTGTGATTCAAGTTCTCCACACTCGTGGATTTCTCAGCAGTCTTGTTGCCCTCTTCACTGGTGACGTTTGGTACATTATAGTTGAGATGGAGTTTGTCCTGCTGGGTTCAGGTGAATGCAGACATGAGTGAAGAAGTGCAGATGCTACTTCATGATCAACTGGTAATAAAAATTAAAATTCAACCATTTTTGTTATTGTATGTAGTTCTCTTATTTGCTTTCAGATTGTTTTATGTTTTAATGTAACTTTTGATTAATATTGTTAATTTATTACAGTTTCCCCATGATTAGTTTTTATTATTATCATTTAATTGTTTATTAGTATTGATTCATTTGTGTGTTCTTGTTTAAAGGTCTATTGTTGACATGTTCTGTTCATTTTATCTTTTTACCTCTCACTTGTTCCTCTTCTTTCTTTGTTCAGTTCATCAGTTTTGTTCTCATTTTTATATTACTTCATGTTGACATTCATTCATTCATTCGTTTATTTTTATGCTGTGCTTTGTTATATCTAGTTATTTTTTATAAAAATGAATAATTTACCTTAACCAATTTGATGTCTCTTTGTCCCTTCAGTTCTGGTCTCGAAGAAAGACTTGGAGTCGAAGTTCCAGGCCTCAGAAATATTTAACTTTATTGTCAAGCAACAAAGTGAGATGCCAGCTCCGCATCTGAGGCTCCCTTAGCCGGGGCACAGTTTTTATACATTTTTCTTATCTCTTAAAACACACCAAAGTAATATCATTGGCTGGTAATATTCACTCTTACATTTTCCCATATTCTCACTTACAGGGGCACTCCTCCCACACCGCCTTCCCATGTACTCCCCGACCTTTCACCAATTAGTCATAGTCATTTCACCAATTAAAACTTCAGGTGTTGCTTATGTAAGAGACAATTTTCTTAGTAAGGGTGGCCGACTGCCAACTATTGTACATCTTTTACCTTAATCTCTCATGGCCTTCTGCCAACTGATGGTCAACCCTTTTCCCATTGGCCAAATGAAACATTGTATCAAAACAGCCAACACTCCCCATGACACCCTTTAATAATGGTCTTGTTCATTTCACAGCCACCTGTTGTCTGGTGGAAAATTATCAGCAAAATATGCTTAGTGGCCAAGCTAACTTCTTCTGACCCTTACAGTTACAATTGTTTTCTGTATGACAGATAAAATGCTCCATCACCAATTGCGTAATTTTTTTCTTTTATTATAACCAATATTTTTTTTATTCAGTATACATATTATAAGCTCCTCGGTATTATCAGCAGCTATCACATTTCTCAGGAGCTAATTACCCTCCTCCATCCCCAGCTCCTCCTGTCTTCAGTCAGGATTAGCTGAATCAAACTAATTCTTGAAATATGTGTACATGTTATATTATTGACATTAATGATATCTGCATATGCTGGTTCTGTTCTGTTTACCCTAGGGGGGTTATTGCTGCTCTCCCTGCTCTTATCCATGCTAGGCTGCATTGATTCGCAGGGAGTTCTTGCCCAGTACAGAACCATACCACCAATACAAACTCTATGCAATCATATTTGATGATAGTGGTCCTAACAGAAATGCAATAAAACTATATACAAGAAAACAATCATACTGTAACAAGTTTAACATAAACATGAACACTAGAAGTACAAATGAACTTGCTTTGCTTACGTAACACGCTGTTGACTAAACCAAGTCAAGAGTCACTAATGTGGTTTGGAGCTGCTTCGTTCAGCATCTCTGTCTCTCTTCACGTCTGTCTGGTGAACTGACTGAAAGAGTCCTCGTGCCTCTGATAACTTCAACTAAATAAAAGAGTTTTCTTGAAACATTTACAAATGGGGACAATCTCAGCAGGATGAACAAATAATGTTAAAAATGACATTTGAAGTGCTGGAAAAAGACACAGTTTCTCATTAAAAATTTCCCCATTCTTCGTCTTTATTGAATCAATAAAACTGGTTTATTTGCAAATTAGGTACATGTGATAACTGCATTAAAATATAAATACAAAATTAAAAAGTCAAACATTGATGGTTTTGTGTCGATGTACAGCAAGTACAGATTCAGAAGCTAACAGTTCACCAGAAATGCCCGAGCTGGCTTAACTACAACCAGGAAGTAACCGTGCATATAGTCAATTCCAGTACTCAAGAACGAACGTACAGAGGACACATGAAATTACCCGGATGTGTTCTTGATATCGAGGATGCATCGAATGCAGAGAATCAAACTATTAGAAAGCCCAGAAGATGTTGCGGGCAATTGATGTACAGAAGCCTGTAAGCTTTAAACTTCTCTTTTTCACTAAAAAGATTCCTGCTGCAAATACGTGACGCTCATGAAAGTAAACATTTGTCTGTTTGGTTGTGATGATAAGCTGCAGTATTTTTATTGGAATATTAAAAAGAATTGACAAAGCATGGTAACACAGGCTACTCATTTCATCAATACAATTATATGAAAATTATGTCTATAATAATATAAAAGAAATGTTATAATAGGTTATGACATTTGTTTGTGGTGTTGTATTAATTGTGCATTAGCCGCTATTGCTGGGACAGTTAGTTGAGGAATAAGATCAGCACATCTCAATTCTCACAAGAATGAGTTCTGTGTCCTTGTGTCCTTCCGAGTTTGTCCTTTCAAGGTCACCTCACTTCTGGTCTGTGTGGGTTCATGTATTTTGGAGGAGGTGTGGCTTTGGATGGCAATTTGCACCTACTGCACCTTTTCAGTTTATATGTGTGTTATCATGATCCATTACATTGAGGTACAGTATAAGCATTTTAAAACATTGATCTTGTGTAATAATAATATACAAGTATTCGTTTCATTGTATTATTTAAGTTATTTCTGATTCATGATGCTAAGAATAATGCTTTTATGTGAATTGAAAATAATGCATTTTACATTTTATATACTTTAATCTATATATACACTTTAATTTTCTGGATTATTTTATACAATTATAAAATAATATGGCTTGCTGCGTTAATGATTGAGACTCGAGACAGATGTGCATCCGTGTACATGTGCTCGCATGCGGAAGATAAACAGAACACACATTGTTGGATCGCGGCATAAGACACAAATTTCATTTACTGGATCTGCTTTTGTTAGTAGATTGTCCTGAAGGACTAGTGGTAACATTTTCGTTTAGTGTGCAAGCAGTGGTGTAGTCTACTTTTTTGTAGTGAGTATACTGTGATTTTCTCCACCCAGCTGCATACTCACCCATTCCAGAGCAAAACCCCATAAGCACCACCACATTCACTAATGCATAATGCATCTACATGTAACAGAACATTCTGAAAGACTTCTTATGTTATCAACATGGCAATTTATTATAAGCAACATCATTAAGTGGATGCATGTAAATAAAGGAACATGTAAGTGGATGCATGTAAATAAAGGAACATGTAGAGAAGTCAGAAATAACAACAGTAAAAAAAAAAAAATCGACAATAATATTAATGATGGTAATAATAGTATTAATAATAACAAAAGATGGAGGATGAGGAAGGTGACAATATTAGTAATAGTAGTAGCAATAATAATAATAACAGCAATAATAATAAATAATAATAATGAACTCAAGTAATCAGAAATGAGGGGAAAGTTGGAGGATGATGAAGATGACAAATAGTAATAGTAATAACAACAATGTTAACAATAAACTCATTTCATCAGGAAAGAGGGGGAGGTTGGAGGATCATCAGGATGAGGACAAAACAAACATTCTTCAAAATATCTTCTTTTGTGTTCAGCAGAACTAAGAAACTCATACAGGTTTAGAACAGCCCAAAGGTGAATAAATGATGACTGTATTTTAATTTTTGGGTGAACTATCCCTTTAAATGTGCATTGAAAATTGCCAGCTGATAAAATCTGTGCTACAGGGACCATATTCATAACATCTAAGGCTAAATGACAAATATCCTTTTAAGAGTACAAGTTGCAACTATTAGAAAAAATACGCTTATCAGTAGCACTATTAACAATGAACAGTTGTGCATTTTTTCACCAACAGTCATTCATTACAGAATGTTATGAACTGAATTATGAGGACACAAAAAGTTGTCCGGTTCTTATCTTTTCAAGCACACTTATCTTTCAAAACCATTGTCAAATTTAGGCAATGCACTGTACCAGCAGAAATGCAAAAGTATCAAGGCAAATAAGTTTCAAATTAGAAAAAAAATAAACAATTAACACAAACTTCACCTAAATAAATGAAGGCTGAAAAAGGCAATAAAAGGAATAGTTCACCTAAAAATTTGTTCATAATTTACTCAACCTCAAGTTGTTCCAAACCTGTAAGAATTTCTGGTAACACTTTAGAATACTGATCCTTCATTAATGAATAACTACATAGGAACAAATGAGTAATGCATTATTAACACTCTAGTAACTACTATTAACTAACAAGTAACTCTGATGAATGAATTAGTAAGTAATGGTGCTCAGTTAAAGGTGGTAGTTCACTATTAACTAATCAGTAACTACTGTTTTTTTAATACCTTCCAGAGAACTACTAAGAACTACTATATACATGTTCGTAATTAATGTGAATAATGAATAATGTATAATTAATTCTAGAGTAAAGGCCTTGGTAACCCACTAGTAATGACTGAAGTATTACCAAATACTTAAGAAGGAATTACTAATTATTTGGATCAGTATTCTAAAGTGAAGATCATAGTAACCCACTAGTAATTACTTAAGTGTTACTACATCCTTATAAAGGAACTACTATTTATTTGGATCAGTATTCTAAAGTGAAGATCATGGTAACCCAGTAGTAATTACTTAAGTGTTACCAAATATATCATAAGGAATTACTGTACAAAAACATACAAAAACATCAAAAGTTTACAAAGACTTCAGTAGTTACTAGAGAGTTATCATGTTTTTCACTTTAGAATACTGATCCAAATAATTAGTAATTCTTTCTTAAGTATTTAGTAATACTTCACTCATTACTAGTGGTTTACCAAGGCCTTTACTTTAGAATTAATTATACATTATGCATCATTCATGTTAATTATGAACTTGTATATAGTAGTTCTTAGTAGTTCTCTGGGAGGAATGAAAAAACAGTAGTTACTGATTAGTCAATAGTGAACTACCACCTACAACTGAGCACTATTACTTACTAATTCATTAATCAGAGTTTATTGTTAGTTAATAGTAGTTATTCTTAGTAGTTCTCTGGGAGGAATGAAAAAACAGTAGTTACTGATTAGTCAATAGTGAACTACCACCTACAACTGAGCACTATTACTTACTAATTCATTAATCAGAGTTTATTGTTAGTTAATAGTAGTTACTACAGTGTTAATACTGCATTACTCGTTTGTTCCTGTGTAGTTATTCATTAATGAAGGATCAGTATTCTAAAGTGTTACCGAATTTCTTAGTTCTGCTGAACACAAAAGAAGATATTTTAAAGAATGTTTGTAACCAAGCAGATATGGGGCACCATTCACTTCCATAGGAGGAAAAAAAATATTATGGAAGTGAATGGGACCCCATATCTGATTGGTTACAAACATTCTTCAAAATATCTTCCTTTGTGTTAAGCAAAACAAAGAAATTTATACAGGTTTGAAACAAGTTGAGGAGAAGTAAATGACAGATGACTGAACTGGGTCAACTATCCCTTTAACATTGTCAAAGTACCCACACTGGGTTCACGGTGTAGTCCACAGGTCCTGGAAAAAAAGACTGGAACACATACAGAAAGCCAAGCTCCTGTTCCATCTAGATTGCTGGCAGTGTCCTTGGAGTGGGGTAAGAAGGGGAGGACTGGGCTCACTAAGTCACTATGGGGGGTAGGCAGTCTATAATGCTTTCCAAATATGCTTGTACTCAGGCAGCTGAGGTGTGCACTGCCTCCTTGCCTGTGTGGCAGAGCGATGGCTTTTTAGCCATATTGTGACACACATGGCTTTTTAGCCATATTGTGTGTTTCACACTCAGCAGTGCTGCAAGGGATGGTCTGCATGCATCGTATGAGCGGTTTTAAACTTTCAGGCTCACTTTCTGGGTGCTCAAGGAAATCTCTCATACCATTAACTGCTTGCTCTTCACAAAGACTGAACCGCCTGCACAGTCGTTTCACTTGTGCCTCACCATGCCGTACGGCAGGTGTTGATGGCCAGTTGCCTGTATCCAGAATACTGAGGTCATGAAGCATTTCACCTTCAAATGAGAGGCACTTCTCCATGTTTTTAATCAGACTTTGCAGGAACTGCTTTGTGTTGATTGGTATGAGCTTTGCATTTGACTCCAGATGAACTGATTCAAAATGTCCCAAAGCTTGTGCTGTCAGTGCCTCCTCTAATTTCTCTCCTGGGGTGTCTTTGAATGATGCCAGCACTCTGAGGGTGTGCTTTAGAAGCTGCTCTGCTCTCAAGAGTGTGACTGAATGGGCCTGGAGTTGCTGAGACAGATTTGAAAGTTCAGACAGTGCATCGTACATTAGTCCTAGGTCACACAGGAATTCCTTGCTTTGCATACTATGTGCTAAACCTCTGTACGTTTGTCTCTCTTTGCTGCTTCTTGTTTGGTCTCCCGCAGCATTTTCAAAGTGTCTGTTGAGTGCTTCATATGACCTCCACACAGCCTTTACAGAACGGAAGCTGCTGGCCACCCATCGTGTATTTAAAACCCTGCCAATTTTCAGGACTTGTGAGCCCACTTCTTGCGCTGCTTCCAGAAGCTCCTGTGAATTTTTATTGGACTGACTGTAGAGATTGTGGATCTTCTCCATGAAAGCTCTGAAGTGGTTGACTGCCTGAACCTCATCCACAGCATCAGATTCAGCCAGTTCCAAACGATGGTTCATGCAGTGCCATGTGAAGAGGTTAGGGTATCTTGCCATCAGCCTGGTTGCAACACCAGCGTTCTTGCCCAACATGACACTGGCTCCATCAGAAACAAATGAAACACAGTTCGTTTGAAGCCAATCTTCACTGAAGCCTCCAGTGTATAAACAGTCAAGTACAGCTTCTTCTATATCCTCTGCCTTTTGGCTTTCTAGCTCAACCAGCTCCAGAAACACAAGTTTAGGAGTAGCTCCGTCTACTGAGGCTTTCAAGTTGACAATCATAGCAGATTTGTGGCTGAGAGATGTTGCCTCATCAATGAGAACAGACAACTTGCTTGAAGACGACACAATACTGTGAAGTATTTTTTTCTGCATCTCTTTTGCTATGTGTTCCACAATTTTTGTGGAACTGTACCTTGAATGCAGACTAGTGCCCATGTTGACACAATTTCTTTCCTGAAGCTCAATGAGATTGTCATGGTCAGTGAAAGGTCGGTTCATCTTCGCAAGATAGTATGCTGTTCTGTCTCAGCCAACACAGTCTCTGAGATGGTTCTCAACATATTTTCAAGTATATTCTGTCCACCCTTTTCAGTGAGCTCCTGGGCTATGTCGTGTGCCCTGGATGTCTCATGTCGGTGTATTTTGTTCCTCAAAGAGGTCAAAGCTGTTGATCGGTTTGTGTTTGAGGCCTGGATCTTAAAGTACACCCACTCCTCGGACATTGACGCTCTTTTTTCTGTGAGGATTCCTGTTGATTTTGTTGCGCTGCAAACAGTACAACCTGGAAGTAAATAAAACAATGACTAATTAGCACCATCTTACAAGTTTTGTATCTATATCAGCAATAACATCTGCTAAACAGGGCCAAAATTTACTCAAAAGTATTTAATAAACTGTTTAATAAACAGTCTTCATACGATGGCTAACAACTGCATGAAAAACAGGAGAAAATGTTCCACTCTTTCAATAACTAACTAACATTACCATATAGTAATTTAATGGTGAAATGTTTTAAATTAATGCACATTTAAGATGACCATGAATTTACTCTCATTTGCATAATCAATGACATTATGAATGTCAGTTGTCTATATCAGCTCAGTCAAATCAGTCAACATAATGATTTCAATTAGAATGAGATGAGAAGCAACGAGAATGTATAACAAATAACTAATATTATAACCAAGTCTATTTACAACTTAGTGACTTTATTTGCATAGGTAATTGGTCATTTATTGTCAGTTGGTTCAGAATGGTGACTTTAAAATTTGGCATCACAAATTAAAATTGTCATTGAAAACAAAAGCAGAACTGAAAAAGGAAACATTGGCATTGAAACATTTGCATTGAAAACAGTTGTATTGGCACTGAAACATGTGTTGGCACTGAAAAAATAAAATAATTAAAATCTTACAATCTTATTCTTTTATTGTATTGGGATTTATTTGTATTTTTCAATGACAATCTTCAGATTTTTTCTTCATGTCACTCTTTTTCAGTGACAGATTTTTTTTACAATGTCAGTTTTTTTTCAATGTCACTGATTTTCAGTTTCAACTTTCTGTCACTGTTTTGGCATGGAGAGGGGAGGGGTCTGAGGGGAGGGGTAAGTAGAGCGTAGTTTGCATATAATTTGCATATAGGTATACTGAAGAAGTAGGCCTACGTCACTTTACTGGAACCCGTCGTCAGCTCTGAAGCCTCTGGCATGGTGGCGTGACAAAAATGTCCAGTTTACCAGGAACTTCCAAGCCGCAAGTAAGTCTGTTTTTTTCTCTGCCATTTACATGTTTATTCACGTGCAACCTGGCCGGTTTGGTTAACTTTTAACGGCCGTTATGCTGGTTTTTTTTCGACGTCGACTGGAACATGTAAATTACTAACATTAGCCGTGTTGGCTAACTTAACCTGTGGTTAATGCAGGGTCAAAAATAAACACCGGTCAAGCACCATATGCACCGAACAAGGCTAAAAGTCCGGTTTGGCAAAAAAATAAATTAACGTTAGGTGTCTGTCGGTATATACTTGTTGCCGCTAAGTATGAGTACATCACAACAATGGCTAACAGTAACATAGCCTGTGACGTTAACATTGACATGATAAACAGCAGGGCTTCGGCTGTGTAAGTTACACTACTGACATCCCCAACCGCACACACACACACACACACACACCGGAGAGCCTCTCTTTGAGCCGCTAGTTCGGCTTAAACGCAGGTAATGTTACACAATAACTCCTAGGGCCGCGAATGTGCTTCTATCTGTATTTAATGGTAGTTAGTGTTAAGTCTCCAGCCCTGTGATGTCTCCTTTCTTTTTCTTTAGGAGTTAGAGGCCAGTGTTATTGCTGCTGCACAAGGCCTCATAAACGTGCTAACGCAAAACATTCAGCAGCATCACACCCCAGCACAGCAGAATCCAGTGCCGTCACATGAGCACCAGAATCGACAACAAGCACAAACCCGGAATATTGCTTCAGGTCAAGGGAGGTGTTGCTGAAGTTGAGAGAGATGGCAGATTCGCGACCCCAACAGAGGACTGTAAGTTAATAATCAAAATATGTTTGCCTATTAGGTTTTATATATATGGCTTTTTGCTCTGACGATCCAAGGAAATGTATTATTTTAATACATCTTTTGTTATCTCATGAATTGCACTGAGTTCTGCTTAGCTCTCTATAACAATGTGAAATTAAAATTTAAGTTTTGCATTTGCTCATTTCTGGAAAGAGTGTTTTTTAACATTAAATTATTTGATTTAAATGTAATTAATATTTAATGAAATGTGCGCCAATTCAACATTTCTATAGCTGTATGGCAGATCTAAGGTAGAGTAGCTTGTCATGGCAACTTGAGCACTGATACATGTGTCATCACATTAGAGTGTTTTTTTTTTATGTTAATTATTTATGTTAATTACAGGAACCTTTGATTGTGAGGCAGTTCATGGAGAGAATGCTGAGAAGGCTTCAGGAAGTTCTGCGATGTCAGCCTGTGGATTTGGATTATTTACACTTTGTTTTAAGTCACGAAGTGGGACTTGTTCGTTCTTTTGCCAATGTAGTAGAACTGCCTCAAGGTGTTGTTCGTGCTTTATCTGACTTATTAAGACTTCTTCGTTTACAAGAGGAGAGTTATCCAGCTGCTACCTATGCAGAAGTTCTGGGTGGTGATAGGGGACAGCCAAAACTTGTAATTTCTAAAGAATGTCTTCAAAACCAAATCGACATGCAGTTGCCCATCCCCTGTGTAGCTAAGCTCCTGGGTGTCTGCAAAAGGACAGTGTATCAACGGATGCGTGAGTATGGTCTATCAGTTACAGGATCATATAGCAATCTCACAGATGAGGAGCTGGACAATCTTGTGCGCTCAGTTAAATTGAAGATGCCGCATATAGGCTATAGAATGATGAAGGGTGAACTGCAAGCGATGGGACACCGTGTCAGATGGGACCAGGTTTCAGCATCCATGCACAGGGTGGATTCTGCAGGGATCTTGGAGAGAATAACACGTTTAGGCTGTGTTGCTAGAAGAACATATTCTGTCAAGCGTCCCCACTCACTGGTCCACGTGGACACAAACCACAAACTTATCAGGTGTTATGTTTCACAAGAATATTGTTATAATATGTTCATGTATTTATATTCATAAATGTTTGTTGAAATAGTTTGCAGAGTGAGTCTCTTAATTGAGCTTGAAGGATACGGGTAGATTTTGTATGCTATTACAAGATAGGCTATAGATTGCTAGAGCTGTATTTCATACTACTTTAGATGAAGTTTTATACTACATAAGAAAATGTGGAGAGGGTGGTTTGGCCAAGGTGTTATGTTGAAGAGAGAAGGCCAAACAAGTTTTTGCAGAATTCCACACTAATCCGATTGGTGCTCACTGTCAAATTGTAAAAACAACTGATGCAATCAGCCAATGATTTTATTGGCCTTTGATGACTGTTGATATCAGGAATTGGGTAAGTAGAAATTTACGAGTACTTTTTCATGTTAATACATTCTACCAGTATTAAAATGACTCTGTTAGGTGACGCACTATGCTGTCTGTCAGTTCAAGAAAACTGAAATCAAGAACAAAGCTGATTATATACCTATTGAGTTAATTCAGTGTAAATGAGACAGTCGTATAATTTTCTATTTATTAAAGCAACCACATTAAACATGACACTTTTTTCCACAGGTATCTGAGCCATGGGAGATAGTTGGCATGGATTTAGTGGAAAAGCTCACACCAACTGAAGATGGTTATCAGTATATCTGTGTTATGGTGGACTATTTCACAAAGTGGTGTGAGGCTTTCCTACTAAAATCTAAAAGTGCAGAGGAGGTCACGGGCTGTATTGTTAACTGACCAAGGCACAGAATTTGTGAACAAGGTTGGGGTTATATTTATTGTTTTGTTTCTTTGTTTTTAATTTGTTTGTTTTATATATTGTAAAAATATTAAAATCCCCATTCTTAATATATAGATCAATATGGGTGTCTGTAACTTACAATTAAGAGAAGTTTATGTTCACCATACCATCCACAGACCAATGGGTTGGTTGAAAGACTTAACGGCACAATTCAGAGGTATAAAATAATTCATAATAAACTTTAATTAAACTATTGACTATTGTGTAGATGATAAATGTCATAATTGCCACATAAATGGAGAATCTTTCACTGTTGATGACTCTTCTCTTATTCAAAGATGTTTGAGCAAACTGGTGGGCAAGCAGCCACAAAACTGGGCAGGTTATTTGGAGGCCACAATGTTTGGTCTACGCACAAAAAAGCAAATGACTACAAAATACTTGCCATACTTTCTGATGTTTGGCCGTGAAGCAAGGTATCCTTGTGACGTACTTGACAATTATGAGGTTAGTATATTATATTTCATTGTTACTTTTTCTTCTGCAATCCAAAGTTAAATGCAACAATCAACATTTTCCTGCATAGATCAAGGAAAGCATTGAGAACATTGTGGCAGAGGAATGTGTCACTTAATGCATCAAAAGGCAGGACAAGATTTACAAAACTGGGAAAGCAAACATTAACTCCTCGTTTGCGTTCTTAGCTGGGAGAGAAGAGTTTTTCTGAGTCGATTTGTTGCAGGATCTTTTCAGGTCCAGATTGTGGTTAGGTAAAAACCAATCACATTTGAGCATGCTGGCAAATGAAATGAAGTCTCTTGTCGTGGCTGGAGTTAAAGTTGAGGCGGCAAAAGTCGTTGGTTAAACTTTGTGGCAAAACTTAGAACACAAGACTCTCAACAGAAAAGAAAGTTAAGTAAAAGTTTAAAATGTGAATTTATACCCTTTTTTCATGACATTTTGTAGTTTGCAGAAGCTGTCCTAACAGGGGGTAGTTTGCTGTTTGACGACATAGATTGGATTCGCGAAGACATAGGCCTGTACCTGCTACAAGCAACAGGTGCTTATATATAACATGTACTTGCTGAATATTATAATATATATATTATATATATATATATATATATATATATATATAACCAATATCCAGATGACTGAGGAGCGTTATTATATAAAGAGAAGATGTGAAAATTTCACAATGAATAGTAATGATGTGTTAAGTTCTAAAAATGTAATACAACTGTGACCTTTATTTACTTATATAACATGATTACATTAGATGGAGAGCTGCATTACATCTGCAGGAGAAAAAAGGACAAGAGTCAGCATTTAGCTAAAGTTGTCCTCTCACCTGAGGAGGTGCACAGTATATTTATGGAATTCCACGCAGGCCCTCTTGGTGGACATTGTGGAGTGGGAAAAACTCACAGTGCCATAATTCTTAGATTTTACCGGCCTGACATGGAACAGGACATCCGCAAGTGGTTAAGTTAATTGTTAAAAGTACCATATTAGTTTTTTTTACTACTCTAACTCAATTAAAATGGTCATGGCCCACCTCTCTTCTTTCAGATAGCTCAGTGTCCTCAGTGCTAGGAAAAAATCAATAAAAGTGAACGCAGCTTACAATCCTATAGTTATATGTATAACAATGCAGTTATAACAGACTTTTAATACATAATAGCCTTAGTCCTGAATGTTTAAAACATTGATTCTCATTTCAGGTCACAGAACCACTGGAATTAATTGGGATGGATCTGATATGCAAGTTAACTCCAACTGAAAATGGCCACCAATATATTTGTGTCATGGTGGACTACTTTACCATGTGGTCTGAAGGCTCTTAAAACTAAACGAGCAGAAGAGGTCGTGGAGTGCATCATTGAATTTTTTTTTTTTTTTTTTACAAATTTGGAGCACCAAAGTGCATTTTAACAGATCAGGGAAGAGAGTTTGTCAGCAAGGTTGGTTCAACACAAATCAAGTCAACATAAATGGATATGACCATAAGAAATATCTGAAAATGCCCTTTTTTTTTCAAAGGTCAATTTTACCTTTGTGACAGACTATGTATCACCAGGAGTCTGTGTTCTCCCTATCATCCCCAGACAAATGGCCTTGTTGAGAAAATGAATGGCACAGTTCAAAGGTAATTTACATATGTACAGGCACATAATCAGTAGTTTTGGAACATTTCATGATTTTGTTTATTTATGATTTTCATGATTTATTTCAATTGTTCATTTCCAGAAGCCTGACAAAAATGGTTGGGGAAAATCCTTCAACGTGGCACTTCCATCTAAATGCAACAATAAGAACAAAAAAACAACTAACAAAGTTTTCCCCATACTATTTAATGTTTGGGAGAGAGGCGCGGTATCCATGTCAAGTACCAATGGATTATGAGGTTAGTGGTTTGTGTACTTTGTTTTTCTGATGACACTTGATCTTGAAAGATGTGAATAATTATTGTGAATGTCTTACTTAGATCTGTCATGGAAAGGTGGAAGCCATTGTTGCAAGTAAGCAGCTCTCTGATGGGTTGAGTGATAGGAGAGAGACCAAGGAAGCAGTAAAGCAGAACATCTCAAATAGTCAGGAGAAAGTACGGAAGCGAAAGAGGGCAGGAGGACAACTTCATGGCTGGGGATAAAGTGTTGGTGAGGAATGTGAGACAGGAGAACAGAAAGGGTGGAAAAATAGACCCAGACATGCTGGGTCCATATACTATTGTAAAAATCGAAGAAAAAAATGTTGATGTGGTTTCAACGAAAGGATAAAGGTTAATAAAGTATGTGGAGTCTGAGCCTCACATTAAAAAAAAATGGATCCCATCAGCTCCTGCCAGTCCTCCTCATCATGCCACTCTTCCATCTCATGCCAGTCCTCCTGCTCCTCCAGCCAGTCCTCCTCATCCTGCCACTCTTCTATCTCATACCAGTCCTTCTCTTAATTTCACAAAGGGTCTGTCAGCCCCAATAAGCCCCACCAGTCAGTGTCTGAAGGTTCTTTCCTCACCTCAGCCCACCACTACCCACTTAATTCGGAATACAATGGCACAAACACAAATGAACCCAGTCCCACCAACTCCTCACTCTTGCTGCCCTGACACCTTCTTTGAGTCAACATATTCGGAAGAACAAGGTAAATATTAAGTGGTTCGGCATTATTTCACTTTGCCATAGCTCAGGATTTTACTTTGTAATCACTGTGCTTCTTTTAGTGATTCGTGATATATGGGACGGTAAGAAACAGGAAGTGCTGTGAAGCAAAATGGGCCCCTACAAATTGTACACTAAGAACCTGATGCATTTGGCACCAGGTAAATGGTTAGAAAGTGTTGTAGGGATATGTCTGCAATCTCAACTTTTGTATGGTTATCTTTTTTGTGTTTTGGCGTCTTGTTTTACCAATACAATAGCCCTTATTTGATTCTTTTTGCAAATAGGTTGTGAATGCTTATCTACATAATCTTAAAAAATGATTAAATATGTCAGGAATCGGAAGGGCATATTTAATTGATTCATACCAGATGAAAGAAGTCTGGAAAGGAAGCAGAAAGGGCTTGAAAAAGGTTTTTGCATTTAATCACAAACTCCAAAGTACTTTTGTATGTTGACAGAGCACTTTTTAAACTACTATTGTATTGTTTGTAGCTTGATCCATCCAGTCATGATGTTCTTTTGGGGCTGTTTATGTCAATGACACACAATGACAAACTTTCAAGATTGACACAGAAGTAGATGCATGAATTGATGGAAAATAAGGTTTAAGAGTAGCTATCTAATGACCGTTAATGTTTGTTTTAGGGAATGTTCCCAAAATTGTCAATTTATATATATTGACCCTTTTGGTGCTAACGAGTCAGCAATTTGCAAATGCAAGAATATAACAAGGCAAGTACTGTATGCAAAGTTTCTTAGAACAATTAAGTATCTGTTGTATATTATAATGTATTATTGTGGCTTAATGATGAGTGCACTCACACACACTTCTATTTAATAAATCTTTCCTTAGGATGAAAGGTCTGAACATTTCAAGGTGGGGATGCCACTCAGCTGTGCATCCTACCCAACAGGATTCCACATCCTGTGGTCAATTTGTTTGCAAAGTAAGCTATATGTATTTATTTGAATTTTACAGTCTTTCTTGCTAAAACATAATTAATGTATGGCATAACTGCTCACATCAGCTTGCAGAGCTTCTTATGGAGGAAGAAATGACTTTTTCTTCAAAGGAGGAAGGCATTGTTTTAATCTGCATGGAAATTGCAAAAAGACTTTTAAGAGAAACTGGTGAGAAAGAATCCTTTACATTTGAAAAACCTAGATTATCTTTTCTTATACATTTTTTGGGCATGATGACTCCCTCTACATATTATAGATTACCTTTCAAAGCTCTGTCATTCATGTAGAGCAGGGGTCTCAAACTCGCGGGTCTCAAACTCGGATGATATTTTGTGGCCCCCCACCTGACATCAAAGTTTAGTGTTAGTGCGGCCCGCGAGTTATTCTGAAACTTTTGTTTTATTTTGTTATCACTTATGGCAGTGGTCTCAAACTGCCGGCCCGCGGGCCATTTACGGCCCGTCCTCCCCCTCTACCCGGCCCACAACTAATCTCAAAAATAAAACATAATCCGGCCCGCTAAATTATTATTATTCCCTAGTTGCTACCTGACTGATATGCAAAGAAAAAGTCGCCGTTCTATGGGGGCATTCATATATCGCGTCACATAAGCAGCCGCGCCGCATTCTCCTTTCCAATGCGCTTTTGCTCCAGTGGCGTCTGTCGTTGCTATGCAACCATGAGCCGCGCTCTCAACCGCGTCGCTTCTATTATGAGCGCGCTTGCCTAAATCACAGAAAAAGCACTTGACTTTAAGTCACGAGCGTCGATTTAAAACCACTGAAACGCGTCCGATGCAACCATTAAATGTTACCGATGTTCAAACGGCATCTTGGACAAATGTGTCTCAGCTGTGTGAGCGCAAGCACTGCCTGTCTGTCAAGAAACAGAAGAGTGTACAAATGTATTCAGGGGTTGTATTTGTTCAGTACAGTGTTGTTCAGTGCAAGATTTTAATGTTATTTAAGCTAACATAAAGTAAGGGAAAATACTTCCACTAAATGTTAAAAACTAATAATGTATGTAACAATGAGAGATTTTTATTTTTTGACAAAATAAAGTTGATATATACCCCTCCACACCACAAGTTTTGCTGGTTTTGTTCCTAAATTACACATTTTTTTATTCCATGCACTTTGTTGGATGTGAGAAGTTGCACCAGACTATTGCAATTAATAGTATTATATTAGTAGGCTATATTAGTAGTATTATATTAGTAATAGTATTATATAATTATATTACACTCTGTAACAATGAGAGAGACACTGCTGTTTACATTTAGTATGGTAAATAAAATATTTATAGTATAGGTATAAAAACATTTTAGTAGGCCTAATGAAAGTAAATAAGAAATAATGCAAAGGAAAGTAAATTTTCTGAAATGTTGTGCTTTCTTGCGCTTGAATGTTAATGGCCCTCCTATGAGGTGTCAATCACAGAAATGGCCCCCCGCCAATTTGAGTTTGAGACCCCTGATGTAGAGAGAAGCATAGGCACGAAGGCCAAACTGACCTTTTTACTTATAATTTATACATATACATTGCAAAACACACGGGTAACTCTTCCGTAACGTGTAACTTATTCTAATGTGGAAGGTGGTACCATTGGGACTGTGTGGGCAGACCTTCCACAGTTGGCAAATACAGCAGTCCTGTATGCATGTAGTGCATTTGTCCTGCCTCTTCTTTTTTTTCTTTTCTTTTTTTTGTCACTTTAAGCCTGTTAGATAATGTACAGGTGCTGGTCATATAATTAGAATATCATCAAAAAGTTGATTTATTTCGCTAATTCCATTCAAAAAGTGAAACTTGTATATTATATTCATTCATTACACACAGACTGATATATTTCAAATGTTTATTTCTTTTAATTTTGATGATTATAACTGACAACTAAGGAAAATCCCAAATTCAGTATCTCAGAAAATGAGAATATTACTTAAGATCAATACAAAGAAAGGATTTTTAGAAATCTTGGCCAACTGAAAAGTATGAACATGAAAAGTATGAGCATGTACAGCACTCAATACTTAGCTGGGGCTCCTTTTGCCTGAATTACTGCAGCAATGCGGCGTGGCATGGAGTTGATCAGTCTGTGGCACTGCTCAGGTGTTATGAGAGCCCAGGTTGCTCTGATAGTGGCCTTCAGCTCTTCTGCATTGTTGGGTCTGGCATATCGCATCTTCCTCTTCACAATACCCCATAGATTTTCTATGGGGTTAAGGTCAGGTGAGTTTGCTGGCCAATTAAGAACAGGGATACCATGGTCCTTAAACCAGATACTGGTAGCTTTGGCACTGTGTGCAGGTGCCAAGTACTGTTGGAAAATGAAATCTGCATCTCCATAAAGTTGGTCAGCAGCAGGAAGCATGAAGTGCTCTAAATCTTCCTGGTATACGGCTGCGTTGACCTTGTACCTCAGAAAACACAGTGGACCAACACCAGCAGATGACATGGCACCCCAAACCATCACTGACTGTGGAAACTTTACACTGGACCTCAAGCAACGTGGATTGTGTGCCTCTCCTCTCTTCTTCCAGAGTCTGGGACCCTGATTTCCTCTTTCTTTCATCAGAGAACATAACTTTGGACCACTCAGCAACAGTCCAGTCCTTTTTGTCTTTAGCCCAGGTGAGACACTTTCAACACTGTCTGTTGTTCAAGAGTGGCCTGACACAAGGAATGCGACAGCTCTGAAACCCATGTCCTGCATACGTCTGTGCGTGGTGGTTCTTGAAGAACTGACTCCAGCTGCAGTCCACTCTTTGTGAATCTCCCCCACATTTTTGAATGGGTTTTGTTTCACAATCCTCTCCAGGGTGCGGTTATCACTATTGCTTGTACGCTTTTTTTCTACCACATCTTTTCCTTCCCTTCGCCTCTCTATTAATGTGCTTGGACACAGAGCTCTGTGAACAGCCAGCCTCTTTTGCAATGACCTTTTGTGTCTTGCCCTCCTTGTGCAAGGTGTCAATGGTCGTCTTTTGGACAACTGTCAAGTCAGCAGTCTTCCCTATGATTGTGTAGCCTACAGAACTAGACTGAGAGACCATTTAAAGGCCTTTGCAGGTGTTTTGAGTTAATTAGCTGATTAGAGTGTGGCACCAGGTGTCTTCAATATTGAACCTTTTCACAATATTCTAATTTTCTGAGATACTGAATTTGGGATTTTCCTTAGTTGTCAGTTATAATCATCAAAATTAAAAGAAACATTTGAAATATAATATACATTTTTCACTTTTTGAATGAAAAATTAGTGAAATAAATCAACTTTTTGATGATATTCTAATTATATGACCAGCACCTTTATATATGAACACTTATACACTTAAACAAATATAAACACTTATAAGTGTACCATAATGATTCAGTATAAGACAAAAACAGTTTGGAAAATAGATTCATGTTGTACATTCTCATTTGATACATTTTGAACACACAAAAAAGTTACAGAAAACAGCTTTAAGTACAGTTAAAATCAGATACTCAAAGACTTTTACTCAAGTTGTATTAGAATTGGTGACTTGAAACTTGTAAAAGAGTAATTTTTGATGAGTAAAAGTACAGATACCTCACAAGTATTGTTTTCAGGTACTCTTTACACCTCTGCTCTTTCCACAGTGACTACTTCTAAAAGAGCTCTCTTTCAAGTGAATCCTCAAGTGGACCTTAAGGTTACCTTTAAATCTGAAATTCTTTCCACACTGATCACATATGAATGTCTTCTCTCCAGTGTGAATATTCATGTGTTCCCTAAGGCTTAGTTCCCGTGTAAAGCCATTCCCACACAGATTGCAAGGGTAAGGCTTCTCTCTAGTGTGAGTTCTCATGTGGGCTGTAAGGTGTCCTTTTTGACTGAATTTCTTTCCACACTGTTGGCAGGTGAATGGGCTCTCTCCAGTGTGAATTCTCATGTGGACTATAAGGTTTCCTTTTTGACTGAAACTCTGTCCACATTGTTTGCAGGTGTAAGGTTTTTCTCCAGTGTGAGTTCTCTTGTGGACTTCAAGGCTCCCTTTATGTGTGAAACTCTTTCCACACTGTTGGCAGGTGTAAGCCTTCTCTTGTGTGTGAATTCTCATGTGAACTATAAGGTTTCCTTTATGTCTGAAACTCTTTCCACACTGTTGGCAGGTGTAAGGCTTCTCTCCAGTGTGAATTCTCATGTGAACTAAAAGGTTTCCCTTTACAGTGAAACTCTGTCCACATTGTTGACAAGTGTAAGGCTTTTCTCCAGTGTGAACTCTCAAGTGGATTTGAAGGTTTCTATATTGATCAAAATTCATTCCACACTGTTGGCAGGAGAAATAACTTGTATATCCTGTCTTTTGAGCTCTGTTTTGTGATAAAGTCTTTTTAGCCTGTGTCGATCTTTCCCAAGTCAAGAAATCATGAAGTTTATCATAATGTTCTTTCTCTTCTTCCTTTTCATTAAGTTCATGACTCGCTGCTTTCAGTGTCATTAGGTCTAGGGCAAAAAATAGACAAAACAATTTAGACATTTAATGCATCAAAACCAACAACATGTATGCTCTTTACCAGGGTGTCCAAACACAGTCCCGGATGGCCACTATCCAGCAGAGTTTAGCTACAACTAAGCCTCAACCCACCTGACAGGAAGTTTCTAGTATGCCTAGTAGACCTTGATTAGCTGGTTTAGGTGTGTTTAATTGGGGTTGGAACTAAAGTCTGCAGGATGGTGGCCCTCCAGGAGTAGGATTGGAGACTCCTGCTCTACACCCTATCCTATCCTATCCTATCCTATCCTATGGATCAGGGATGGGCAGCTTTGGTCCTGAAGGGACACTGTCTTGCAGAGTTAAGTTTTATACATAATAAAATGCAGTTCTGAAAACTTTGGGTTCAATTTTGGGGTTGGGTTAAATTTTGGCAGGTGTGTTTGATCAAGGATGTTTTGTATATCTCCTTATTTATCACACCTGGTTAAGATCATCAGCTTGTTAGAAGAGAGCTGACATTGATAGAGGAATCTGCAGCTTTAATCGTAAACTATAATTCCTGTTCACCAATAAGGTGAGAACCGGACCCATTATAAACCTAAATATGCTTGAATTAATTATATTAATTGAAAAAGAGTACTATTCTATTAGTAATTGAAGATATTTGTTGTTGTAATGATGTCAGACATAGCATAGCACACAATAGTAGTAGCTTTTCCATACTCCGGCACGGTTAGAGATCTTACTACATCTGTACTGCGCCCAAGCAGTCCAACCATGCCTCTTCAAGCGGGCGAGGGCACAGTACAGAGCGATCACACTAGTCAAACGAATCAGACTTAGAGGGTCAAACAGCTGACAGTTTGAAGTGAAGCAGAAGACATTTTAGCCAACGGTGTAGAGTAGACATGACCTGGGAGGATTATATATGAGCTAATCTCAGTATAAAAATCCACCTGTTACTAAGGATCCTCTTAAACGGGACAATTTTAGACATATTTACATAATTTTAGGCAAAATGATTGAAAGATCATAGATGCAATCAGTTGCTGTTTAATGGTAACACTGTATTTTAAGGTGATCCAGTTACTCAATACTACATGTACTTACTATAATAATGTTAATAATTCTTAATTACCCCAAACCAAACCCTAACTCTATAGTAAGTAAATGCAATTACTCAAAGTACTGAGTAATATAACTACAATGTAACTGTCATCTTAAAATAAAGTGTAACCGATTTAATTGCTGTTTGTGTTTGACCAGTAGGTGGCACTGTCACCTAATTGATGTGGTCAGTGTGGCATAACAATTACACAGGCTGTGTCCAAAAACTGGAAAATGCTGCCTTCTGAGGACACATTTCAAGGTAGGAAGGCATCAAGGCATGTCTGAATCCAATGTTAGCTTCACTTCCTGTCTCATGTGATTCCTTCATCTGATCGATTTTTGAAGGAAGCATAGATGTATGCTTTGCTGCCGTTGATATCCCACAATCCTGTGCTTTCCATTCTGTGACAGTTGAGCTAGAAAAATAAAGATGGCATCCGAAAGTTGCGTTTGCTGCTCAGTTTGTGTATAAATGTATGATTTTGATCAACATATTTCAATTTTGATAGAGAAATTACTACTGTAGTAATTAATTATTAGTTTAGTTTTTTTCTGTAGATCATTAAACTGTTTTAAACGCTGTTTTTAAACGCTGCCTCAGAAGTCTGTCTGAAATCAGTTTCATGAGGTGCCTTCATGCACAAACGCTGCCGTACAAGTCATTCTCATAAGACAGCGAGGCAGCAAGACAGCTACCTAGGTTTTTGGATGCAGCCAGAGTTTTGTGTCAATTTGTAAAACCATTGCAGAGTTACAGCTTCATATATATTTTTGTCATCTTGCAGTTAAAATGGTAGCTATGTATTTGGTACAAAGGTACTGTAGTAAGAGCAATTTCAAGTTTTATTTAATTATAGCACCACCAAGTGGCGCAGTCCCACCACTTTTTTATGTGTCCTCACATTGAGCCCATATGTGTCAAGCTTGGTAAAAAAAAAGAAGAGTTTAGAGTTTAATTTAAGAGTTACAGACATTTACATTTATGAGCACATATCAAGAAAACTACCTATGTCCGACTTTGTATTTGTTTTGTTTTTTGGCACTTGCAATAAAAATGTTGACTTCTGGCTTGAAATATTATTGGGATAGTAGTACAAATTCAGTCATCTTCTCATCATTATGTTTTTCCAAACCTGTACAAGTTTCTTTCTTCAGTTGAATACAAATTTTGAAGAATGTTGGTAACCAGATAGCTGGCAGTTGCAATTGGCATCTATAGTACTGTCTTTCTATTGAGGAAGTCAATGGGGGCCGTCAACTGTTTGGTCAAGATTCTTCAAAGTACACTATATTGGCAAAAGTATTGGGACACCCCTCCAAATCATTGAATTCAGGTGTTCCAATCACTTCCATGGACACAGGTGTATAAATCAAGCACTAGGCATGCAGACTGCTTCTACAAACATCTGTGAAAGAATGAGTCACTCTCAGGAGCTCAGTGAATTCAAGCGTGGTACCATGATAGGTTGGCACCTGTGCAATAAGTCCATTTGTGAAATTTCCTCACTACTAAATATTCCACGGTCAACTGTTAGTGGCATCATAACAAAGTGGAAGCAATTGGGAACAACAGCAACTCAGCCATGAAGTGGTAGATCACGTAAAATCACAGAGCGGGGTCAGCGCATGCTGAGGCTCACAGTGTGCAGAAGTCGCCAACTTTCTGCAGAGTCAAGAGCTACAGACCTCCAAACTTCATGTGGCCTTCAGATTAGCTCAAGAACAGTGCGTAGAGAGCTTCATGGAATGGGTTTCCATGGCCGAGCAGCTGCATCCAAGCCTTACATCAAGTGCAATGCAAAGCGTCGGATGCAGTGGTGTAAAGCACACCGCCACTGGACTCTAGTGCAGTGGAGACGTGTTCTCTGGAGTGACCAATCACGCTTCTCTGTCTGGCAATCTGATGGATGAGTCTGAGTTTTTGACGGTTGCCAGGAGAACAGTACTTGTCTGACTGCATTGTGCCAAATGTAAAGTTTGGTGGAGGGGGATTATGGTGT
This sequence comes from Chanodichthys erythropterus, assembly GCF_024489055.1. Lineage (NCBI taxonomy): Eukaryota > Metazoa > Chordata > Actinopteri > Cypriniformes > Xenocyprididae > Chanodichthys > Chanodichthys erythropterus. The sequence goes on from NC_090223.1 coordinate 66,267,254, forward strand.
GGGGTTGTTCTTCAGGGGTTGGGCTTGAACCCTTAGTTCCAGAGAAAGGAACTCTTAATGCTTCAGCATACCAAGACATTTTTGACAATTTCATTCTCCCAACATTGAGGGAACAGTTTGGGGATGTTCCTGTTCCAGCATGACTGCGCACCAGTGCACAAAGCAAGGTCCATAAAGACATGGATGAGCAAGTTTGGTGTGGAGGAACTTGACTGGCCTGTACAGAGTCCTGACCTCAACCCGATTGAACACCTTTGGGATGAATTAGAGCGGAGACTGTGAGCCAGGCCTTCTCGCCGACATCACTGCCTGATCTCACAAATGAGCTTCTAGAAGAATGGTCAAAAATTCCCATAAACACACTCCTAAACCTTGTGGAAAGCCTTCCCAGAAGAGTTGAAGCTGCCATAGCTGCAAAAGGTGGGCCAACTCCATATTAAACCCTACAGATTAAGATTCATGTGCACGTAAAGGCAGGCGTCCCAAAACTTTTGGTAATATAGTGTATCTTATTTTGTGTTCAGCAAAAGAAATAAACTCATACAGGTTTAAGGCCCTTTCACACCGGACGCGTAACGGAAAAGCGAAACGAAAAAGCGAATAGTTCGCGTTCGAATAGTTCGCGTCAAAACCATTCACATCAGCCGTGACGCGAATTTGCGACGTTTGTGCTCTGAAAGATTCCAAAACATTCGCAGCGACAGCTGAATGAATGTATATATATATATATATATATATATATATATATATATATATATATATATTTATATTTCAACAAAATAATCTTCATCCTGTTGGAAAGGTTGGTCAGTTTAACTGCTCAGGACAAACAACATAGACACTTTATCATCCAGTGAAGATGAGCTTTTCATTTTTTTTTCAAAGACCGAAAAGAAGTTTTTGGGTGCACCCAGTCTTAACAACAACACATTAACTTTCCATAGTCACGGACACAATTTAGGTTTAAAAAAAAATAAATAAATAAATCAACAAGTTTTACCTCAGAAGGTTATGTTATCCTTGTCTAGCCTACAGCGACTTGCATGTACTCCCACAGAGGAGCTGTAATCTCGTGAGAAATGCGATACCTGTCAAAGGTTAATGTTGATTGAATAGCTAGTGACATCTACTGGACATTTCATTTACAGAAAAGAAACCCACTCACATATACTGCGAGTAGCCCAGGCTATAAGGCTTTTGTCTAAGATAAGAAAACCTTTATTTGTCCCACAATGGGGAAATTGTATGCCTATGGACTACAGATAGAAGTTTAACTACTAGAAATATAGTTTAAATAAACATTCACAAGGTAGTTTTCTATTGTAAATGCGTCGACTCAAGCTATCAGATGACATCATCTGTGACATCACCTTTGTTTCCTTGTATTTGATTGGTTGAAGCCTTTTCTGTCGCCTCGAATGTGAAAAAAAAATCGACATTGAAGCGAAAAAAATAAACGTCGTTTTTTCGCAGCAGCACATTCGCGTTCGGTGTGGAAGCACTCATTACACAAACAGCTGATCAAAAAACAAAACCATCGCGCGAATAATTTGCGCGTCAAAATCGGGCCTTAAAGGCGACATGAGGGTGAGTAAATGATGACAGAATTTAAATTTTTGGGTGAACTATCCCTTTAAATGTTTGACTCATAAAATCCATGCTAATTTACTTAGTTTAACACAAAACTTGCGGCCATAGTTTGCTTTGGAAAACCTGGCAGGTAATCATGGCCACGCAACATGAAATATATAAATAATTTTTGAATGACAATCATTTTGGGCAGGAAATATGTAAACACAGATATCGGATACCAGTTGTGTCTAAAGTGAATGTAAAAACACGGGCCCAAAACAAAACAAAAAAATCAGATATGGTCAAAAGATCGGATCTGTGCATTAAGACTTGCAGTGTAAATGCAGCCTAAGTTCAGCTGTGAGAATAAAACCAACCTGTTTGTTCCTCAGTATCTTCATGTTTCACACTGAATGTTTCTTCAGTCTCCTCTTTAATAAAATCAATCTTCATGTCTTTAGTCTCCTCTTTAATAAAATCAATCTTCATGTCTTTAGTCTCCTCTTTAATAAAATCAATCTTCATGTCTTCAGTCTCCTCTTTAATAAACGCCATCTTTAAGAAGAGAATAATGAACAGTTGAGGTGTAACGTACACATATTCATACTGAACAGTTTCGGTACAGGGCTTTCGGTATGGTGCTCGAAGCATTACATTGCAACATTGAGTTCTCCTATTAATCGCAATAAGCGCTGCATTTTGTAACTTTCGACAAGAAACAAAGTGCCATCCTTCAAATTCTGTCTACAAAATCATCAAATTTAAACAGAAAATGTTTTGACGCTCTTTGTGATGTGACAGATCACTGTTAAAACCACGAGCATCTCTTCCTCTTTAATGTTACAGAATTAAACAGCATGAAAAAACAGCTGAAGGTATGTAGAAAATATACAGTACAACTTACAGAAACTGCCATATCTCATGTAATCGCTCAATCAGTGTTTCAAAGACGTCAATAAATTAGATAGTAAACAATATGTCATGTAGCATTTACCTCAGAAAAGCCATTCAGTGTCCACAGCTTGTTAGTTCACCAGAGGAATGAACTCTTTCACTAAATATATGCACTGAATTAGCTCATATATTCATTATATTTTATTTAACCTGTTAGTGATGTCTTGATTATTTAATGCATGTTTATATAAATCTGTCATGAAAATGACAACCACTGTGTAGAAATGATTATATTTCAATAACAAACTGGAGTAAAAGCAGTTAATGCCTAAGGTGCAGCTTATATGCATGCAATTTGAGTGTTGATTATTTTTATCTAAAAATAAAAAGCGATTGAATTTAGGCTCAAATGTTAACCTTTAATATTATAGTATAATGTTCAAGTAAGGGCTCCCTACATCAGAGTCCTGCATGCTGGCAGGAACCCAACAAGTGACCCGCCAATTTTTATGCAAGCGGGTGGAATAATATTTTCATGTTGGGTTGCGGGTGGGGTGCACGTTTTTATAACACTTAGTTATAATTTAATTTAATGAATTTTAAGACAAAAACTCAATTTGTTCAGTAAACTACTGTTTAATAAAAAAGCAATTTTATGTTAAGTTTTCTCCCCACCTGCTGTACAGAAAACCGTACCAAACAGTGACTATAAAACCGAGGGACATACCGAACTGTCGGTTTTGTGTAATTAATAGAGTTAATGGTCTTCAATGACCTGGTTAGACAACAACATCAAAACTAACGCTGCAAATTAATAAACACTTCATTTTTAGGCATTTATGATGTAGACTTGGTATTTAATGAATTATAGATTATATTTAAATGATTACACTTTGATGAAAACATGTTTAGTTAGTTTGTTAGTGTTTGTTGTTCTCGTTCATGTTCACTGTTTGAGCAGCACGTGTCGTGATTCACTGAATCATTTCTCAAAGTGTTTGATTCAATTGACTCGAAGTTGAAAAGTTCAGTTTCTCCATCATTACTCGCCAGAGACTGAACTCAGTGTTCATGATAAACTGCTTTATGAGATATTATATATATATATATATATAATATTATATTATATATGAGAGAGAGAGAGAGAGAGAGAGAGAGAGAGAGAGAGAGAGAGAGAGAGAGAGAGGAAGCGCAGGTTTAACGTTACTGTTTCTCATCAGTGGATGAGTTTTACTCACACAAATATCCTTCATTACACTTAGATAAAGAATCACAATGTTACATTAAATAGTAAATAAACTCATTTCACATCGCTTGTAAGAAACTATTAAAACGTTGAACTTTTTCTATCGAATTAAACGGATTCATTTGAAAACAAACCTTTCTTCAGCAGAATCACAGCACAGATGCAGGAGCTCGGCGCACTCTTATGACGTCACGTCGTCACTCCAAAATAACAGTCCTGTTCAGCCTCTGCATTGTCTGGCTGCAGAGAGTCCTGACAATTAATGGGAGAGTCCTGCTGACTGAGACTGAGGGAATATCACACCTAGTTTATTCTGCTCTTTCCATATATAATGATGATAGAACTATTAAATCTATTGATTCTCTGTTGTTCCATTTTATTTTGAGAAATAAATAAAACAATGTGTGCAGAGGAAATCCTTGGTAAGAAGTTACAAGGAGGATGGTCTTAACACTTTAGATTTTCATCAACCAGACATTCAAAATTAACTGGATTAAGAGGTGTGTTTCTAATAATGGATTACTCTGGTTTTGGATCCCTAACCTACTATTCAAACACTGTGGTGACCTTAAATTCTTACTATCTTGTAATATTAAGTGCAGAAAATTACCTATCAAACTCTCAAATTACCTCAAACAAGCTCTATAATCCCAGAAGATTGCTTTTAAACATAATCTTTCCCCACACACCCGTGTATTATGTGGAATAATGAAAGTGTACCATCTGGTAACAAATCCCCTTTTTTCAAGGAATGGGTGAATCAAAATATATTTATATATATATTGTTTCTGATTTGTTTAGTGCTCAAGGAGACCTTGTCTTTTTTCTGATGTTGTGTCTTTGAAAGGTGCTACAATTTCAGTAAGAGACTTTAATAAGGTGATTAAAAGTATTCCTGGCAGTTTAAAAAACTAACTTTGATTAAAGATTTGTTTAAACAATCATATTCCTTTACTTGAATCAATGGTGTTCATATATTATGTAAGAAATGCAATAACTTTTTCATTAGAAATGATTTTTCTTCAAGAACTTTCCCTAAAGCACAATCTAAACATTCTCCGAACATCTATCTGTTATCCGAACTCTAATTTAAATAATTTATGGATCTTTCATCCCTAGTGAAATTAAAGAACTCCATTTCAAAAGAGAGCACAACTCCATCTCTGGACGGCCGCTGAAGTGTGGCAACTCGTCTTCCTTTAAGCACCTGGTAATGGTCCACAGGTGTAAGGAATCTGCTAAACAAATGTAAACCACGTTTTCCTGCCCCTAGAGGTCAGGAAAATAATTACATAAATATACATATATGTTACATGTAACAATGTAGTTCATTCAATACAAAAATGATTGCTAAAAGGTACAGTTAGGGTTAATCTTTCACATATTTGTAATTAAATCAATAGCAGGTAAAGTCTTCAGTGTCAAGGGTGATTTGTGTGAGTTGCTGTCTATGTAGTGAAACAAATTCTGTGATGCTCTTAAAAGAGACTTTCGGTTCTCTTATATGCTTTTATGTGGTTTTTAGGCTTGTTGTTTAGAGAAAATCAAAACGGAAGAAGAGAGATAATCATCAAATATCTATATTTCATATGTGTGCATTTACCGAGAACTTAGAAAGTGTCAATTAAACTGAATACAGAAGCAATGGTCTGTTTTCAGAAGAACAAAAGGAAGAAAAAACATCAGTGAATAAAATACTAGCGTAACCTTTGTAAATACTTACTTACAAATAATTTAAAGACTGTTTAGACCTTACAAACCTCACTATTTCAACATGGTGGACAGCTGCAGTGAGCCAGGATGCCAGAACAGGTGGGGAAATCATTTTATCGGATTCCTAAGGATCCTGATAGACGACTGAAGGGGACATTCTTAAACGCTTAACATGAAAAACGCTTAACGTGGCTTAATGTACTAATACTAAGTGTGATATTAATAGACCAAACTTAGAAAACATCATACTAATAAACCATACTAAATACAGAAAAGCAGCTGAGCCCAGAATTTGAACGCAATTAGGGCTGCAAGATTTATCGCGATAAAATCGCACGCGATATGGCAAAGGCTGCAATTATTTAATGCGCAGCTTGTCAGAGCTTTACGGCTCTGTGATCAGTAGTAAATGCTTCTCCATCTGAAAGCCAGAGGGCGCTCTTGTGCAGAAAATCAAAATATGCCCTGCAGCAGAAGAAGATAACACGCATCATATCGCTGTAGCTGAATAAACAGAAGATTGAAACGCTTTAAACATGACTAATAAACACACGACTGCCTTATTCTGTGTAAGAAGCCACATCATCTCACAGAAGGACGCTCAACTGTCGTTATGAAGTGAGTTTGGAGTAAAAACATGTTATTAAATGTTGTCTTTTGTTGGACAAGATGTTAATAAATGCTTCTTGTGTCTGAAAAGAAGTTTGACGAGTGTTGCTTTTTCAAATGCACATTATAAACGACTCAAACCTGCAGTGCTTTCAGATGGATTAGCATTTGGAGCCGTAGTTCATTGACAAGCCGCGCATAAAAAACAATCGCAGCCTTTGCGATTTCATAATCGCACTAAGAATCGTGTTTAAGCGATAATCGCGTTCAAGTTCAATGTTATTTTTCGTATCGTGCGATATATCGTGCAGCCCTAAACGCAATCATATAAGATTCATGTAAGATTTTCCTCCCATAGAAGAAACGTTATAAAAAGCCTTTTATGTCGCCCTACTAAGTGATATTAAGATCAAATCCTGTACAAACCCTTTTTTTTTGTATAGTATGCTTTATTAGTATAGTGTTTACTAAGTTTCATCTTTTAATATCACATTTAGCATTTTCTTAATGGGAGGAAAATGTTTAATTAACCCTCTGGTGCTCTTCAGTCACTTTTGACTGAAAAAATTTTCTGTTTTCAAATGTTAAAAATCACTGCTTCATCAGAAAGGTACTTGGTGACTTTTATGGCATTTGGAATGTGAACACAAAAAAAAATTGAGGGCATGATTCGATGCTATGGCCGACCATAGGAAATAAATGGGAAATTGACAAAAACTGAGAATTTTTGTGTGTACAATCTAAAAATCAGCCACAATTCAGAAAAAAAGCAAACAGCAGTAAAGGGGTGACACTCTAAAACATCAATTTAGACACACCCACTCACACACACACCTATGAAAGGTATCCCGAGGTTGATAGTCAGATCAAAGGCTGAGATTCTGCCCTAGTAACCTCCAGTCCAATCCCAGCATCTGTAAATAAAAACAAACACTTGATTGGGTATGAGTATTGGGTATTAGTGTTGCTACTTTGAGCCACATCCTCTCATTCTGCACAAAGGTACACTCCTGAGGAGACCCTTGAAAACCTGCTTAGATCAAGCGAAGAAGAAGAAGAGAATGCTGCCCCAGACGAGGCAGTGGATGATTCCTCTGAAGAAGAGGATTGTACAGAGGATGAGCCAGATATGGATTCAGAGGAGGAAGATTCGGATGAGTAACCTACACATCAAGGAATGGAGAAATACTGTTGAGTTCATCTCCCCCTCCACAAACACAGGGGAGAGCGCGGACAGAGGAGGTCCACAGGAATACCCCTGGATCAACCAAGTACGCGTGTACACGAGTGAAGGACATTAGGTCAGCAAAGTCCATTCAAAACATTCTGCTGGAGATGACCAATAAAGAGGGGTGAAGAGTGTATGGAGCTGAATATTGTGCTGGAAGAACTGCAAGCATTTATTGGCCTTCTCATACTTGCTGGTGTTTTTAAATCCAATAATGAGGCAACCAGGAGCTTATGGGATGGTGAGTTGGGGAGGGCAATTTTTCGGGCCACCATGCCTTTGAAAATGTTTTCCATTCAGGGGCCGATCCGGAATTAAACGGATTCATTTGAAAACAAACCTTTCTTCAGCAGAATCACAGCACAGATGCAGGAGCTCGGCGCACTCTTATGACGTCACGTCGTCACTCCAAAATAACAGTCCTGTTCAGCCTCTGCATTGTCTGGCTGCAGAGAGTCCTGACAATTAATGGGAGAGTCCTGCTGACTGAGACTGAGGGAATATCACACCTAGTTTATTCTGCTCTTTCCATATATAATGATGATAGAACTATTAAATCTATTGATTCTCTGTTGTTCCATTTTATTTTGAGAAATAAATAAAACAATGTGTGCAGAGGAAATCCTTGGTAAGAAGTTAGAAGGAGGATGGTCTTAACATCTTTAGATTTTCATCAACCAGAGCTTCTTCAAAATTAACTGGATTAAGAGGTGTGTTTCTAATAATGGATTACTCTGGTTTTGGATCCCTAACCTACTATTCAAACACTGTGGTGACCTTAAATTCTTACTATCTTGTAATATTAAGTGCAGAAAATTACCTATCAAACTCTCAAATTACCTCAAACAAGCTCTATAATCCCAGAAGATTGCTTTTAAACATAATCTTTCCCCACACACCCGTGTATTATGTGGAATAATGAAAGTGTACCATCTGGTAACAAATCCCTTTTTTTTCAAGGAATGGGCGAATCAAAATATTTATATATATTTGTTTCTGATTTGTTTAGTGCTCAAGGAGACCTTGTCTTTTTTCTGATGTTGTGTCTTTGAAAGGTGCTACAATTTCAGTAAGAGACTTTAATAAGGTGATTAAAAGTATTCCTGGCAGTTTAAAAAACTAACTTTGATTAAAGATTTGTTTAAACAATCATATTCCTTTACTTGAATCAATGGTGTTCATATATTATGTAAGAAATGCAATAACTTTTTCATTAGAAATGATTTTTCTTCAAGAACTTTCCCTAAAGCACAATCTAAACATTCTCCGAACATCTATCTGTTATCCGAACTCTAATTTAAATAATTTATGGATCTTTCATCCCTAGTGAAATTAAAGAACTCCATTTCAAAAGAGAGCACAACTCCATCTCTGGACGGCCGCTGAAGTGTGGCAACTCGTCTTCCTTTAAGCACCTGGTAATGGTCCACAGGTGTAAGGAATCTGCTAAACAAATGTAAACCACGTTTTCCTGCCCCTAGAGGTCAGGAAAATAATTACATAAATATACATATATGTTACATGTAACAATGTAGTTCATTCAATACAAAAATGATTGCTAAAAGGTACAGTTAGGGTTAATCTTTCACATATTTGTAATTAAATCAATAGCAGGTAAAGTCTTCAGTGTCAAGGGTGATTTGTGTGAGTTGCTGTCTATGTAGTGAAACAAATTCTGTGATGCTCTTAAAAGAGACTTTCGGTTCTCTTATATGCTTTTATGTGGTTTTTAGGCTTGTTGTTTAGAGAAAATCAAAACGGAAGAAGAGAGATAATCATCAAATATCTATATTTCATATGTGTGCATTTACCGAGAACTTAGAAAGTGTCAATTAAACTGAATACAGAAGCAATGGTCTGTTTTCAGAAGAACAAAAGGAAGAAAAAACATCAGTGAATAAAATACTAGCGTAACCTTTGTAAATACTTACTTACAAATAATTTAAAGACTGTTTAGACCTTACAAACCTCACTATTTCAACATGGTGGACAGCTGCAGTGAGCCAGGATGCCAGAACAGGTGGGGAAATCATTTTATCGGATTCCTAAGGATCCTGATAGACGACTGAAGGGGACATTCTTAAACGCTTAACATGAAAAACGCTTAACGTGGCTTAATGTACTAATACTAAGTGTGATATTAACAGACCAAACTTAGAAAACATCATACTAATAAACCATACTAAATACAGAAAAGCAGCTGAGCCCAGAATTTGAACGCAATTAGGGCTGCAAGATTTATCGCGATAAAATCGCACGTGATATGGCAAAGGCTGTGATTATTTAATGCGCAGCTTGTCAGAGCTGTACGGCTCTGTGATCAGTAGTAAATGCTTCTCCATCTGAAAGCCAGAGGGCGCTCTTGTGCAGAAAATCAAAATATGCCCTGCAGCAGAAGAAGATAACACGCATCATATCGCTGTAGCTGAATAAACAGAAGATTGAAACGCTTTAAACATGACTAATAAACACACGACTGCCTTATTCTGTGTAAGAAGCCACATCATCTCACAGAAGGACGCTCAACTGTCGTTATGAAGTGAGTTTGGAGTAAAAACATGTTATTAAATGTTGTCTTTTGTTGGACAAGATGTTAATAAATGCTTCTTGTGTCTGAAAAGAAGTTTGACGAGTGTTGCTTTTTCAAATGCACATTATAAACGACTCAAACCTGCAGTGCTTTCAGATGGATTAGCATTTGGAGCCGTAGTTCATTGACAAGCCGCGCATAAAAAACAATCGCAGCCTTTGCGATTTCATAATCGCACTAAGAATCGTGTTTAAGCGATAATCGCGTTCAAGTTCAATGTTATTTTTCGTATCGTGCGATATATCGTGCAGCCCTAAACGCAATCATATAAGATTCATGTAAGATTTTCCTCCCATAGAAGAAACGTTATAAAAAGCCTTTTATGTCGCCCTACTAAGTGATATTAAGATCAAATCCTGTACAAACCCTTTTTTTTTGTATAGTATGCTTTATTAGTATAGTGTTTACTAAGTTTCATCTTTTAATATCACATTTAGCATTTTCTTAATGGGAGGAAAATGTTTAATTAACCCTCTGGTGCTCTTCAGTCACTTTTGACTGAAAAAATTTTCTGTTTTCAAATGTTAAAAATCACTGCTTCATCAGAAAGGTACTTGGTGACTTTTATGGCATTTGGAATGTGAACACAAAAAAAAATTGAGGGCATGATTCGATGCTATGGCCGACCATAGGAAATAAATGGGAAATTGACAAAAACTGAGAATTTTTGTGTGTACAATCTAAAAATCCGCCACAATTCAGAAAAAAAGCAAACAGCAGTAAAGGGGTGACACTCTAAAACATCAATTTAGACACACCCACTCACACACACACCTATAAATTAATAGCTTAAATAGAAAAAGTTATTATAATATACATTAGCACATATCTATAAAAGTATAAAACATTTTTTCTTGTTGTAAAGTTATAGAATACATTTTACTTACCAATGGCCTTTCTTGCATTTTTTAGCTTAACTGGAGTCTTGTTCCGTTCGGCCGCAACGATGCTGTTGTACTTTTCAGGTGTATATATTACAGCTTTGTGATATTCTTGTCTGGATGTTTGCACTGTTGCATTGAAATATTGCGAATTCGTTTCGAGGTTTTCATAGGGGAAACTGAATGAAAGTATCCCACTATTTATTCGCTTTCTTTGCTTGTGTTTTTCTCCATTTTTGTACGGAAGTGGATTAGGGCCAAGCAATAATAAAAAAATAAAACCATCTTGAGATTAAAGTTGTTAAATTAAAAAATTGTTAAACTGAGAAAAAAGTCGAGATAAAATGTTGAGAATAAAGTCATTAAATTACAAGAAAAAGTCGTTAAATTACGAGAACAAATTCGTTAAATTATGAGAAAAATGTCGTTAAATTTAGAGAAAAAAGAAGAGATAAAATGTTGAGAATAAAGTAATTAAATTATGAGAATAAAGTCATTAAATTACAAGAAAAAAGTTGTTAAATTACGAGAACAAATTCGTTAAATTATGAGAAAAAGTTGTTAAATTGAGAAAAAAGTCAAGATAAAATGTTGAGAATAAAGTAATTAAATTACAAGAAAAAAGTCGTTAAATTACGAGAACAAATTCGTTAAATTATGAGAAAAATGTTGTTAAATTACGAGAAAAAAGCCGTTAAATTATGAGAACATAGAGATAAAATGTTGAGAATAAACTCGTTAAATTATGAGAATAAAGTCATTAAATTATGAGAAAAAAGTCGTTAAATTTTATCAACATTTTATCTCAACTTTTTTCTTGACATTTAACAACTTTAATCTCGAGATGTTTTATTTTTTATTATTGCTTGGCCCTAATCCTCTTCCATATTTTTGAAGTTGTAAATATGTCCAAAAAAAAAAAAAGATCTTAAAAGCCTAGACTCTATTTTATCCTGAAATACCGTGTTAATTTAAAAATAGTGAAAAAATATTAGAACTTTTTTTGTTTGTTTGTTTTTTCAATGGGAAAAATTGATCATAATTATTGCATAAATATTAAGTAGTATCATGAAATATTCTCAAAAGACAAAATATTATTGAACAAAAATATATTTGATTCGGTTATACTGGGCGGAAGAAAAGTTCAGTTTTAGGGTCCGTTCACTTTTGACCGCAAAGAGCACAAGTATGACTCCCAAATGAGGAGCACCAAAGCGTTAAATGTGGAATGTCAGTGGAAGAGAAACATGCAGTAGTTAACTATATGTTGACTAAATTACATCTTATGTTGTTGCATCCCAGTCCGAAAAAAAATGGAAGCCTGCACTCATGGTCTGTTTCGAAACATGTTTCTGTGTTTAAATAAGAGCAGAATCGAACATGTTACGAACGCAAACTTTACAGATATGAACCACGCTTAATATCGAAATAAATACCTTTCAACAAGACTATTTGAAGACGTCTGCTCAGAAAGCTGCTGGGTGTTTCGAATTCTTTCAATTATTGTATTGAATCTTTCACTCATAGCATTAATGTAATCTCTATTCGACGAGTGGGGGAGGAAATAGCCCTGTGATTGGCTGTCGCTTAACGAGCAATTTAGCAGTCTGACAAGCAATTGCAAAAGGCTACCTCCTGTTGAATGCTTTTTCATTTTTCTACTGTATTCACAAGTTTTGTACAAAACTACATTTGATCACACATAGGCCTAACACAGTTCAACATTCTAACAAAATCTCATCTCATTATCTTTTTACAGATCATTGTTAAATTGTTTTAAAATACAAGATTGTTGTAACAGGTAATGAGAGCATGGTTTAATTACCAAAACACATCAGTATGATTTTGTGATTCATTACTTAAAATAAGTTTACCTCTTTGATCCCTCTGTAGGATCCTCTCTCTTGCAGTTAATCAGAAGTAAACCGATCTGTTTGACCACAGTGGAATAGGATAAACTAACGGCATATTCTTTTAATATTAATTGATAAACTTAATTTGAGCGCTGCTAAAGGCACCATCACACACAATACAATAGGCAATATTGAAGAAAAACTTAAAGAAGACTTAGAGCAATAATTATCCAGAAAGTTCAAGCTGGCAAAATTTGGAAGAGTTGAAAATGACAATAAGGAGCATAAGGTATATACATGGTCACAAAGAAATGTAAAGACTCATGCATAAATGAAAGAGTGCAGATAGAGTGAAATGCAACGATGAGCTTTAGCCTGTATGTTCAGAGTTTTGACAAAGTACGTCACCCGGATCGTTGATCTGATTGGTTGAAGGACTATCCAATTGCGTGAATAATGCTCGTTGATCACGCCTCTTGTGCAGTAGAAAATACATACAGACTCCCCAGACCAATGTTCAATTTTAAATTGAGCTTGGTCTGGTGAAACACCTGAGCTGATTACTGTACACCTGTTCCATATCACTTAAACTTTCTTCCCGTGTTTGACTCTGCCTTGGATTGCCTCTGTACGATTCTTCACTGCCTGACTACCACTTGACATTTGATAATTAACAGTGCTTTGATCTGCCTGCATTGACACTATTCTTTAAGAGCTACTGTGCAGCCAAAATTATGTACCAGTTATCAATGTAAAGCTGCTTTGACACAATCTGCATTGTAAAAAGCGCTATATAAATAAAGGTGACTTGACCACTTGTGTTTGCTTGGACTGGCCTATTTCTATTGCTGTTTTGCTGCCTGCCCAGATCCTCTGCCTGTTATGACCATGTTTACTGCTCTAATATTGTTGGTTGCCCTGGTTATTCAACCCATGCCTGTCTGTACTTTGAACTTGCTGTGTTTTATTAAACTGCACATGGATCCCATTCAACCAGAGTCCTTGTTACAAATACATTTACAATGTAATTATATCTGCAGGATAAGATTGCCACGATGATAAAAAAATAAAGTGTCCAGGTCTTCATGGTAACCCTGTTGTAAAATCCCTTTAAAATTCAATATCTGGCACATGTCCCTCCATTGCACTTTGACCTCATTGCATTAAAGCAGAATTTGCAGTAGTACCCAGTCTGTCATCTGTTGCCCACAGATAGTTTTATAACTTCTGTAATCGGTTTGTTGCATTTAATAAATCTTTGCCATTTTTACCAAGTCTAATGTCTTCATGACTGTCATTTTAAAACTTTTTCCTGATAATTTACTCACCTCCATGTCATCCAAGATGTTCATGTCTGTCTTTCTTCAGTGGAAAAGAAATGAAGGTTTTTGATGAAAACATTCCAGGATTATTCTCCATATAGTGGACTTCACTGGAGCCCAAACGGTTTGAATTTTTTTCAAAACAAACAGACAATTTTGCACTCGAATTAATGAACATCGCAGCTCCATCTGTAGAGGTTTAAAATCTCCAGTAGCATTGACAGAATTCATGTGTCTCGCAGGTACACTGATCAAAGAAAGCCACTGGATTTTTCAAGTTAAAACTGAACATTGTATTGAATTTCATTGCATTGTATTGTATATTGTATTGTAATGCCTATGTATGTGTGTGTGTGTGTTGACCCAGATGAAGAGGGTCAAGCAGAACCTCTGCAAGCACGGCTTTTAAAGGACGTTCATGAATGGTATTTCATTTAGTATTTGTGTCAAAGTGTTTAGATGCTGTGACTGCTGTTTGTTAGCTTTCAATATACAGTTTTATCCTGATTAAAGCTTTACTGTAGCCGAATACATGACTGAGTAGGAGCACTTTTGTAAAGGTAGAGTTTAATTTATAGCATGAACAACTGTTTGTCTGTGAACATAGAAGTTTGTTGGTGTTTGTAGAATTTAGCTAACTGCCCAGCAAACACAAAACGTTTTTACAACTTTTCACAACGTTGTATTTTGGTTGCAATTAGGTAATGTTGTAGTACAACGTTTTAAAAACGTTTTAAAAACGTTTTTTAAAATAAAAAAATAATGTAACCAAAATAAAACGTTTTAAAAACGTTGTGAAAATACCAAGCTGGTATGTTTTCTTTAAGTAGTCAAAAAAACGTTAATATCACGTTTGTCTACTACGAAAACGAAACTATACCAAATTGCAACTTTTGGGAGACGTTTTATTCAGGTGTTAAAATAACGTAATCTGCACGTTGGAATACGACGTTTAAAAAACGTCATGACAGTACCAAAATACAACCATGTCAAAACAAAGACTATGCTAGGGCCAAAACACATACATTCTGTTTTTTTATTATTATTTGTTGTGCAATAGCCTATAGCCTACTTTTATTTGTACACCACGTTGATCATTTCTGGTATATAAAACATATGTTTTCTTTAGTCAAAAAGAAAAAAAGAAAAGAAAAAGAAAACTAAGTATTCTAAAGCTATATTATATTATATTATATTATATTAACCCCCCCCCCCCCCCCCATATTCAAATCCATCAGTTACAATCCCCCCAATATTTCAACATGAAAATCACAGTAGATCTATACTAAAATATGTATAATTCATTTATTTTGTAACAATAATTTTGTTTATAATCGAATATGTGTTTGTCATAATAAATTAGTAAAAAAAATACCCCCCCCCTCCATTGAACCGATTGGTAACGCCCAACCAATGCGCATCGCATTTTCACCAAAAAAACGCCAGTGGCGCTCTACTGTTTGAATGAATGAGAGCGGGTAGCACCAAAAAAGAAGAGAACCGCTGCCCAGCCGACTATATTAAACTTCTGTTCAAAGAGGGACGTTAAAAAGAATAAAGCATGTACTGAGAAGGAGGTATGAAAACATTGTAATAGTTAAGTACACTCCACATATATTTTAGCTAGCTAATCCATTGCAATTTAGCCATAACTATCAGTGTAACTGTAACCAATTACTAAAACAGCCATCTATTTTGTTACTTCATTTTTCAATAGCGTCTTATCAGTGACAAAAGTATTCAAATCGGTGTTTGTTTTCTTCCTTAATTAATCTGATTTTTTTGAATGAATTGGCTGAATGAACGATTTAAGTAGCTCACTCATTAAAACGTCGAATCGCTGCCACCTACTGGCGGTTTCAATATATAACATTATTTATTTTTAGAATCACTCCGTTATGTTAGAATTTGATGAATAGTTATATTCCATAAAGTTATGATAGATAGATAGATAGATAGATAGATAGATAGATAGATAGATAGATAGATAGATAGATAGATAGATAGATGATAGATAGAGAAGAAATAAATTATCCAATAACGCTACACACAAAACAGATTTTTTTTTTTTAAAAAAAACACAAAAAAACAGGCAGCATACCAACGCTCAACCCCCCAATGTTGAAACCAAATCTACGCCCTTGACTCCATCAGTAGTCTATTGTTTTAACGCTGTAATGTAAACGATAGCTGCTTAACTTTTGACATGTTTAATTGGCGTGCGCATTTAACATTTCGAGTCCCGTGAGCAATCGGATTGGAGTCACCATGGAAACGGGGCGGCAACCAGGCGGCAACTCAACCAACTGACAAGTGTCAAGCAAGAGCACGACCGTCTGTCACTGTTATTTTCACTGCTTTCAGGTAAGTTTAGTGCCTAAAATTACACAAATAATACATACAACTGTTCTTGACACGTTCATACATGTAATTGACAAGCTTCTGTTGAATATTTTCTTCATAGAAAAGGTTTGTTGTCTTTGGAAAAAGATCGTTAGAATCTCAACCGTTAGGCTAACTTTAAGAGGTAGACTAACTTGACATAAACTCTTATTTATGAAAGTTTGGGCTTTTAATCACATTTTATGTGTAGATTAGAGGTTTTGATAGTTTTGTAAATGATTTTCTGGCAATTTGTCAATGGATGATTAGAAAATATAACTTAAAAGTATGCGGTGTACTGTTAATCGGTGACGTCACTTATATGGAGCGTGAAAATGGGGTGAAACTAACGTTATTTCAAACATGTTTTGATATTTCATGGTAAATAAATATTGATTAAAATTGCACTGTGATTTCAGGAGCGTCAGATATATGAATAATTTATATTTATTGCGTCCAAACATAATTAAGTGACATTGTATGAGGAATACTAAATAAGTAAAGCTACAAATGTAAATGCTGGCATCTTAAGACTTTTTTTTACACACACACACACACACACACACACACACACACACACACACACACACACACACACACACACACACACACACACACACACACAAACACACAAAGACTATATATAAATATATATATATATATATATATATATAAAAATATATGTATATATATATATACACATATATATACACACATATATATGTTCTGTATATTATTCTTTCTCATTTCTGCATTTCACCTCTATTCTATTTTTTTTTTTTTTTAATAAACCTGACATTGAATACTACATTTTGTTGGCCCTGTGACAACTTGTTTATGTTCCTAGATTCTTCCATGTTAAAGTTTGATCAAAAGTTTATCAAGTATTCAAAAAATTCATCAAATATTTTTTGAGTCCTCTATGGCCATCTTGTTTAACTCTGCATTGAGGACACTTGGTATAGAGTTAGCAACCTACAGTAAGGTCCAACATAATTCAAAATGAGACAGATGATAATAAAAAAAGTACTGAGCATTGTGAATGTAAGAGCCTCACATTATATTAATAACAATCATTGTTGGTGTGTGAATTGCATTTCAGGGCAGTTTGTGAAGACGAGATGCTGTGACAACCTGGACAGAAGTCAGTTCCAGATCCACCTTCAACACCAGACTTCTCATATGGATTGCTGTATACTAGCATATTATTATTCGCTTCAGAATTGGGTGCATGCAGACAAATGTTTATAACATTCTTTCTTTCTGGTGTTGTGTCGAATTCTGTGACCTACCAAATCATATGACTATAGGCACTGCATTGACCTAATCTGACTAAACCTAACCCTAATCCTACCCTTTTGATAATTAACCATGGTTTTACTATAGTAAAATCTTGTTGTTGTTTTTTTTTTTTGTTGTTGTTGTTTTTTTGACGTATTGATTACCATTTGTATAATCACACAAATACCATAGTTAAAACTGTTTTTCTAGCAGAACCATGGTTCATTTGTGGTAACCATGGAATTACTACAATGACTATATTTTTTGCTTTTAATCATGGTAAAACCATGATAAATTTCCATAACCTACACCTTATAACCTACTAGGGTCACATAATTTAGTGGGTTACAGAATTCGGCATTATAACTGTTTGGATCAGCAATTAAAGGGTTAGTTCAACCAAAAATGAAAATAATATCATTAATTACTAACCCTTGTGTCAGTCTACACCCGTTAGACCTTCGTTGATCTTCGGAACACAAATTAAGATATTTTTGCTGAAATCTGATGGCTCAGTGAGGCCTCCATTGCCAGCAAGTTAAAGGATTAGTTCACTTTTTGAATGACAATGTCCTGATAATTTACTCACCCCATGTCATCCAAGATGTTCATGTCTTTCTTTCTTTGGTCAAAAAGAAATTAAGGTTTTTGATGAAAACATTCCAGGATTATTCTCCTATGGACTTCAGTGGACTCCAGACGATTGAAGGTCAAAATTACAGTTTCAGTGCAACTTAAAAGGCTTTCAGTGATACCAGACAAGGAATAAGGGTCTTATCAAGCAAAACGATCAGCCGTTTTTTTAAGTGCTTTCATTGCGAGTGCTTTCATGTTCCGTATTCTTCTAATGCTGTATATACAATGCCTTCCCTATTCTACGTACGGAAAAAAACTGAACTGGTGCCGGGGTCGTTCCGTAAGTTGAATAGGGAAGGCGTAGGACAAAAAGATTAAGCTTTTTTAAGCATAAACAACACAGGAGCACTCGCAAGGCGATCATTTGTGTTTATAAATCATATACAGTTTTTTTTTTTTTTTTTTTCGAAAATGACTGATCGTTTCACTAGATAAGATTCTTATTCCTTGTCTGGTATCATTTAAAGCCCTTTTAAGCTGCACTGAAACTGTAATTTTGACTTTCAACCATCTGGGATCCATTGAAGACCACTATAAGGAGAATAATCCTGGAATGTTTTCATCAAAACCTTCATTTCTTTTCGACTGAAGAAAGAAAGACATGAACATCTTGGATGACATGGGGTGACTAAATTATCAGGACATTGTCATTCAGAAAGTGAACTAATCCTTTAATTTACACTTTCAGTGCCCAGAGAGTTACTAAAACGTTTAAAACAGTACAGCGGGCCTACTAATATTAGTATTGGGTCTTAATATTGTAGAACAGCACAAGGGTGAGTAATAATATTGACATAATTTTCATTTTTGGGTTTACTATGTCATTAAGACAGCTCCTAGCTGCCACCTACTGGCATAACAATGTAACCTGCAATGAAAGCGCTGAAAAATCGAGAAATCGCTAACATAGTTTCTCAAAATCAGGTATTTATTGAACAATAAACTTCTTATTTAATATATATTATTTAAGTTCCG
The DNA here is from genome assembly GCF_024489055.1 of Chanodichthys erythropterus. Taxonomy (NCBI): domain Eukaryota; kingdom Metazoa; phylum Chordata; class Actinopteri; order Cypriniformes; family Xenocyprididae; genus Chanodichthys; species Chanodichthys erythropterus. Next base: position 66,286,436 of record NC_090223.1, read on the forward strand.
ATGCCTATATATTTGTAATTTGTGTTGAAAAAAATCCTTAAAATATAAGCATTAGTTTTACTGCAAACAAGTGATTAAAATATAATTATTATAATCGCAATAAAATAATTTGTATCTATTTAAAATGAAATACTTTACAATTTACAAATTAAATGTTTTTTTTCTTCTGTAAAAACATCTGTCCTCTGAAATTTCTTGGAATTTGTTAATGACCCCATATTTAAATTCGCCAGTAATGGCATAATTTTCATGTGTTTTATTTATTTACATATTTACCTTTTTTTCCATATCATGTTACTTTTTTTACATTTTGTGAATAAATATGAGTGACAAAATTTGTGTGTAGTATAAATTATTAGGCCTACATATATGTTAATGTAGGCTTATACAATGGACAACAACCAGAGGTCTGCTCTACAGGTAAGGTAGTGCAATGTAAAAAGTTCTGTTGAATATTCAGATTTACAGAAATGTTGTAAACTGACATAATAGCTTATGATGAATTATAAAGAAATATAAAATACACCACTTAATGTATTTATCTTACCATACATTTATGTTTTATATATTTGTTTTATATGGTTTTAGTCATTTTATCTGGAAAGATAACACTAAAAAAAACATTTTGATGGCAGCATATGAAGTACTAGTTTGGACGTGTCAAGTACGTTTTTAAAACGTTGCAAGGAGACATTCAGACGTGATAAAAACGTTATAAAGACTTTTCTGCAATGTTGTGAAAAAACGTATTTATAACGTAAAAAAAACCCGACATCTGTCGTATTAAATACGTCCGATTAAAACGTTATCACGACCTTTTCACAACGTGAAAAAAACGTTTTTACAACGTTATTGTGTTTGCTGGGTGGCTAGCGAAGCAAAACCGCGTTGCTCTTTGTATATGTCCTTGATGCAACCAAAAATAGCAACAGAACTATACGTTCAAAAGACATGTACAAACAATAAGTACTTCCAGTTTGAAACCAATAAACTGCAGCTTCTGCTTTTAAAGTGGGAACTGCTTCATCTGCTTTGTGCAAATCCAGCATTGAACTCGTGTAGATTCTGGAAACTGTCTTCAGCGCCGCATCCAGTGTAGGAAATATCACTGATTATAACGGGTTCTGTTATCTTTTGATGCGTTGCACGCAAGATTAACGAAGATTAACAAAGGTCTTACGGGTGTGGAACGACATGAGGGTGAGTAATAAATGACATTATTTTCATTTTTGGGTGAACTAACCCTGCTCTAACAGAAAAAGCTGATCAACCAGTAGCTCTAAATGTGCTTCACAATCACCTCTTGATGAAGTCTCGTGTTCTTTCAGGGGTGCTTTACATTAAACAACACCTGTGAAATATCACAGAATTATCAAAAGTAAAAAAAAGAGTACTTTTTAACTATATGACAATGGTGATCTTTATTTGGTTTCTTGTCAATTATTTTTAAATATTTAAAATTATCCATGTGTTCTTACCTATTTATATGCATGCCTGTAATCAGGCAAAACAGCTCGACGATATACAATGCGTTGTTTTGAACATATGAACAGTTGCAGTTTATGCATTTAAACTTTTATTACCTTTTAGACCTAATCCATTAAACAGTTGCGATTTGAGGAGCGTGCACTAATATTTTCACTTCCACTCTTTTGCGAGTTAAGGACACGCCCACAAAGTGAAAGCAAACCTTTCAGGAACTGAATATATTGTAACACACACACACACACACACACACACACAGAGATTTGACTCAAAACTACTGCGCTAATTCAGTCATCGGATTCTTTCTTCAACATTTTGACAAGGTCAGAAAGTATTATGCATCTTATTTACTGAGTCGATCACTGAAAAAGCAGTAAGAATTGTTTCCTGTTTACTTTCACTTCAGTTTCACGCATTCAGTTTCTTATGAATTATATTTTAATTCCCATTAGCACCTTTAACAATCGTAATGCCTTGCTATTATTCTTCTAAGCATGTGTGTTTACTGTATATTACTGTTACACACCTACATAAAATTGGGGTTATGTTGAAAAAAACACACTTTACATGAAATATAATGTGCAGTAAATCTGATTTGTTGTCACAGAGTGTCAGGATGGTGAACTGCTGTGGTCTCGTGTCTGAGAAAAACCAGCCAGGTATAAACTCTCCTCTTCCTCCTGATGAGTACAGCTTTAACTGTGGTTTATTGTGGTTAAATTACAGCAGTAGGTGCAGATCTTCTGATGAGTCTGTGTTAGTGCAGATCTTATGATGTCGGTGTGTTTCTAAGTTCTCCTGATGTGTGTGTGCGTGTTCGTGCAGATCTTCTGAAGAGAGTGTTGAGATGACTCTGTGTGTTTCTCTCAGTTCCTCTGAAGAGCATTTCAGTGCAGCTGCAGGTCAAGGATCACGTGGTCTCCGTCAGCTCCAGTCTGCAGTATGTCAATGAGGAGGAGCGTCCGTTGGAGGCCGTGTTCGTCTTCCCGCTGCCCGCCGATGCCGCCGTCTGCCACTTCAGTGCCAAGATCGGAGAGCAGGAGATTGTGGCGGAGCTGCAGGACAAAGAGAGCGTGAGTCTTGCTGTTTTCAATTAAGTATATGGCTGTAAAAGTAATTTCAACTTAAATTATGTTAAAACTGAATCTCATATAACTTATAAAAATTATTTAAGCAATTTCAGCTTTCTTTTAAAAACACGTTGCCATGAATTATTGATATAATTATTTACAGTGCATGAAAAAATAAATAAATAAATAAATAAAATGGCTTGTCCTTTCCCTGACAGCAACATAGTGTGGGCTCAGATCCGGCCCACCTCTGGTCTGTGTAGCTACTTGTTCTTTTAACTAAATAAATAAAGTTATAGTGTGATAAGATGTTTACTATAATTATTGTTGTTTATAGACCCTTTTCACAGGCTGTGATGACTCGTTTTAACAGTCATCAATATCTTAAAGGGTTAGTTCACCAAAAATAATGTCATTAATTACTCACCCTCATGCCGTTCCACACGCGTAAGACCTTCGTTCATCTTCAGAACACAAATTAAGATATTTTTTGATGAAATCCGATGGCTCCGTGAGGCCTGAGCAATGACATTTCCTCTCTGAAGATCCATTAATGCACTAAAAACATATTTAAATCAGTTCATGTGAGTACAGTGGTTCAATATTAATATTATAAAGCCACGAGAATATTTTTGTTGCGCCAAAAAAACTTATATAGTGATGGCCGATTTCAAAACACTGCTTCAGGAAGCTTCGGAGCGTTATGAATCATTGTGAATCATCCAGCTTATTGGTGCATTACTGCCCCCTTCTGCTCCGGACAGTGACGCTGCTGACGTAAGACGTTTTTATTACCTTTCTGGACATGGACAGTATACCGTACATACATTTTCAATGGAGGGACTGAAAGCTCTCGGACTAAATCTAAAATATCTTAAACTGTGTTCCGAAGATGAACGGAGGTCTTACGGGTTTGGAACGGCATGAGGGTGAGTCATTAATGACATAATTTTCATTTTTGGGTGAACTAACCCTTTAACACTTAAGGTCTGAGGTATCGCCGGCGATACCACCACGTTTTTTTTCTTACCAGTGTGAAAGAGACTCAAAATACTCCGTCAATGTTGCACATACAATTAAGAGTTATACACCATTTTAATCTGTGGAATATCTTCTTTTATTTGTGTACACTCAGAGGAAAAACAAAATGTTGTGCTTTTTGCAAAATAATGAAAACTAGTCCAATCTGATACTTAGTGAATATCAAAGTTTTAGTGAGATATCAGGTTTTAAATCATGTAAGTCAAATCGAAAACAAACTTCTGTGTTTATGTAATCTGTATGAAAAGAGAGCCATGTCAGAAGTCCGTGATTCAGCTCATTATCCGCTAATGCGGCCACGCCCACGGAGGGAGCGCTATTCAGACGCAAATTCAGAGGCAATACATGCATTCATCATCTCAATCGTGTATTTATTGTCTTGAAAAGTGTTTATCTGGATATTATAGCGATATCTGGAAGCCTGTTAGTTCCTGGAGAGCCACATGGTTGTTCTTCTTTAGATTAATTTGTGGACTAAAGGTGTACAGAGCGCCCTCCAGCTGCAAGTATGAATTGAAAACACAGTATCCAGCGCTGACAATAAATATTGAATAAATATTACTCCTCTGTATAGAAAATTGACATAAACATGAGAATCCATCAATATTTTTCCAAATGTGCATGCTTTTAAGCTAAAAGCCTATATGAAATCCCATAGAGGTAACATAACTGTTCAGACACTTTGCATCACAGAAATACATTATATTTCAAAGAATATAATAGAATACCATTATTTGAAATTGTAATAATATTTCACAGTATTGCTGTTTTTTCTGTATGTTTGATTTACACCATGATGAGCTTGAGACATGATCAACAGAGGGTTTTTTCACAGCCTATCTGTCTGAAAGAGCTCATTATTTATGCAGGTCATTACAACTCATTATGTGATTCTTTTGTCTTCTCAGGTGTAAATGACCCATTATTCATGATGATTCACGCCTCCACGCATACTGTGTTTCTTGACAAAAAGTGTCTTACAAAGTTTAAATCTCTCTATTGTTTTATATGAAGGAGTAGGCAGCATACGTTTTACATAATTTTGAAGCAAAAACTCGTCTACAACCTCCAATACCCAGACATCTTGTGAACACATATATAATATTATTTTTTTGGCCTTATTTCAGTGACTTAAGTTTTTTGTTTTTTCAATAACCACACATCAAATACATCACCAAATTTGATCACAGCACCAAATACTTAAAGACTTAAAAGGTTTATTTTCAAACTTAAATATTTTTATATTTTAACCTGGACTACAACATGCCCTAATGATTAGAAATGTTCTGATCTATTTGTTATTGTTCAGTAAAACTGATGTTAATGTTAATTAACATGTTAATTCATTATTACCAAACTGACAATGAAAAATACTTATAAAGCATTAATTATTCAATATTAATTTCTTAGTTACTGTTTAATAACATTACTAAAATCAAAAGAACTTATTTAATTGAACTGAGATAAAACTAACTATGATCAGTTGTGTTTCTTAACTAACATTAACAAAAAATAATACTTTCTGTAACAAGTGCAGCTATTGCTCAATCTTAGTTAATGCATTAAATAATGAGACCTTATTGTGAAGTGTTTCCTGTTGTTCTTTATAGCCTAATTCTTTTGCACTGTAATCTGTTTGAAAATTTTACTTTATATATTTTTTGTGCATTGTATTTAAAGGTGCCCTAGAGTTAAAAATTGAATTTATATTGGCATAGTTGAATAACAAGAGTTCAGTACATGGAAATGACATACAGTGAGTCTCAAACTCCATTGTTTTCTCCTTCTTATATAAATCTCATTTGTTTAAAAGAAGAACAGGCGAATCTCAACATAACACCGACTGTTACGTAACAGTCGGGATCATTAATATGTACGCCCCCAATATTTGCATATGCCAGCCCATGTTCAAGGCATTACACAAGCCAGTATTAACATCTGGATCTGTGCACAGCTGAATCATCAGACTAGGTAAGCAAGCAAGAACAATAGCGAAAAATGGCAGATGGAGCAATAATAACTGACATGATCCATGATATCATGATATTTTTAGTGATATTTGTAAATTGTCTTTCTAAATGTTTCGTTAGCATGTTGCTAATGTACTGTTAAATGTGGTTAAAGTTACCATCGTTTCTTACTGTATTCACGGAGACAAGAGCCGTCGTTATTTTCATTTTTAAACACTTGCAGTCTGTATAATTCATAAACACAACTTCATTCTTTATAAATCTCTCCAACAGTGTGTAATGTTAGCTTTAGCCACGGAGCACTATCAAACTCATTCAGAATCAAATGTAAACATCCAAATAAATACTGTGCTTACGCGATTAGACATGCTGCATGACGAACACTTTGTAAAGATCCATTTTGAGGGTTATATTAGCTGTGTGAACTTTATGCACTGTTTAAGGCAAGCATGAGCTCCGTTGGCAGGGAGCATGAGCATTTAAAGGGACCGCAGCCTAAATCGGCTCATATTTAATGATGCCCCAAAATAGGCAGTTAATGAAATCTATGGGGTATTTTGAGCTGAAACTTCAGACACATTCAGGGGACACCTTAGACTTCTTTTAAAAAGACGTTCTACGGCACCTTTAAACATTCAGAGTTTTTTTGTCATTACAAAAAGAGTTCTTAAACCTGTTATACTATGACAACACTTTTTTTGCAACTTATGTCAATATCGTGATAATACCGTGATAAAAGCTTCAGCAAATAATCGCAACACAAAAATTTGATACAGTCACATGCCTAATTGACTTATTTCATACATCTATTTGGAGAGTAGTCAGGAACTCACCATGCCTTCAAACAAGTCCTAATGAGGTGCGTATCCAAAAATATCCAAATAAGAGTCCGCACACTCCACCAAAGAAGCAAAAACATCAAATGCAAGACAAAAACAAAACTTTTACTAACTTTTACTAATAAATTTTTATTAAGATATCTTTAATACTTCTTAAGTTACAGACATGCAAACTTGAGGAAAAAAACACAAGAAGTGCTTTTTTTCCATTTTTGAACTGTTACTGTTGGCATATAATGTAATAAAGATTGTGAAAATCAATAGATTTTACTTATAGACCTACCAATCTTTGTGTAAAAATAAAATATTCATGCTGCCATCTTTTAAAGTCATTTTTTAATGTCCCTCTAAACTGGCTCCAAATCTCAGGCGAACATGGTCATTTTGACCCCCCTCTACAAAATAGTGGATTTCTTGGTAAACATACATCTGTGACATTTAATATTTTGGCTTTCATCACACTTTATGTTAGTCTTTCTACAGAGAAAATATTAACAAAATCAAAAATTTGAGCTGGGGTCCTCTGGTTGATTTGACACGGAATGACCCTATTGTGTTTTTTTTTAAAGAACCATTTTCCAGAAACATCCCAGAAATACTGTCCTATTTAATGCAGATTTTTCCTTACAAATTAAATTATCAGCTTAACAATTTGAGTAAATGTAGCTGTGTAAATGGTAGAGGAACGTGCATTTCTGAACATCGTTGCGCTGTCCGGTAGCTCAACACTTTGCTACTTTCAGACATTCGGTCTCAACCTTACGTACGTAAGAGTAGAATACGTAATAGTAGAATTAGTCAGATATCTGCGGTGTGGAAGTGACATTAATAATTTACTTTTGAAACATGAGTCCTTTTGGATTTATACATTAGATTATAGTACCTAGGGGATTAAATGAAGACTTTGATATTTGTCTGTTTCTTTAGGTTTTTTCTTTGTTTTTTTATTATTACTAATTTTGCATGATACAAATTTGACATTCACTTTTAGTATCTTTTACTATCTTTTACTAGTATGTTCCATGACTTTTTTGTTGTTGTCATGTGATCCTTGAGTAATCACCTGTGACTATAAATAAAGGCTTGCTGGGTAAAAACTTTTAATTGTCTAACGAAGAGTCTGCGAGGTCCAAACGTAACCCATGTGTGAGTCCACTATTACATTTTTTGGCAAATTATGGAGATTTTGTGTGCTGAATTTTTTCAGTTTTTTATTGCAATGCAATTGGATTGAAGTAAATAGTGTTTGTGGTTATGGAAGTGTTTGTCTTTTGCAGGCGCGGGATCAGTATGATGACGCTGTGAGTTCAGGTCAGCAGGCGTTTCTGCTGGAAGAGAGCGATGAGAGTTCGGATGTGTTCAAACTGAGTGTCGGGTGTTTGTCTCCGGGTGAGAATGCCGTCATCTCCATCGTCTATGTGATGGAGCTCAGCGTTCAGGCCGACCACGCCCTGCGCTTCTGTCTGCCAGCCGTACTCAACCCCAGATACACACCCGCAGGTGCAGATCACATGACTTCAGAAAACACACACTAATGAACACAATTCACAATTCCACACAGAAATTGGAAACTGGCTTAAGATGCAATTTTCACTGACCTGATTGTCTCTCATGTGGATTGATATTAAGGTCTGTTTGCACTTTCTAGTTTTAGAAAAGACTTTTCTGAAACAAGTGATACAATAATCAGCAGGTCTTTCTGTGCCAAAATTAAACGATGTTTAGAAAGCCAATGTCTAATATTTTTTGTGCAAAATAAATAGAACGTATTGTCAATAAAATAAATCATTTCAGCATTTCTCTTGTTATAAATTAATATTTACCTGTTTTTGTCATTTTTATGACTACTTTGACGCTCTTAATCTTATAATTAGATTATGCGACTTTAGCCGGGGTTTCACTTGCGGGTTCACATATAGTAAAGTGTAATTTATTCCTGTGATCAAAGCTGAATTTCCAGCATCATTACTCCAGTCTTCAGTGTCACATGATCCTTCAGAAATCATTCTAATATGCTGATCTGCTGTTCAAGAAACATTTATGATTATTGTCAATGAAAACATTGCAGTGCTTTACTGTTCAGCAGTTGCATTGGCTGTGTCCTAAACCAACCGGATGCACGGGTCAGTTCTGGTTAGGCAGTTTGGTTCTATATTGATACTAGGTTATCTGTTTGTCCATGTGATTCTCTCAGCTTCAGCGGCTGGTGTTCCAGAAGTTTCCTCAGCATGTGTTGTTCCGTACACACTGTATCTGAATGTCGAAGTGAGATCTTCAGACCGCATCTCCAGACTGGAGTCCAGCTGCCCTCTGGATCCTCTGGTGTTTCTCGACGCACAACACACCCATGCCACGGTACTGTGAGTGTGTGAATGTGTGTGTGTGTGTGTGTGTGAGAGTGAGAGAGAGTGTGTACAGTTTTTATGCATTACCATCAATTTCCAAAAGCCTGTATTGGTTTGTGCAGGTGAATCTGAGTGCTGGTCACCAGTTCGATAAGGACGTTGAGCTGCTTCTGTACTACGAGAATACCCATCAGCCCACTGCTGTTGTAGAGGCCGGAGCGGCCGCGGCTCAGCCAGGTAGAGGTTTCTGTTTGTACATGAATTTAGTATGCTGTAAATATACTTTTACCTCCTGAGACACATTTTTTTTTTCATTTCATTTTTTTCATCATTAGATTTTTGTAGAGTATAAGAAACAAATGGTGGAAGAAAAAACAAGACTCAGTTAATAAGAAAATGAAAACAAAACTCTATAACCAAAACAATGTTATATATTACATTTTTACATTCTCTCTAAAACAGATATGAGAATAATGTTGGATAAAGATGTTTAGTAAATGTTTATATTTTGCATTTAGTTTGTACTGTATACTAGCACCTGCATTTAATAGGCGTTGAAATGTAAATCTGGGTTTTCAGGACTTCGACAGCTCCAGGAAACTTTTTTGTTTTGTACAAAAATTCTCAACTATGGTTTGAAAGATATTTGATATACTGTTTGACTTTACACAATATGTGTGTAAACATGGCCAAAAATGGGGTTTCCTATTATTTACAATGTATCTATTCATTGTCAGTGAGATAGCACACATAATCATATGCATATTTAAAATAATGCGACCAACAACATTAAACAGCATATAAATCAAAACTGCCTAATGTTACTGAATGAAGCTGTAGGACTGTGAAGCTTTGGGGGCGTTGATGGACTTGATCTACTCCATCTGTGTTTGATCATCATTCTGAATTTGATATGAATGTAGTTGTGATTTTCCTCAGCTTTTTGCTCCAAATGTTGCCCCATCTCTGTTTCAGGGTCTCTGATGGGCGACCCGGTGCTCATGATCAGTTTGTACCCAGAGTTCCCTGCGGACATGATGTCATCATTGGCATCTCGAGGCGAGTTCATTTTTGTGGTTGACAGATCCGGCAGTATGGACTCCATGATGCATCATGGGAAAGATGCACAGATGCGCATCCAGAGTGCAAGAGTAAGATTTAGGATTTCAGATTTGACATTTATTGAGATGTATTGAGTCAATGTACTCAGTACACACGTCTCTTTACTGTACCCACTGTATATGCATCTCTACTGTACTCACTACACATGCGCCTCTACTGTACTCACTGTATGTGCATCTCTACTGTACTCACTACACATGCGTCTCTACTGTACTCACTGTATGTGCATCTTTACTGTACTCACTGCACATGTCTACTGTACTCACTGTACATATCTCTCTACTGCACTCACTGTACATGTCTCTCTACTGTACTCACTGTACAAGTCTCTCTACTGTACTCACCTCACTGCACATGTCTCTACTGTACTCACTGCACATGTCTCTACTCTACTCACTGTACATGTCTCTCTACTGCACTCACTGTACATGTCTCTCTACTGTACTCACATCACTGCACATGTCTCTACTGTACTCACTGTACGTGCATCTCTACTGTACTCACTGCACATGTCTCTCTACTGTACTGACTGTACCTGCATCTCTACTGTACTCACTGTACATGCGTCTCTACTGTACTCACTGCACATGCGTCTCTAATGTACTCACTGTACAAGTCTCTACTGTACTCATTGCACATGCGTCTCTACTGTACTCACTGTACATGTCTCTCTACTGTACTCATTGTACATGTCTACTGTACTCACTACATATCTCTCTACTGTACTCACTGTACATGTCTCTACTGTTCTCACTGTACATGCCTCTACTTTACTCACTGTACATGTCTCTCTACTGTACTCACCTCACTGCACATGTCTCTACTGCACTCACTGTACATGTCTCTACTGCACTCACTGTACATGTCTCTACTGTACTCGCTGTACATCTCTCTACTGCACTAACTGCACGTCTCTACTGTACTCACTGTACATGTCTCTCTACTGTACTCACTGTATATGCGCCTACTGTACTCACTGCACATGTCTACTGTACTCACTGTATGTGCATCTCTACTGTACTCACTGCACATGTCTACTGTACTCACTGTACATATCTCTCTACTGCATTCACTGTACATGTCTCTCTACTGCACTCACTGTACATGTCTCTCTACTGTACTCACCTCACTGCACATGTCTCTACTGTACTCACTGTACGTGCATCTCTACTGTACTCACTGCACGTCTCTCTACTGTACTGACTGTATATGCATCTCTACTGTACTCACTGTACATGTCTCTCTACTGTACTCACTGTATGTGCATCTCTACTGTACTCACTGTACATGTCTCTCTACTGTACTCACTGTACATATCTCTACTGTACTCACTGAACATGTCTCTACTGTACTCACTGTACATGTCTCTCTACTGTACTCACTGTACATGTCTCTCTACTGTACTCACTGCACATGCGTCTCTACTGTACTCACTGCACATGCGTCTCTAATATACTCACTGCACATGTGTCTCTACTGTACTCACTGTACATGTCTCTCTACTGTACTCACTGTACATGTCTCTGTACTGTACTCACCTCACTGCACACGTCTCTACTGTGCTCACTGCACATGTCTTTATACTGTACTCACTGTACATGCGTCTCTACTGTACTCACTGCACGTCTCTACTGTACTCACTATACGTGCATCTCTACTGTACTCACTGTACGTGCATCTCTACTGTACTTGCTGTACGGGCATCTCTACTGTACTCACTGCACATGCGTCTCTACTGTACTTGCTGTACGGGCATCTCTACTGTACTCACTGCACATGCGTCTCTACTGTACTCACTGTACATGCGTCTCTACTGTACTCACTGTACATGCGTCTCTACTGTACTCACTGTACATGTGTCTCTACTGTACTCACTGAACATGTCTACTGTACTCACTGTACATGTCTCTACTGTACTCACTGCACATGCGTCTCTACTGTACTCACTGTACATGTCTCTCTACTGTACTCACTGTACATGTCTCTACTGTACTCACTGTACATGCATCTCTACTGTACTCACTGTACGTGCATCTCTACTGTACTCACTGTTCGTGCATCTCTACTGTACTCACTGTACATGCGTCTCTACTGTACTCACTGTACATGTCTCTCTACTGTACTCACTGCACATGTGTCTCTACTGTACTCACTGTACATGTCTCTCTACTGTACTCACTGCACATGCGTCTCTAATATACTCACTGCACATGTCTCTACTGTACTCACTGTACATGTCTCTCTACTGTACTCACTGTACATGTCTCTCTACTGTACTCACCTCACTGCACATGTCTACTGTACTCACTGCACATGTCTTTATACTGTACTCACTGTACATGCGTCTCTACTGTACTCACTGCACGTCTCTACTGTACTCACTGTATATGTCTACTGTACTCACTGTACATGTGTCTCTACTGTACATGTCTCTACTGTACTCACTATACGTGCATCTCTACTGTAATCACTGTACGTGCGTCTCTACTGTACTCACTGTACATGCGTCTCTACTGTACTCACTGCACATGCGTCTCTACTGTACTCACTGTACATGCGTCTCTACTGTACTCACTGTACATGTCTCTCTACTGTACTCACTGTACATATCTCTACTGTACTCACTGAACATGTCTCTACTGTACTCACTGTACATGTCTCTCTACTGTACTCACTGCACATGCGTCTCTACTGTACTCACTGCACATGCGTCTCTAATATACTCACTGCATATGTGTCTCTACTGTACTCACTGTACATGTCTCTCTACTGTACTCACTGTACATGTCTCTCTACTGTACTCACCTCACTGCACATGTCTCTACTGTACTCACTGCACATGTCTTTATACTGTACTCACTGTACATGCGTCTCTACTGTACTCACTGCACGTGCATCTCTACTGTACTCACTGCACATGCGTCTCTACTGTACTCACTGCACATGCGTCTCTAATATACTCACTGCACATGTGTCTCTACTGTACTCACCTCACTGCACATGTCTCTACTGTACTCACTGCACATGTCTCTCTACTGTACTCACTGTACATGCATCTCTACTGTACTCACTGTACATGTCTCTCTACTGTACTCACTGTTCGTGCATCTCTACTGTACTCACTGTACGTGCATCTCTACTGTACTCACTGTACATGTCTCTCTACTGTACTCACTGTACATATCTCTACTGTACTCACTGAACATGTCTCTACTGTACTCACTGAACATGTCTCTACTGTACTCACTGAACACGTCTCTACTGTACTCACTGTACATGTCTCTCTACTGTACTCACTGTACATGTCTCTCTACTGTACTCACTGCACATGCGTCTCTACTGTACTCACTGCACATGCGTCTCTAATATACTCACTGCACATGTGTCTCTACTGTACTCACCTCACTGCACATGTCTCTACTGTACTCACTGCACATGTCTTTATACTGTACTCACTGTACATGCGTCTCTACTGTACTCACTGCACGTCTCTACTGTACTCACTATACGTGCATCTCTACTGTACTCACTGTACGTGCGTCTCTACTGTACTCACTGTACATGCGTCTCTACTGTACTCACTGTACATGCGTCTCTACTGTACTCACTGCACATGCGTCTCTACTGTACTCACTGTACATGCGTCTCTACTGTACTCACTGTACATGTCTCTCTACTGTACTCACTGTACATATCTCTACTGTACTCACTGTACATGTCTCTACTGTACTCACTGCACATGCATCTCTACTGTACTCACTGTACATGCGTCTCTACTGTACTCACTGTACATGCGTCTCTACTGTACTCACTGCACATGCGTCTCTAATATACTCACTGCACATGTGTCTCTACTGTACTCACTGTACATGTCTCTCTACTGTACTCACTGCACATGCGTCTCTAATATACTCACTGCACATGTCTCTACTGTACTCACTGTACATGTCTCTCTACTGTACTCACTGTACATGTCTCTCTACTGTACTCACTGTACATGTCTCTCTACTGTACTCACTGTACATGTCTCTCTACTGTACTCACTGCACATGCATCTCTAATATACTCACTGCACATGTGTCTCTACTGTACTCACTGTACATGTCTCTCTACTGTACTCACTGTACATGTCTCTACTGTACTCACTGCACATGCGTCTCTACTGTACTCACTGTACATGTCTCTCTACTGTACTCACTGTACATGTCTCTACTGTACTCACTGCACATGCATCTCTACTGTACTCACTGTACATGCGTCTCTACTGTACTCACTGCACATGCATCTAATATACTCACTGCACATGTGTCTCTACTGTACTCACTGCACATGCGTCTCTAATATACTCACTGCACATGTCTCTACTGTACTCACTGTACATGTCTCTCTACTGTACTCACTGTACATGTCTCTCTACTGTACTCACTGTACATGTCTCTCTACTGTACTCACTGTACATGTCTCTCTACTGTACTCACTGCACATGCATCTCTAATATACTCACTGCACATGTGTCTCTACTGTACTCACTGTACATGTCTCTCTACTGTACTCACTGTACATGTCTCTACTGTACTCACTGCACATGCGTCTCTACTGTACTCACTGTACATGTCTCTACTGTACTCACTGTACATGTCTCTACTGTACTCACTGCACATGCATCTCTACTGTACTCACTGTACATGCGTCTCTACTGTACTCACTGCACATGCATCTAATATACTCACTGCACATGTGTCTCTACTGTACTCACTGTACATGTCTCTCTACTGTACTCACTGCACATGCGTCTCTAATATACTCACTGCACATGTGTCTCTACTGTACTCACTGTACATGTCTCTCTACTGTACTCACTATACATGTCTCTACTGTACTCACCTCACTGCACATGTCTCTACTGTACTCACTGCACATGTCTTTATACTGTACTCACTGTACATGCGTCTCTACTGTACTCACTGCACGTCTCTACTGTACTCACTGTACGTGCATCTCTACTGTACTCACTGTACGTGCATCTCTACTGTACTTGCTGTACGGGCATCTCTACTGTACTCACTGCACATGCGTCTCTACTGTACTTGCTGTACGGGCATCTCTACTGTACTCACTGCACATGCGTCTCTACTGTACTCACTGTACATGCGTCTCTACTGTACTCACTGTACATGCGTCTCTACTGTACTCACTGTACATGCGTCTACTGTACTCACTGTACATGCGTCTCTACTGTACTCACTGCACATGCGTCTCTAATATACTCACTGCACATGCGTCTCTACTGTACTCACTGTACATGTCTCTCTACTGTACTCACTGTACATGTCTCTCTACTGTACTCACTGTACATGTCTCTCTACTGTACTCACTGTACATATCTCTACTGTACTCACTGTACATGCGTCTCTACTGTACTCACTGTACATGCGTCTCTACTGTACTCACTGTACATGCGTCTACTGTACTCACTGTACATGCGTCTACTGTACTCACTGTACATGCGTCTCTACTGTACTCACTGCACATGCGTCTCTAATATACTCACTGCACATGCGTCTCTACTGTACTCACTGTACATGCGTCTCTACTGTACTCACTGTACATGTCTCTCTACTGTACTCACTGTACATGTCTCTCTACTGTACTCACTGTACATGTCTCTCTACTGTACTCACTGTACATGTCTCTCTACTGTACTCACTGTACATGTCTCTCTACTGTACTCACTGCAAATGTCTCTCTACTGTACTCACTGTACATGTCTCTCTACTGTACTCACTGTACATGCGTCTCTACTGTACTCACTGTACATGTCTCTCTACTGTACTCACTGTACATGTCTCTCTACTGTACTCGCTGTACATGTCTCTACTGTACTCACTGTACATGTCTCTCTACTGTACTCACTGTACATGTCTCTCTACTGTACTCACTGCACATGTCTCTACTGTACTCACTGCACATGCGTCTACTGTACTCACTGCACATGCGTCTACTGTACTCACTGTACATGCGTCTCTACTGTACTCACTGTACATGCGTCTACTGTACTCACTGTACATGCGTCTACTGTACTCACTGTACATGCGTCTCTACTGTACTCACTGTACATGCGTCTCTAATATACTCACTGCACATGCGTCTCTACTGTACTCACTGTACATGCGTCTCTACTGTACTCACTGTACATATCTCTACTGTACTCACTGTACATGCGTCTACTGTACTCACTGTACATGCGTCTACTGTACTCACTGTACATGCGTCTACTGTACTCACTGTACATGCGTCTCTACTGTACTCACTGCACATGCGTCTCTAATGTACTCACTGCACATGCGTCTCTACTGTACTCACTGCACATGCGTCTCTACTGTACTCACTGTACATATCTCTACTGTACTCACTGTACATATCTCTACTGTACTCACTGTAAACGTCTCTCTACTGTACTCACTGTACATGTCTCTCTACTGTACTCACTGTACATATCTCTACTGTACTCACTGTACATATCTCTACTGTACTCACTGTACATATCTCTACTGTACTCACTGTACATATCTCTACTGTACTCACTGTACATGTATCTCTACTGTACTCACTGTACATGTCTCTCTACTGTACTCACTGTACATGTCTACTGTACTCACTGTACATGTCTCTACTGTACTCACTGCACATGCATATCTACTGTACTCACTGTACACGTCTCTCTACTGTACTCACTGTCTCTCTAGGACACGTTGCTGCTGCTTCTGAAGAGTCTTCCTATGGGATGCTACTTCAACATCTACGGATTCGGCTCTCGCTTTGAGTCCTTCTTCCCGTCAGTAATCAGATGTTCAGTTGTTCTTCAGGAATGATCTCATGTATTTTAGCGCTGGTTTTGTGAGAGTCTGTGGTGTGTGTCGTTGCAGTCAGAGTGTTGTGTACAGCGAGGACACGATGGAAGAGGCTCTAAATAGAGTAAGGAACATGATGGCAGACATGGGCGGCACTGAGATCCTTCAGCCTCTGAAACACATCTACAGTCAGCCCTGTTACCCTGATCACCCCCGACAGGTACAGCCAAACGTACTAATTATTCACCACTATTTGTTCATAACATCGCTGAGGTGTTTTTCTGAGCCTGACACTGATTCTCTCTCAGCTGTTCATCTTCACTGATGGAGAGGTGTGGAACACTAAAGAAGTGCTGGACCTGGTGAAAAGTCACGTTAACTCTCACAGGTGGGCGTACACGTCTCACTTGTCCTCATTTACTGATATCACTGCGCTTATCTCAAGGTTTAGTAGTTCATGCCAGTTGGTCATGTGTCTTCAGGTGTTTCTCCTTCGGGATCGGTGAGGGTGCGAGTACGGCTCTCATCACAGGAATGGCCAGAGAAGGTTCTGGTCACGCTCAGTTCATCACAGGCACTGACCGCATGCAGCCCAAAGTAAGATCTGCTGTCGACAGAATCAGAAGATTTTCAGGGTTTTTATGTACCACTCTTTCTTCTTGTCCTTCTCTGTCAGGTGATGCAGTCGCTCAGGTTTGCTGTTCAACCGGCCGTGGATAGTATCTCTGTGGATTGGTCTGTTCCTGAGGGCGTTACGGTGGACATGCTGTCCCCACCCATTAATACACTGTTCCAGGGTCAGAGGGCGCTCATCTACGCTCAGCTGAAAGGACAGGTCAAAGTTTTTTAATGGATTACTTTAAAAGGCTTTTGGAGACCAGAGCCACAGTTTAAACCAAGGGCTTCTTTAACAAGGGTAAAATATGTGATTAAGAAAAATTGCTGCGCTGCCCGACAGCTTGTCCTAACCCAGATGTGACACGACACTGGCCCTTGCAAAAAAGTAGTTGAAGAGCTATGTAAAATCATCAAATGCTCATGCTACTTTCTGTTTCTCTCCCTCGTCATAGAGTTCAGGAACGGCAGAAGGAGCAGTAACTTTGAAATACAAGCTGAAAGATCAACCAGTGACTAACCAGCTCCAGTTTGCTCTTAAACCAATTGAAGACACAGGGTATTGCACACACTTACACACACGCACACAACATTTTGCTATCAAAACATTAAACTTTAATACACCGCGTTCCAAATTATTGTGCAAGTGACATATCAGTAAGATTTCAGTAGAATAAACATTCAGATTTTAGTTTTTCTAAGGAAATGTTTGTTTATTTATCCATGTCTTTTTAGATAACTTCTCTAGATAACAAAATAATTTGCCAGATCCATGGAAAACCCTACTTAGAGCTTGTTCCACATTATTAAGCAAGTCACAGTTCTCATGCAATATGAGGAGGAAGAAAGATCTTTCTGAAGATGAAAAGCATGAAATGGTGCAATGTTGTGCAAAAGGCATGAAAACAACTCGTATTGTGTGAAACTGAATGGAGATTATCAAATTATCATAAGATTTGTGAGTGATTTAGAGCACAGCAGATCTCGGTCAGATAAAGGCTTATTAAGTGGTTCACCCATGGAAAGAGGACAATAAAACAGCTCGAGTAAAATGTCACGTAATGTTACATTTACCTCATTAAAGCCATTTAATGACCATAGTATGTTAGTTAGTGCCACCATATGACATCATGTTCACTAGCCTCCAGGCTGTATATCTGACAGGTGTGTGTTTGTTGCAGACGGATAATTCACCAGCTGGCGGCCCGGTCTGTGATCCGTTCTCTGGAGCTGGAAATGCGGGCTGGGAGAGCAGAAGCGGAGGCCTTCCGGAGCAGGATCGTGGAGCTCAGTGTTCAGACAGGAGTGAGCAGCGTTCATACAGCCTTCATCGGCGTCAATAAAGATGGCAAACGGACCATCACAGGGCCGCTGCTGCAGAGGAGAGTGCCAGTACGGCGTGAGTTCACAGTTTCTGTGTGTGTGTTTAGAGGAGGACAGTCCAGATCCCGGGGATCATGTGTGCCTTAATAACCAATCACATTACAGCCTTGATATTATTGAATTTCGTTCAGAGTTGTGCAATAGTCAATCACTGTTTCCATATACCATAGAAATGAATGAGAACTGAATCGTACTATTTCCCACAAAAGCAGTTTATTCAGCGAAGTAAAGCCTCTCCTCCATTGACATCCATTAGAAATTATTACGCTTTTTTGCATGGAGGCTTGCCTTAAAGTAGCTTTGCTAGAAACTTCCAGATATGTCTCCGGGATCAGGACTCTTTAGAAGTCAGATTTCATAATCAGTTTCCTATCACAGTTTCCTATCACATGATAGTTTAATATCAGTGTGCTCACATCATCAAAATGTGATATTAAATTATTTTTTTAGGTATAATGGCCCAAATGTCTGTAGGGGGTGGTGGCGGTGGCAGTCGCAGTGGCGGTGGCTTTCGCAGTGGGGGTGGCGGTGGCGGTGGCAGTGGCGGCTTTCTCAGTGGCGGTGGCAGTCGCAGTGGCGGTGGCGGTGGCGGTATGAGAATGCGCGGTAAGAAATAATACACACTCTTCTTTCTTTTTAAGGGATTAGTTCACTTTCAAATGAAAATTGAAGGTGTATATGACTTTCTTCTTTCTGATGAACACAATCGGAGATATATTAATAAATATCCTGACACATCCGAGCTTTATGATGGCAGTGAACGATACCAGTGAGAATGAGCTGAAGAAAGTGTCTCCATCCACATCCATCCATCATAAACCTGTGCTCCACATGGCTCTGGGGGGTTAACGAAGCGATGCGTTTGTGTAAAAAATAAATAGTCCAATATTTAACAAGTTAAAATATCTAGCATCCACCAGACCGCCTTCCGTATTCAAATTTTCATTTTAAAAGTGTACTAATCCTTTAACCTCTTATGTGGGTCAGTCAAACTCAAGTGGTCCAGTGGATTTTTAATTTTCTTATTTTTTTGAGCAATGACCTCTATTTATTGGTAGTGCAAAACTACATTTTATTTGGTTTTTTTCTGCCTGGTCTAACCACAGTGGCTGTCTTTGTGTCACAGCACACAACATTTTGTTTGTTCAATAAAAATAAAATGAAAAACCCCTCATTTTGGGGTTGAATGTCCCTGGTGGGGGAGCAGATAGGATTTTCACAGATGTAAATTCTGTAGTATATTTTGAATGTTTATTATTTGTTATGCTTTTATTACATCTGTATGTTTCTCCAAGCACATGAATAAAGCTTTTACCCAGATTTCTAGCAGCTCTATTTCTGTGAGCAGCAGAATCTCATTGAGGACTTGCTGTATACCTGTGAAAACTTCAGCTTTCTTTCTGGTCCAGAGATAGAAAAGAAATTGCACACATAGAAATATTAACAGAAGCCTGAAATGTTCTGTATGTGCACTATATTTAAAGCTGCAGTCTGTAACGTTTTTTGGTTAAACATGATCCAAAATCAACTTTTGAACAAGTACATAACCAGCCAGTGTTCAAAACTATCTCCTTATCTTAGCTCGATTCACAACTGTAAGCTTGTAATAATATTTTATAATAAGAGTGACATAGTGGATTTCCGCGGGAAATTTGAGCACGCAGCAGTTCGTCTGTGCATTATTACGTCACGTCCGTAAACAGAAAGGAAGAAGGAGTCCCATTCAGGCTAGTCGGCTTTATCACGTGAGGATGCTGCTGGTAGCGGATCATTTATAAACTTTTCCACAGCATTTCAAATAATTAAACTTATCATTTTAATGGCGGATTGTAATCCAGAGAGATCCAAATGACAATCATTAGTGACAACTGGAGATTCACTCGTAGTCAAAAAGCAGAATTTGCACTGCAGAGTGGATACAGAAATTGAAATCTACAGGTAACGCTAATACACAGTAAATACACAGTCACGCAGTGCTGATGTTGTTAACATTAAAAATTTGAGAACAATATAACAGTAATAATAATTTGCACGGTTTGGTGTGATCAGAGCTAAGCGATCATTAGATTTAATCATCATTGGCAGCGCAATTTATTGTAGGCCTAATGCTTTTTTCCTCAGTTGGTCAGAACAATATTATTATTGTTATTATTATTATTATTATTATTATTAACCTTTATTTAACCAGGTGAGTCAATTGAGAACCAGCTCTCATTTACAATGACGACCTACGACACAAAAGTGGCAGACATGTTACTTGTTCAGATGATATTTTCCAGTGAAAATTCTTATATTGGTCATACTTTCAAGACGTAGAATCTGTGATTCTGAAGTTCAGTATCCACTAGGGCTGTCAAAATGGCTGAAAAGCTAAATTCGAAATTCTTTCTGAAATATTAGCAAAATTCGAATTATATTCAAATTCTAAACGCAATACTTAATGTTAGAGGAAAAAAAGTACTGTATTGTCTGCTATGCCGGCAAGAGAGCGCAAGCGAGCGCAATAAGCAAATACAAACCAAATCAAGCATCTTTTATTTAAATGAAATGAGTGAAATGGGGTTTTTTGCCAAAGGAGTATATTTTGAAAGGCTCGCATACTCGACTGTGAACGAGATGCAGCGGAACGCAGAAATGAAGTATAACTGGTCCTTTATGCCGATTAATCTGCCTAATTTGCAGCACAATCGGCCGATGGCGATTAAAAAATGCCAAAAATCGGCCCGATATATTGGCCGGCCAATTATTTGGTCAACCTCTACTTGAGTGATCAGGTTTGGTCCCAAACAGCAATGACCGTCCTGAACTCAAATATTGGGCCTTATTTATCTCAAGAGAGAAAAAATGATCTTACTCCAAAAACACCCGTTAAACTCGTAATTGCAAACATTTACAATAATTTATGTTAATATTAAATACAGGTAAAGGCGAGCATACACTGTGCGATATCTGTGCGATTTCAGCAAGTTTACCAACTCACACTGTACGAGTAGAACGCGTGCGATGGAAAACCAAAACGCACGATTTATGTGCTCACACTATGCGGTCCGATGGTCGAGACGTGACTTGACTGCTCACACTATGCGTTTGAAATATGCACGATAAACCCACGTACTGGGATGCGCCGATTGACAATATGTTTCCAGAGATATTGTCAAAAGCATCAGCTATGGATATCAAGAGGATTTAGCATTTCCAATTCATATATTAAATAATAATAATAATAATTAGCCTATTATTATTATTATTAGTAGTAGTAGTAGTAGTAGGCCTAGTAGTAGTAGTAGTAGTATAGGCCTATTTAATATTAAATTGATATTACAATTCATTTGGCCCGCAATATTTCATAGTGCATCACCGCATAACTGACGCGCTGCAAGGATAATAAAAGATTTGATTGGCTTATAATTAGGCTACTCCTCACTGAAAATTATTTAAAGACATTTATACAATGAATTAAAGGCATATAATTAAAATTATTAACAGTAGCCTATGTGTGCGAAGACTGCAATAATCAGTCAATGAAAAGCAGCTTCACTTTAAAAACAACCTGTTTAATACGAAATACTTCTCATTTTTTCACCCACTACATACAGTTTATGGGCCACATGAGAAATATTAAGAAAATAAATTAAGATATATAGCCTACTGTTATCAGGTTGGATTTATCTCTCGTTGTCTCTGAGAGAATATGCACCGAAAGCTCGTCGGTTTTACTTTTATTTATTTATTTTTTTGTAAAGGCTGGTGAATAATTGACAGGGGATTGAGACGTCTTCATCGGCATAACTCTCGCGCAAAGTTTGCGCATTGCTTGTGTAATATAAAGTAGACACTGACTCGTCTTCCTGGTTTAAAATGGAAAAAATGCCTATATTGCGAGGTGACATTTTTCTTTATCACCAATTGCCAAATGATGGACAACAGTTCACATTTCCGCATTTAATAAAATTAAGTGAATAAAATAGCCTACATGAGTAAACAGAAAGTGAAAAGCGAAACATAAATTAATGATCAAGTAAATGAATACAAGAGGCCCGGTTATGTACACCCAGGTGGCTTGAAAGACGTGGGTTTATCCATCATGCAACACGAACTGGAGGTAAGCAACATTTTGCTAAATTGCAGCTAGTTTGATAGCTACAGAACTTAAAGATCTCCCTCTTTTCGTTTTCTTTCTTGCTGCATTGAAGATTGGTTTAATTTCTTTTTTCGCGCAGGCGCAGTGGGGGGAAAAACACAGAGTTTAGGCAAGTCGGTTCGTAGCTCTGCTTCAACTGTGCGATATCCTCACGAGGGGCGACCAAATTTCTGACATGCCAGAACTTCATCCGACCATGCGATTGCCAGTCGGGAGAGGTTTATCGCTCGTGTACACTGCATGAACACTGCACGACAAACGACACACGATAAAGCTGAAAATCGGCCCGACTCAAAAAAGAGTCGCACGAGTCAGAATTCGGCTCAAAATCAGACGAAAATCGCACAGTGTATGCCTGCCTTAAATAAAACGATAACATTTACAAACATTATAAACACCTAGTCTAATCTCTCCTCACTCCACAACAAATTCTTTAAATTTAACAGTATTTAGGACAGAACAAAAAAAATGAAAATAAGTAGCCATGAGTAAAATAAAACACAAATTAGTCTATAGTGGCAATCGTTATAAATGACATACAAAAATTCAGCCAAAATGTATTTATTTAAAGCGAAACTGAAACGGTATTGTTCGGTTCTGTTCAGTTAGTTTCATTTTCATGGACTTACAGTTTGTTGTTTTCAGTCACGTGTTCCTTTGTTCAGTTTCCCGCCACTCGTTTGTCTCCTTGGTTACTGTCGTTATGAGTTCTGTGTTTCAGCTGTGTTTATTATCTCGTTTGTGTTTGCTTAAAGTTGAACCCTCACAGTCACTCTTTGTCTGGTCACCATCGTTAATGCTAGTATTGTGTTTTCTTGTCTTCCTTTTGTATTCTTTGCTTGTGTAGATTATTAGGGCCATTTTGAACCTGATTTTCATCCTCCTGTTGACAGTTTAATCTGTTGTCTGTCAATAAACATCATTCATCGTTATCTCCTGTGTTCTCTGAGTATCTGTCCGTAACAGAAGACTGGACCTACTAAAAAGGAACATGAGCTGCATTGCAATGGATTTGTGGGAGTTCGCGGGACAAATCGCGGCAGTGGCACAATCCAGCAATGATCTATTTACCTTCACCGGAGAATTCTGTTGTCTTGTTCAAGACAGTTCCTTGGATGACTCGACCATCAAGGCATTGTACAGGATTACTCCCCAGTCAAGATGGGCTGGACTGGAGAGAGGCGATCAACATATGTTTGGAGAGCTTTCCAACCACACAAGATCCTCATCTTAGGATGTCCACCATTCAGAACTCCCGTTACAAGATGGCTGCCACTCCTGTATCCTCAGCTAAGATGGTTTAAGCCTTTTGGTCTACTCCAAAGTCTTCTCCAGCCCCTGAATCCGCTCCAGTGTTGGCTATCAGAGATGGCTCCAGCCCCCGACCAGAGTCCAGAGATGGCTACAGCCCCCGACCAGAGTCCAGAGATGGCTCCAGCCCCCGACCAGAGTCCAGACATGGCTCCAGTCCCCGACCAGAGTCCAGTGACGTACAAGGACGTACCTACCGGGAGGGGGAGTACTATCACGGTCAGCATCTGTCTCACCTTCCCTGAACTCCATTTCCCATCATAACCCCATTTCCCATCATCCCTCCTTCAGCTCACCTGCTCACACTCAGCAATCACCTGTACCTGATCGTCATCACCTCATCACACAAGCAGCATGTAAGCACACACCTCACCTCACTCCAGTGTCCTGTCTCGTTTGCACGTAATGGTCTTTTCCTACGATCCTCTCCTACATCTCCTGGTACTTGCCCGTCTCCATTCTTCAGTGTCTACTCCTTGTGTTGGTGTGAGAACTGTGTTGAGTGTGTGTGCTTCCATCCATCTTCCATCCATCTACAATATCATCACCAGTAAGACAAAGACTGCTTTCAGTAACTCATCATCATCCAACACATCTAAATATCCTGTTTACTTACCTGCATTCCTGTTTAAACCTGCTGATTGTCAATAAACACCATTCACAGGGTATCCACGGGGCATTAAAAAGTGGATGGATTTTGCGAAAATTAAGGCCTTAAATGGCATTGAAAAGCATTAAATTTCATTTCTACTGGCATTAAGTTTTTTAGATAGTTTTGAAGAAAAAGAATACTACCAGTTTATTTTGAATAAAGCCTAAATAATTAATAACTTTGATTTGCTGTCACTAAATATGTACATTGGTGTGATACGCACACGGAACCAGTTTGGTAATTGCTTCTGGCCGGTGCAAAATCACAGCAAATGTCTATCTTATGTGTATGGTGATTTTGTCAGACAAAGTCTCGATTAACATGCCAGGGCTTGAACATTACTTTCCCGACCAGACAAGGACCTGATTAAAACGTCAATACCAAAAAACAAACAAACAACAACAAAAAAACAACAACTTGAGAATCACCAAAACGCGAGTGTGACTGATTTTATCACATTTAGTGTTAGTGGCGATCGATAGTGTATAATAATAGGCTGTATTATGGACTGACGATATCAAGGTTGCGCTGTTGAGGCTCGTGCACCATCTCAAGGAGAAATGGAAACATGAGCGAAGCACATACAAAAAGAAACTTAGTTAAACATACTGTGGTGAAAATTCAAAATGTGGAGTTTTTATAACTTTATACTGGTAAGCAAAACCACAAAACCAAAAATGCTGTTTTCTTAAATAGGCTCACGATTAAAAACGTGACACTGATTTCAACAGCTAAATTAACAAGTAGTTAATATTAAGCCACTTACATTTTAGAAGGAACATTTAATGTTTTTGAACTATTTTAGCAGCAAAAATAGTTTCAAACAAAGATCACAGCAGAACCAAAGCACAACACTCAGCCTTGTTTTCATTACTGAATGATTCAGCGTTTTGAACAAATCAGTTGGGTCAAAGATTCAATGACCCATTCATAAACAATTGCCTCATTCTTGAATGAATCAGCCATTTGAATGAATGAATCAATGACCCACTCAATAAGACGGTTACTTGACGCCACCTACTGGTGGTTTAGTTTTTAAAATGTAATTTCCCCTCCAACATTTCATATTTGTATTTTCAAAAAGTATTTAAAACTATCCCATGACATTATTTAATGCAGTTGTAATCAATCAAAAATATATGATTTACATATGTTAAAGCTGCAATATTCTGAAAGGATATTGATTCAGAACAAATTTATATTTCTACCACAAAAAAAAACAAACTTTTTTTCCGGACAAGCTACTGTTTTACTCGTACAAGTGACAAGTGATTTACTCTTGTCCACATGATGAGGCTTAATGTCGAGCCCTGTATGTAATCTTAATGGGCCGTGTTTCAGTCACCATTTCATATTGTCTGACAACCAAAACAGAAAAAATATATAGATGAAACGATTTTATTGGGAGTTTGGCTGTGATAAAATATATTACGTGAGAAAAAGGGTAGCAGCAGAGAAGCAAACAAATGTAAAGGGCTAACACTTGGCAGAATGCAAATGCAACAATGACATGATGAATTTTCTAATGACCGTATGTCATCATCTATTGACATTTAGCGGCATATATATTATGGCATTGAAAATAAAAAAATGCTATTAAAAAGCATTAAATTAGATTTGATGAAACCTGTAGAAACCCAGATTCATCGTTATCTCCTGTGTTCTCTGAGTCCGTAACAATACTACTTGATGCACTTTTTTTTTTTCATTTTGTTAATCTGTTAATTAAGTGAAATATATTTTGTGTAGTCCTATTTATTTTATCCCTTATAGGCTACTTGGTTTCTGTTTATTCTCGGTTCACAGAAGCGCTGCTGGTGCGTGATGAGTTTATGCTGTTATTTGCGCATAAATCTAAATAAAGCCCTGAAAAAAATGTGTCACAGAAACTAATCTATTGTAATTTATTTTAATTTGAGATTGTATTCTTAATGGTTAGTCTCCGATTAATGAGCTTTGGTTTTCTTCGGTCAGAAAAATAATCAAATAAACAAAATTCTCATAACAATTCTCCACCAGACATTAAATGCTGTTCACGCTTACTCAAAAACTTGAGTACACGAGCTGAGACTTGACGTGAAATTTAATCTTTACCACCACTTACGTCCATATTGATAAATACCAAGTTTTGCGTGGAAAGTAGTCCGGGCCACACATAAACTTGTGAATGATGCTCTGCATGTTCCAGGAAAACTTCAATTGCATGGTCACCGTTGGTCACAGCGCCTTTTAATTGCCATTTTTGATCTGGCAATTATTCACTTACGAATTAAGCACTGATGAGGGCCTTTGAATTTTCTGTAAATGCTCATATAATAAGATGTGCTGTGACACAAAGACAGCCAGGTGTTTGTTCAATACCAATACATAAAGGTAATCACTCAAAAACAATAACAAAAAAATTAAGAGTTACACAACCAACTTTACAGTTTTTGGAGCGAGTGGGTTTTGATTTTGTTTCATGTGTTTTTAGTGTCTGTTATTCTTATACATGTGCTTTTCTCTCTATTCTCAGCAATGGACGCTCCCATGGATCATTGTACATTGTTTAAAAGTAATACAGCAGACAACCCACAAACACTTCACTCAACTTTATTTTTCTCAATATCTGAATTTAACTGTTTGAATGATTGTTTTAGCATATACACTCATATCAGTTTCTCTCTGTATTCTTAGAAAGTGCGACTCCCAAGATGTCTCGTTCTGGTGGGCGTAGTTTTTGGACACCGCCAATAGGTACTTCACTCAACTTGTATTGGTCTTTTTTGAATATGTTTTTTTACATCTAATTGTCTTTTTCTCCATATCCGAATGTCACTATTTGAATGATTGTTTTGCAAAGACAGCTCCTCAAATGGCATTTAATTCTCTATATTGTGTGAAACAAGATATACTTCACTAAGCTTCTTTTTATTTTTTATATGAATCTAATCGTCATTTTCTGAATGTCACTCTTTGGTTGGTTTTGGCATGTCTCCAGACTGCAGAATGATGGTTGAATGTGATTCTGTGTCACATCTGGGTAAGTCAACACATCCAGTTCAGATTCAGAAAACAGCTAAAAAAATGATCACAATATAATGTTTCTTATTGATCAGTCTCGATAATTATTGGAAAAAAATTCAGTAGAAAAAGAAATGTTTGAATTTAACCAATGCATTTCTAATTAAGGCACACAACAAATAATTTTAAAACAAAGTCAAATAAAATGTAAACAAATCTTTATTATATTTTATATGAAGATTAAATAAGTGTTAAAGAAACTTAAAGCTGCACACTTCTGGATAAATAGAGAAAACTTTTTTGTTTGTTTCAAACTGAGATCACAATTCAGAATGACAACTAAATGAAATAACATGTAATTTACTAGAGGTTCTGAGAAAAAAAAAAGTATTAAATATTAAATATATTTGAAATAATTATCTAAAAAACTCTTGTTTCATTACTGGATGAATCATAGTATCTGCTGAATGAAGATTCAAATACATTTTTTAACAGTCACTTGTCGCCACCTGGTGGTGAAACAACCTAATCGATAAATTTATATCTGAACTATAAACTTTTATCTCAGTACGTCTGGGATCATTTGAATATTTGCAACAGAAATAAAGATACTGTGTGTTTGAAAACAGTTTATACCAACATGACAACTGCTCAAGACACAAAGAAACCATGAAACTGCCACACTGACAAGCTGACATGTGCTTTTTTACAGTAGCCCCTCACTGCAGAACACTCGAGATCCAGGGGGCGGAGTCAGGTAGGTTAAGGGATATGTAAAGTGGGAGGAGTTGGATCTAAAACCAGGGGGTGGAGTTGGGTAGGTTTAGAGCTATGTAAAGTGGGAGGAGTTGGATCTATCTTTTGTTCTGCAGTGAAAAGTCATGAAATTTTGCATTTTCTGAAATGCCAACATGCAGCTTTAGAGAGACAGTTGTATTTGCAGTCTAAATTAGAGGAAATTTAAAATAACTCCTAGTAAAATGCTGCATTGAGAGCTGATAGTCACTAGATTGGCACTTGACCAGCTGTTAACTCAAGAGAGCACAATCTGCTTTGTTTTATGCAAGACAAAGACTTTACGAATCGGGAAATAACGAAACACTTATAAGCTCAACACTTGCAAGAAAAGTTTGGGTTGCCTTCCCATCATTTATTTGGTTTTCATCAAATTAGGCATTTTATTGAGAAAACTCTCCGGATAAAGATGTGTATAGAGTTAGATTTTTTATTTATTTATTTAACTAGTTATAATTAATTATACATATTTGGATCAGTTAATAAAATTAATATAATAAAATCAATATTACAATCAATGAACCTGTTGTCAAGTGAGCACACAGTGTTAATTGTTTATTAATTCTAAGAAATGTTCATTTCCAGGTTATGGGAAAAAACAATCTTATTGTACAGTACTACTCAGAGCCTGTAGTCAGTATATGAGCGTGAAACACAGACAACTTTATGTGTGGCATGAAAAAGACTTTATTAACTAGACTAAACACTTAAACTACTCTAAAACTGACACACATACATGCATACAGTTTACCAAGTGAAAGAGAGAAGTTACAGCATTGTTTGAAATTCAGCAGATCAAGCTTGGGGGTTCCTTAGAAGCTGCCTGAATTTCTTTATTTCTGCCTAAACTCTGTATGTATTGCAGCAGAACCTGAGCCCCAGACGGACCCTTTACTCCAGCTGGTCTCTCTTCAGAAGGCCTCGGGATGCTGGGAACTGAACGCCTCACTTGCTGCCGTGTTTGGGAAGACAGAGAGTGAGGTGACCAAACACAGACCAGCACAGGTGGGGCATATATGATGTCATATCCTCAGGTACGTCATGATTGGTTCAGTGTGTCTAACATGTAGTTGTGTGTTCCAGGTGGACGGGTCAATGTGGGCCACCGTTCTGGCTCTGATCTGGTTATATGCATGTAGATCAGATGACCAGGTTGAGTGGCAGTTTGTGGCCATGAAGGCAGCGTCATGGATCTGCTCTCAGAAACGTGAGACAACATTCATTCATTTACCTTTCAATGCTTGATGTTGACAGAAAACAGCAGTACTTTACAAACATTCAGTGCTGTACATGTTCTTGTACACTGTCGATTGAGTTTGGAGGTGTTTGTGTGTGTTTCAGCGGAGGGCCTGTCTCAGTGTGTGCGCGACGGGAACATCCTGTTGGGAGGTCAGGTGACTGAAGGCATGTTGGGAATCTGAAGACTGAAGAATCTTGTGCTGTCATAAATCAAATAATTCATTCTTTATCTTAAACATCTGTGTTTTTCTGCTATAAAATATAGTATGTTTTAAAGAATAAAACTGACATTTGTATCAGCGGTAGAGAGACTATTGGGTCTGTCATAAATTCATGTTATTACTCTAAATACAATTCTAAATATATAATCATAATTTGTGAGTGATCATGAATCCATTATTTCGCTGTGTGTTGTTGTGAGCAGACTGTGTCAGTGTGACTTT
Organism: Chanodichthys erythropterus; assembly: GCF_024489055.1. Lineage (NCBI taxonomy): Eukaryota > Metazoa > Chordata > Actinopteri > Cypriniformes > Xenocyprididae > Chanodichthys > Chanodichthys erythropterus. The sequence goes on from NC_090223.1 coordinate 66,316,741, forward strand.
ACCAAACTATTAAAGTCTTTCTTCACTAGTTATAATTATCTGTCTGATATTTAGAAATGCATTTAATGCATTACAGATTAAACATGAATATTGTGAGCTTGGGTAAACTTTACTGTCTGCATCACAGAAAGAGGGTAATGCAGTCTGTGGCGGTTCTTGTAAAAAGTCTTGTTACCTGTAGCCACATATAAGTAAGGGATGATAACAGTGTTTCAAGCGACATATCGATTTACCAATATTTTCCCCGATATTTAAGCATTTTACCATAATCGGATATGGTTTACCGATAAATGCCGCCATCTTGTGGGTGTTTTGAGTATTGCGCACAGGATCGTCATTTCAGCGCATCTTTAATTAGCTGTAATTAGTAAACTTAATTTAACATAACAGCCATTAATGCACAAATTAGATGTGTTAAACATAAATGCCTGAAATGTAGCTAGTTTATGCAGCTCACTAAGTTCACAGAGCCACGTAAGATAATCCGTCATGTCCTGTCCCAATAATGATGTAACTTTGCATGAATACTTTAAATACAGCCAAGAATGAGCACATGTTAGAAATAAAAGCACTGTATTTAATTCTCTCTCTTTTGTCTATGCTCATCATTAGTCTCGTGAAGTCGTCTGCTTTTTGCTGTTCACTCAGCAGGTTGATGTAGGCTACAGGAAATGCTCCAGCACGGCCAACACATGTAACTTCTAATAGGATTCACTTGTTTAAAACACTGTAATTATATAAACATTTACTATATAACCATTAATAAACATTCAAGTAAACAACTTGAAAATTAATAAATAATTAACAAATTAATTATTAAAAAAGGTATCGGTGCATCCATAGTTGTCTTAGTTGGTATTTATTTATGATGGCTACAGTAAGCTGTTGTCATACTGCAAATCAACAGCAGAGACTCAAAGTGAGGAACAAAGTACGAGACTGTCACGGTCATGCTCTGTTTGGTTTTGTTTCCCTGTCACTATTTGCCTAAATTCTCATTCATTGTTTGTCATAATTTCTAATAAAACACACCTTTTCCGTGTTTTGATGATTATCATTCCATGTGTATTTAACAGAGGTGGGAGCAAGTCACACGTGTTCAAGTCTGAGGCTACGTCCATCTTAAACACGAGCTTACCCAAACTGATCTTTTTCTTTCCTCGTCTCAAGAAATATCTGCGTCCACACGAAACCACTGAAACGACTCAAAACGATGTAGTATACATGCCAGACCAGTATGTGGCACTGTAATTCTGCCACAGGGATACACTTAAAACGGCGAATAAGACTTGGAGCATGCGCATAAACCTTGTGCGCTGTATACAAACTATAGTAAAGCTTAGAAATAACACTTTATTTTGGCTCAGTAGCTTCTGCAGCACGAACACAAGCATCTAGAGTCTGCCATTGCTGTTGTTGGTGCTGTTTTGTGCTGTTAGCGCGACACGTGGGGTGATGACATCATCATTTCACAAAATAAACGGATAGGCTGTACACACGAAAACGCAAAGACATACCGTTTTCACCTTCCGAAAACGCCGGATCCATGTGGACGAAACGGCTATCTGATACAAAATGTGTGCGTATACAAAGAAACGTGTCTCCGTGTGGATGGGGCCTAAGTCTGAAGTCCCTAACAGCAAGTATGAAGCAAGTCTTGAGTCGCAGTGCACACAATCCAAGCAGGTCAAGTCAAGTGCTGCTAATGCCTGGTTCAGACTACACGATTTTAGCCCGAATCTGGCACGATCCGTTTGACGTAAGGTGTCGTAGGGATTCGTAAACGATATTGGACGTCGGGACGCGAGAATTGATCGTTTCATCTCGTATAGTGTGTCATAGTATGCGACAACCGAAACCATGTCTGCGATAGTTCACGATGTCACGGCAGAAAGACTAGCATGTTGAATTGTTTTGCGGTCCTTCACGACGGTTCCGTCACATGGGTGACGCTGACCAATCGGAGCACAGACGCTTTTTTTACACAACTTTCAAACATGGCGAAACGCAAGAGAGATGATGGTGCGGCTAGGTGGAATTACGAAAGGAGGAAAAGTTTGTGGAGCTGTGGCAACAGTACTCCTGCCTGTACGATGTCTCATCGAGGGACTACCACAACAGATTAAAGAAAGAAAAATGCTGGCGAACGATAGCGGAATCCCTTCAGCAACCTGGTGAGTACTGAAATTAGCTGTAACTTATGGCAAGCTTTTACTACTGGCTAATAACAAAATATTTAATATGAAAAGAACGATATTTTACCTCAAGTTCTCTTTGGATGATTGACAGCCCATACTGTCCTCTTCGAGCAAGCCAGGAATGTGTCCATGTCTTTCTTTTTTTGCGCTTTTCTAAACAAGACAGCCAGTACAAAACACGCTGCTTCCGTCATTGTTTACACTCTTGTTTCTCTCGCACGTCATGACAACAAGCGACGATCGGTCGCGTAGCAACGTGTAGTCTGACATGTTTCAAGTCCAGGACAGGACAAGATTTTTGGAGTCAAAATCACATAATCTGACACAGTGACTATCATAACAGACAAAAAAATTGTGTAGTCTGAACCAGGCATAAGGGTCAAGTCAAGGTACAATACCAAACAGAAACAAGTGTGATGCATTAATTATATTGTTTCCATAGTAAATGTCAAATTTTTAACTTTGCTTGGATAGTTTTTATGGACTATCACCTACAGGAAAAATAAGTTTCCCATTGAAGGCCAATATTTGACCCCCTAAATTGATTTCCAGGGGCACTTTTTTTTCTAATCATGTTAATGTATACATTATCTTTGAGGAGAATGCATTACTGTTATCCCTCTGGAGTAAAAAAACAACAGTTTATCCGTCTACATCCCCTGCCGCTTCAAGTTTCTTCTTTGTGGCCAAGAAGGGTGGAGGCTTGAGGCCATGCATAGATTATCACCAACTCAACTCCCAGACAGTGAAGTTCAGTTATCCCTTTCCTCTGGTCCCCGCTGCCCTGGAACAGCTATGTGGAGCTCGCATCTTCTCCAAGCTGGACCTCCGGAGTGCATACAACCTCGCATTAGACAGGGGGGATGAGTGGAAGACTGCCTTCTGTACATCATGAATCAGATCGCGGTTCAAACCCACCAAACGGCTGAAAACACGTGACTTTGGCGCTCCGAACTGCAGATTTGATACACAGATACTCACTGTGCTCCGAAGCTTCCTGAAGCAGTGTTTTGAAATTGGCCATCACTAAATAAGACGTTATTTTGGTTTTTTGCGCACCAAAAATATTCTCATGGCTTTACAATATTAATATTAAACGACTGTACATACATGAGCTGATTTAAATATGTTTTTAGTACATTAATGGATCTTGACAGAGGAAGTGACATTACTCCCTTTGCAGGCCTCACGGAGCCATCGGATTTCATCAAAAATATCTTAATTTGTGTTCTGAAGATGAATGAAGGTCTTACGGGTGTGGAACGACATGAGGGTGAGTAATAAATGACAGAATTTTCATTTTTGGGTGAACTAACCCTTTAACATGTGTATCACCTGTGACTGTATTCGTCGTCTGACTGTATGCACTGAATCATTATGTCCGTACCATGATGGTTTGGGATGAATACATGTACCATTACACCCCTTGCAGTTTTGCAGACTTGGTCTGAAGATTAGGTACTGTATGAGTAATTGGTTTCACTGAGTTGGCCTCAAGTTCCACTTTTAGTGTCTAAGCATTTTTTTTTAAAACTGTATATATTAAAAATTGCAATGTGAAAAAAATATGATTTATTTATTTTAGGGGACCTGTCCAGCCTTGAGCATTTCCTGAGCATCCGATCATCCAGATTCCAAGCATTTCCTGAGACTGTAAAACAGGAGCAATCGAAACATCATCAAATTTAGCTGTTGAGCGCCGTGTAGACCTCAGAAGATGCCTTCAATAAATGAAATATGTGACTATTTTAGAAGTGTGCTGGACGAAAAGTCTCTTTCCATCTCTCTTCCATTAAGCATTTTGTTAATTCCTTTGGAAGCTTTGATTGATAAAGATTTTTCATGCCCATGCAAAGTAATAACAAACCTCATCTTTATTGCACCTTTTGTTTTTGTTTTTGCTTTAATGTGTATTATTTTACAGTAATGAAACGTGAACCTCGGTGTTCTATATCTCAAATGATCAAAACCATTTTGCTTTACCGCTTGTGTGGATCATGCTTGTTTTCCTTGACGGTGATTATTTTGCCTGTCATGAAACAGACTGGGACGGGACGGAGTGTGTTTATGATGATCAGCTACATATTAAATGGTGTACATCTGTTTCGGGGGGAAATGAGACTGAACATCAAGCTGAGACTCTGAGCTTTATTGCTAATTTGCAGGTGAGTCATATACTGACATATTACTCTGTATTGCTTTACTGTGATTATCCCTGTAAATACATGACTCCACTTTGGATAAAAGCATCTGCTGAATGAATTAGATTATATCCACTATCATAGCAATTGTTTTTGTATTATCTTAATGTACTGATTTTTTTTCCCTTCCAGATTATTGGTTTTTGGATGCTCTTATCTTTGGGCATTATAATAATAAGCACTGTATTTTATATTTGCTGCTGCAGTCATGAAGAGCCACAATATCAGGAACAGACTGAGAGACAAACATTTACAGGTACTTTTGTTTGCCATAGACAAGAACCAGATCGACAAGAACCAGGCCCAGCATTTCCCAATGAGTTTTGAGGAGAAATGTTCTCTACCGCAGAAAGACACCACTGCAAAAATTGAAAATTATAAAAAATAATGATGATTTTTTTTATTATGTATGAATTTAGGTTTATTTGAATGGTTATACCTATATAGTATACAGTCAAACCGAAATGTATTCAGACACCTTGAATATTCATTCATTAATTCAGATTATTCACTATAGCTTAAAAATGGTAATAAAATATAACAAGATCTCAGAGTTAAACTGTGTCAGATTAAAAATAATCTTAATTATGTCAGATAACACTTAAGCAAAACATGGTCAGGTCAAAGTGTCTGAATAAGTTTTGGTTCTAATTGTTTATCACTGTATTTCCACTGTATGAAGAATGTTTGGATATAATATGTCACACTTTATTTTGCTTTCCTCACTTACATAAATGAACTATAGTGTCCTGCACCCACTCTGAATAATTTTTGGTTTTACTGTATATAATTTTAATCAGTAATATATAAGACTAAATAAAGCGATATATTAACCCTCTGGAGTCTGAGGCTGATTTGGGGCCTGGAGAACTTTTGACATGCCCTGACATTTGTGCTTTTTTCAGTTGTTCATAAACATATTAATGGAAAAAGTGTCATTACACTGTATTCAGCACAAACTAGGCTACAATAATATGTGAGGAACATGTATGTACATGTTTGTGTTTTTGAAGGAATAACATTTATGCGTGGTTGTTGAAAAAACAAAAAACTTAAGTTACTGAAATAAGGCCAAAAAAAGTATAATAAATCTGTGTTCATAAGACTTTAGGGTATTGGAGGTTGTAGACTAGAGTTTTTGCTTCAAAATTATGTAAAAATTATGCTGCCTACTCCTTCATATTTAACAATATATTGATTTAGTTTTTGTAAGACACTTTTTGCCAAGAAACACAGTATGCAAGGAGGCGTGAATCACCACTGAAAATGGGCCATTCTCACCTGAGAAGACAAAAGAATTGGATAGTAATGAGCTGAAATGACTTGCATATTAATGAGGCATTTCAGTCAGGTAGGCTGTGAAAAAAAACCTTCTGTGATGTCTCAAGCTCATTATGATATATGAAACATACAGAAAAATATTATTACAATATAAAGTAATGGTTTTATATTATACTTTAAAATATAATGTATTTCTGTGATGCAAAGAGTCTGAATATAGGCTTTTAGTTTAAAAGCATGCACATTTGGAGAAATATTGGATTCTCATATGCTTATGTCAATTTTCTATACAGAGGAGTTATTTTTATTTAATATTCACTGTCATTACTATGAGCGCTGGTGTTTTCAATTCATCCTTGAAGTCGGAGGGCGCTCTGTGCATTTTAGTCCACAAATTCATCTAAAAGAAGAAGAGGCTATTCCATGAATGGAGTTTCCAATACATACAGCAGCAGGAGGGCGCTAAAGAAACAAAAACTCATCTAAACTTCATCTGTAGAAGACAAGTAAACAGGAAGTAACTGCATGTCTTCTAGAGATCGCTAACCATGACTTTTACATCCAGATAAACACTTTTCAAGACAATAAATACACGATTGAGATACTGAATGCATGTATTGACTGAATTAGCGTCTGAATAGCGCTGGCTCCGTGGGCGTGGCCGCATTAGCAGATAATGAGCTGAATCACGGATTTCTGACATGGCTCTCTTTTCATACAGATTACATAAACAAAGAAGGTTTCTTTTCGATTTGACTTACATGATTTAAAACCTGACATCTTAACGTTTTTTTAGACATAAGTGTAATTTTTTTGTCATTAGTATTCACTAAGTTACAGTTCATTTTCTGAGAACTATCAGATTGGAGTTCGTTCAGAGGGAGAGGAGAAATCACGCATCATGTTAGTTTTCTTTATTTTACAAAAAGCACAAAATTCTGTTTTTACTCTGAGTGTACACAAATGAAAGAAGATATTCCACAGATTAAAATGGTGTATAACTCTTAATTGTATGTGCAACATTGACGGAGTATTTTGAGTCTCTTTCACACTGATAAGAAAAAAACCACGGTGGTATCGCCGGCGATACCGTCAGACCTCAGAGTGTTAAGTTTGAGTTTTTATACAAGTATGTAAATAAAGTCCTTTATTACTACTTTATTATGGCACAGATTTGAGATCTGCTGTTAAAAAACTTCCATGACTAATTAAAAAATATCACTTTATTAGATTTTAGTTGATGATATGTAAATTATGTGATTATGCTACATAAATTGCAATTGAAATATTTACAAATTCCCAGTGTATTTTCTTAGTTTTTAAATCTGTAAACAACAGAGTTGTTTTTTTAATTTATATAAAAATTAATAGTTTTTATTTATTGTTAATTAATCTATGAGTCCAGTTATTTGATGGTGGACATTCAACAGGTGGTCTTGTCTAGGCTATTCCATGAGGCGCGTTGCATCAAGCTGGTTTCAGTGGCAACACTGATAAATTTGATATTAATTTGAAACTAAAACTAAAACTGTAGATTGGTCTTCAGCAGTGTTCATCTCCATGCTAACTTAAGATACACTGCTAACCTGCTCTGGAGAAGGTTTTACTCTGGGTAAGATATTGTAGTGGGTTGTAGGGCTGGACGATAATCGAATTCAGAACCTCTAACCGACGTAATTTTCCCATGTCGGTTATTTTGTTTTTTTAATCCTGTTAATGCTTCCCCCTTAAAAACAGACTACCGCCTGTGTAGCCACATGACTCAGCCCCGTCCAGTCAACACGAATGCATAGGTAAAATCAAACTCTGAGCCTCCTGTACTCATTCTGTGACATCAAACAACTTCCCTGTGCAAAGGATCATGGGGTCCCGAAGTGTCCATCAGTTGTAAATCCTTCATTCAGAAGGGCCCTCTGAAGTGGCCAGTTTTGAGCACTTCGGTTTGGAACGACCCTTCAATATGGCGGCCATGATTGTTTCCACTCCGAAGTGCCCTTCGGAGGGCGATATATCCCGTTTGGAACACACCGCGAGTCTCCCCAGACATCAGGTCTCCGATCATGTCATTAGAATTTTGCTACTAATTTAGTATTGGTGGTATTCGAACCTTGATATTTAGGATGGTAAATTGCATAAAAAATTAAATAAATATTGATGAGTCAATTTGGAGGCATACTCTATAACGATATAGGACGACAAATGATTACACCAGCAACTCTTAGGATGCGCATGATTTTTAACCATTGCGCAAGGGGGGAAGTGAAAATCAAAGTCACTGATTTTTTTTTAGTCAAATGCAACATTTGTGTCCAAAAACAATCAGAAAAGGAGTGTACATGGATTTGAATGGTAAACTAAGGGGAATACCAAATGATTATCTGTTTGTCAGCTGCATTGGCCATTATAGATCTGAGAAAAGGCACAATACAACAGAACAACAAAACAAAAATAGCAACAGCCACTGCTATTATTATTCTCACAGGAATAAATTACTTTATAAAATATACTCAAACAGAAAACAGTTATTTTGAATTGTAATAATATTTCACAATATTACTGTTTTTAATTAAATAAATACAATCTTGGTGAGCAGACGAAACTTCTTTTAAAAACATACAGTCCTACATTTGTCTTGACTTGCTATCGTGCTTCATTTCATACAGTTTGCACTCGTTAATTTATCATATCATAAAATGTTTTAAATATTTAAGTAGACGTCGAATAGTACAAAGTGTTTTTTATGTTTCACTCATAGCTTGGGCTATGTGCTCTTTGTGGTTGTTAAATATGTTTTGTAATATGATTGTTTTACAATATGTGTTAATGAATCATGTTTTAAATGAAGAAATATAAATAATGAATCCACTTTCCCTGAAATGAAATTTGTCAGGACTGCATGATCTCAAAATGTTTATTGGTGCAAACTTGTGCAAACACATTGAATCAACTGTATTTAAATGAAGCGTGTCTTGCCTAAAGCCCCCTTTAGCTGATCTAAACCCACTGTAAACCACAGCTTCACAGGGCTTACTGCATATATATATATATATATATATATATATATATATAAAGAGTGTAATTAAACACGAGGAACATACTGTAGCATACCTGAAAAAGGGAACGTTTAAATAATATTCCCGGGTAATATGTATAAAAATTATATTATATGCGTCAAAATTAAACCATTATTTGATTCGTGTTGACTACATTAGAGAACTGATATTTCACATCTACACAGCTCCAGCTCACAGGAGATAAAATTTTGTTGCCTCTGCATTACCGCTTTTGGCTCAGCAGGTGTTGCTATTACTGCACATGCACAGATGGAAAGCGCATTCAGCACTCATCGTTTGGAACACAGTTTCACTGATCCATAACAAACCCTAATCCCAGGATAGAGCGGTTGAGTGAATGTGGTCTGGACTGTGTGGATGAGGATCATTGTGTTTCCAGAGACGCTGTAGAAGGACAGAGTTCCTGCACTGTGATCCACTGTGAAAATCAAAGTCACTGACAGATGATTTGATGATTTTTAATTTTTTTAGTCAAATGCAACATTTGTGTCCAAAAACAATCAGAAAAGGAGTGTACATGGATTTGAATGGTAAACTAAGGGGAATACCAAATGAATTTAAGGATGCAGATGAATTCAAATCAGAATTTGAGTATATTTGTGTGTATAATTTATGAAAAAATATGAATAACATTTATTGTAATTAGCAGAAGCTCATTAACCACACTGAAGACTCATTGAGAGCCTTTGGAGAACAGTTGGGGACCCATAAACAAAAGGACATGGCAAAACAGATTAACATTAAATTGGTTGTTCGCAGAAGAAAAGAGGTGTTTGTGAAGTATATGAAGCTAACTGTTGTACTTATGTTCCAAATAATACAGCTCCTGATGGATCATTCAACGAGGCAATGAAGAAACTGAATAATAAGGGTAGAAATCACTGAAAATGAAGGAGATAAGCATATTGGGAACTAGTTTGACAAAATATTTGAATTACGGGGTAAATGATTTACTAAAGTGAGAATAATAATAGCAGTGGCTGTTGCTATTTTTATTTTGTTGTTCTGTTGTATTGTGCCTTTTCTCAGATCAATAATGGCCAATGCAGCTGACAAACAGATAATCAATGTATCTGTAAGATGAACTGGAGTCGATATCGGATGCACCAACACTGGAGTGTATCCAATTGGTCCAGGGCTGGATGAACTGGATGAATCTCTGTAAGACCAACTACATAAAGAGATGGAAGGGGTGCCTTTTTTATTTTCATCACAAAGTTTGATAATGTTTTTGGTGAGAAAGGGAGTTAGCCACATCACGTCTTTTCTTTGGGGGAAAAACCAAGTAAGTAATTTAGAACTTGGGTAGAGTAGGCAGTGAGTAAGTGGGTGTTTTGTTGATTATTTTGGCTAAAACCCCCTTCCTGTTTTTATTTTCATTTTTATCTTTTATTATTTTCAAGTTATTATACTTATATTACACTACCTGAATGAGAGGGGACGACTGAGGGTCTGATGCAGGTCATTATCCGTGTTACGAGGTAATGCAACCAGATTTATAGGGAAATGACAAGAATGTTTTCTTAAATATCATTTATTACTATACTCATTTATTTACTCATTACTTTGGAGTTGTAATGTGTACTTACTAACCTACTGAAAAGTCCAATGGAACTCGAGAAGAAAGGATTAACGAGCACATCAGTGCTTGGCAGCCTGGGCAGACTTTACTTGTGGTTTAAAAACCCGCTGTCAGCCCCAACACCAGATAGTGCCCTAGGAAGAACCAGGGTACCTCTGGCAACGGTAGAGCAGCCCAGATAGAGCTCCAGGCCACCGGAAGCGCCTGAGATTTCCTCTGACACCATGGGAGAACCAGTGGACCAAAATTAATATCTTTAAATAATGTTATTGTAATGAAGGGTCAACAGAGTGCGGATCCATTTGCAGCTTTTTATTAAAACACAGCAGTGTTTACAAACAAGGGCAAAGCAGTACCGTAAACAGGGACAGGCAGGGGTCGAGGCTGGCAGCAGAGAATCAGAGTCGGGTCACAGGCAGAGATCAAGACAGGCGGCAAACAACACAGTCCAGGGCACAGGCAGAGATCGGGGTAGGCAGCAAAGGTTCAGCAGAGAGTAACAGTCCAAGAAACAACGAGATAACAGTCCAGGGAATAACGCTCAGAAATGACCACCGTAGCAAATCAAGACTTCGCGATGTATGAATGCAAGTGTGTGTGTTATATAGGGTGTGTGTGATGCCGTGCAGGTGTGTGTGCAATCAGTCCCAGGAATGAGGGCCTATGGGTAATGGAGTCCGAATGAGATTCAGTATTCCGGTGATGGCTCCTTCCGGCGGTCCGGAGGATGAGACGAGGGAGCCACATTCATGACACCAGTGTTGTGATAATTATTTTTAAGGCACTCTACGTTTTAAAAAAACAAATAAATACTGTAATATAATAATAGTTTAGTCAAATAACATAAAAAAGACCAGACCCCTCGATGCCTGTGAAACTTTTCTCCCTCAAACAGCACGCTAACGTTACTTCTACACTACAGACCACACACACAGCAATATAAACAACAACACATCTGAATGTTCTCACATCACATCGTTCTTGTAAAAAAATAATAAGTAAATAAACTTCGAAATCACTTCGCTGAGAATGAAACACCACTTACCAGCTGCCGCGGTGTTGAAGATATCCCCTGGCAATTAAAAAATGCGCGTGCGGCGGCGTGAGGAATCGTCCCGGTCTGATGAGATCGTCATCGTCAGGTGAAAGGTCATCATGTGGGTCATTTTATTTACGGCTAAATTATTATTCATAAATTTTAGTAATATTTAGATTGGGCATGGGCAGGCATTCACAAAAGGTCATGTTATTACAAAAAAAAAAAAATTTGTGGAAATTTTGCTTTGACAAAAGGGCACTTTGGGCACCAAGGGGCAAAGGGGCAGGTGCTCAAGCACCCAGCGCCCCCGCCTCTGCACGTGCCTGTTTATTAATGTACGTTTAAAACATGAATCAAATAAACAGTTTTAAATGTGTGTATTTATTAATGCGTGTAAAAATGTCCATTTGTGTTTGAATGATTAAATTGATGAATTGATTGTTGATGTTATTTTTCAGTGGGTTAGTGGATCTAAATCTGTAAGTGTCACTCCTGCTCCTCATAACGACACCACATGACACAATATACATGAGTTCAACATTTATTACAATATTTCAACATTTACTTCATCATGTGACTCTGAGTCATTAACACACATTTATTGTGTCCTGATATTTCAGTGTTAATGTCATGAAGAAACTCTACAACAGTTTCACTGATCCAGGATAATCAACACTAAACCCAGGATAGAGCGGTTGAGTGAATGTGGTCTGGACTGTGTGGATGAGGCTCATTGTGTCTCCAGAGACGCTGTAGAAGGACAGAGTTCCTGCACTGTGATCCACATACACTCCTACTCTATAGTGATTCTCCTCATTCACTGTTCTGCTGATGATGGGGTCTACAGGGAGAACAGTGTCTATCTTATTGTGTCTGAATGAGTATCTGAAGGGAGTGCATCTCAAACTCCAGGACTGATCATTATATCCAAACAAACACTCATGACCCAATCCCTTCCTGCTGATGCTCTTATATGACACTGATATAAACACATATTCACTCCACTCAATCTCCCAGTAACAGCGTCGATCACACACACTCTCTCTACACAACACCTGCTGATAATGATCATCAAATCTGTCTGGATGATCAGGATACGACTGTGGTGTGTCAGTGTTAGTAATCACTGTGTTGCTCTCAGACAGACGGAGGCGTTCATTCACTGTGTTCAGATCCAGAGTGATCCGATGGGAATCTGATGGAGATAAAACACATCACAATCAGGAATCATCTTTTAATCTACACTGTAAACATGATTTCTGCTGCTTGTTAAATGAACTTCATTAAAATGAGTTAAAGCACACAATTACTGCACATTCTGTCCTGATTTAATGGAGTTAATCCACTTAAACACGTCAAACTGAAGTTCACTTCATCATTATTGGTGTTGAAGGAACTGAAACTGGGCAGTTCCCAGCATGCTTTGCTCTGGTCTGGATCTATCCCAGAATCTGAGGAGTTCATGTAGGATTTGTCTCAGATCTGAACTTGATTTAGGATCTTCTGGTCTTTAGTTGTGAATCTTAAAGCCTCCATCAGTTCGGTGATCGACTCTCAGGTCTTTTACCAAGAGCAGCTGCTGTGAAGAAACGCTCCAGATTCAAATGGAGGATCAAAACAGCTTTAATGAAGTTTGATCAAAGCCTGGCACTGTATTTCACCAGTCTGTCCGCATAACATTATTGAATCAATTATTGCATTGGTGGGAACGAACTAATGCCGTCCAAATTGACTGATCGACTGTCTCTTTCCTGTTCACGCACTTAGAGGAACTGAATCACATTTTTTAGCATTATCTCTGAGCGGCGGGGCACAACCTAACGCTTTTTGACTTTCTCAGTTTGTGTAAATCTACTGAGGGTTCAGGGAATTTATTTTGCTCCACATTAATTTCACACATGTCTGGTACAAATATGTGGCTTTGTTTCATTAATGCAGTGTATACTTTCTTCTTTATTTACTCCAAAAGAAGGGAAGTTAAATGTGACAACATGCCCCATATGACAGCTAAAACTGTTATCTGATTTAATTAAAAAATATACATGACAAACTAAAATATTGTCATTAAAAGACAATTATTTTTTTTCATATAAAATGAATGCCTTTTTTTTAGAAATTCAAAAGTAAATAATTGTGTGTTTGACAGTGAACACTCTCACAGAAGATGAGATAAATAGACGAGATGCTGTAAATGTCTTGAAATAATGTTTTCTGGATGTTCAGGTTCTTCCTCTCAGTCTTTATTCATCTTTTTCCATGGTTTCTCAACAGAAATTAATAAAAGTTGATTATGCCAGTTGTTTCGTAACTGTATAGTATAGCGGGACACATTGTAACGCAGAACGAACCCAATCTGGATTATAAACCTGGTCAGTGTCTTCTGATAGTTACTGAAGCATTAAAGAACGAGCAGATTGGAGATTAAAATAATATCAGATTTGTCTCATTTTACAAAAATATAGATGAAAAATAAACTTAAGTAATAAATTAACTTTTGCTATTCTTAAATAAATGTTCAGCGATATCTTCCAGAGATTTCTGAATTTTGGTGCATTTTTTTCTCTGTATTTTGTCTATATGGCTACTAGTAAATACGTTTGTTCATGCTAGCGTGTGTTGAAGTATTTAAACCATGTGTGTTACAACTAACCCCGCATTACATGATTAACGAACAAAAAAGCCTCACTTTCTTTCCAGTCACGTGAATGCTTCACTTTGTGCATTGAATGTTTGAACCCAGACCACTACCAAGTTCAAAACCCTTTACTAACATTTTAAATACGTAACAATATACACTACAGTTCAAAAGTTTGGGATCAGTAACATTTTTAATGTTTTATAAAGAAGTTTCGTCTGCTCACCAAGGCTGCATTTATTTAATTAAAAATACAGTAAAAACAGTAATATTGTGAAATATTATTACAATTTAAAACAACTGTTTTCTATGTGAATATATTTTATAAAGTAATTTATTCCTGTGCTCAAAGCTGAATTTTCAGCATCATTACTCCAGTCTTCAGTGTCACATGATCCTTCAGAAATCATTCTGATATGATGATTTGATGCTCAAGAAACATTTATTGTGCACAGATGTACTGAAAAAAATATTAATTTCTTTAAATTCTTCTAAAAAAAAATTAAAATATAAATTCTTACCCCAAACTTTTGAACGGTAGTGTATCTATCTATCTATATCTCTCTATATATATATATATCTTATCTATATATATATATATATATATATATATATATATATATATATATATATATATATATTACATTGTCATATGTTCTGTCATATATACACACTTTTGACTTTACAACACACAAACACACACCTTTATTTATTCACATTCTCTCTTAATATGTCATGAGTGTACGCAGTCAGATTTTAATAATCAACTTAAAGCACAACTGTGTCATCATTCAGCTCAGTTCAGTTCAGATCAGTGTGAAATCACTGAATGATCCTCAAAGTTCATCAATGATCAGCTTCATTCAGCTGTGAGCAGCTCTACAGAAAGAAACTGTGTCATCATTCAGCTCAGTTCAGAGTTCATTCAGTTCAAGATCAGGACTGATGGAGTTCATCAGTTATCAATCAAATCTGAATAAGCTCTTATGAAGCGTCACTGATATCACTCAGATCAATATAAGAGTCTTTTAAACTCCAGCCGAGCTCAAGATCACAGTGGCATTGAGAAAAAGATGTTCTGATGCTGGTTTAAGAGTCAAAAGTGATGCTGAAGATGTTCCTGAAACTCAACTATAGTGAGAAATCTCTCAAAGCCTCCTAAAGAGTGTGTGTGTTACTGCCCCCTAGAGGAACATGATGAAGCTGATCTGACTGAAACTGGTACTCAAACATTAATACATTCATACAGTGTTCAATCTCATCTTCACAGGGTGTGTCTTGATACTTGCACCTGAAAGATCATCTACATTCATATATTTATGTCGTTTGTAACTCAGGATTAACCCTAAACCATGTGACGTGAGTGACACAAACACTTGAGAGGCTGTGGGGAGAGGCAGGGGAAGTTTGGCTCTCATTTCTCGGTTTCATGTTGAAAGTTGTGAATATTTAGATATATTGACTTTGTTCATAAATGTGTTCATCTTACGGGCAGCATTTAAAACAGCATGAAGTGTGAAATCTACTGACCTTCTGATAAAAGTTGATATATTTCACATATTTACCATATCTGGAGGGGACTTACAAGTAGTCATTACCCTGGGGCATGTGTCAAAAAGTGATTTATTGCTTCCGGTACCGCCCCCTTCCGGACCACCCATGTCGTCCCCCCTCCCCCACATGACCTTGAGTGTCCAGCTGTGTCAACACAACCTTTGACCCCGATGTCATTGACCTATGACCTCCGGATATTAGGATGAATGTAATGTTGTTTGTGTTTGTCCATCTGGCTGTTGACCCGTGACCTCCGGGAGTGAATGATCGTTTGACCCGGTTGTTTGAACAGATATTTCGGGGCTGTCGCATTCCGTCACAGGGTTATATAAATAGAGGTTCAGACATTCTGCAAAAATGAGAAGAGGAGCTATGGGCTACATAGACATGGCGCATTTAAACTCACCTAGAACTCCTGATATGGATAGCGATGATGACTCGATATATGACGGGCTGGAAATGGCACCAAAAAAACATTGCAGACATACGAGTATAACAAAGTTTCTCCATGACAATACGGATGTCGTGAAAAAGGAGAATATAATGTCCAATAAGCGGGTATTTGGCTACATCTTTCATAAAGCATCCAGAGTCGTGACTCTCTACACAGCAGATACCCTCGGTGATTTTTACCGGGGGGATCCGTGTGTGGTGTTTCATGAGAAAGACTGGGTGCTGTTTTACGGCCGTGTCTGGAAGGATCTGAATGACTGCCGGGGGATGCCGTTGTACATCTCTGAGTTTGACGGTGTGGTGCCGAATACCCGGTTCCGTGTGGTCGGAGACCATTCTATGAAGAATGACGACGAATATGTCTACATTTTCTGCTGCAAAGACAAGACAAAGCTCCGTGACCCACCCCGACGCCTTGTGGAAAAGGAAGAACACGACAAACTGTACGAGATGCAGTTTTTGTTCACGTGGCGTGATCTGGATCTGCTGAGTGGCTTTTTCTCGGCGATAAACAAGATGTTCAATTGGTGCAACATACATGATGGTTACAAGAAAATTAAAGTGGCCCTGTTCCACCCAGAGAGATGCCCCCGCAGCGACATGTACGAACTGCCGGCCCCGCCCATTCACTACAGCCATTAAAAGAGCGGGTAAGTCTAACCCACCAACACTTCTCATTTATAAGCCATGGCTCGAGACATGTCTCCACAGCAGATGCACTGCTTCTTCAACTCATACAAATGCGATCTCGATCATCCTGATGATAATGCTACGGATCATGTTCTAACAGAAAACACTTCTGCAACGGACACTTTGAAAGAATGGTTGGATAAATTCTGCACAGAGCTCGGATACCGCAACCTCTCCTTCCTGACGGAACTCTGCGCCGACACACCTTTCGCTACTAAACAGGATTTTGACGTGACAGACGGCTGCTTTACCGATATCGGATTCAAGACCGTGATTTAAAGACATGTCGTGAATTTCTTTTCTGGTTAGAGTGTATCTAACAAAATTTTACTCTTCATACTCTGCATGTAATACCTTGTCTTTCTTATTTTATTGTCTTATTACTCGGAGATAGCTATCATATATCCTATCATGTATATTTTCTTGTTTTATTACTTTGAGATAGTTGTCATTATCATATATCATATCATATATCCTGTAACGTTTTTTTAATAAAAAGTTTAACGCATACCAGCCTTTGTCTTATTCTTTTGCAAAAGGTTGAGCCGATAACATGGCAGAGCTCATGAAAGATGCTTATTATACACCTTCCAACCCCGGATCATTAGGGGGGAAAAAACGCCTAAAAGACGCGGTCTTTAAGGATAGTGGCGTCCGTCTAAGCGATAAAGAGGTTTCAGATTGGCTTGCCGGTGAGGACGCTTACACATTACACAGAACCGCGCCTGTGAAATACAAACGCAATAGAGTTGTGGTTTATGGTATCGACGCGCAGTTCCAAGCGGATCTCGTTGATATGACTGCGTATTCCAAGGATAATGATAATAATAAATATTTGTTGACTTGCATCGATGTATTTAGCAAGTATGCGTGGTGTCGTGTACTAAAGAATAAAAGCGGTGCAGAGGTCACTAAGGCGTTTGAGTCTATACTCAAAGAGCGACGTGTACCGCAGAAATTACAGACTGATCAGGGGACGGAATTTTTTAACAAGCGTTTTCAAGACTTAATGAAAGCATCACTCATTTCGCAACGGCTACGGATTTGAAAGCTAGCGTCGTGGAGCGTTTTAATCGAACATTAAAAAGTCGTATGTGGAGATTTTTAACGGCCACAAACTCCCACCGGTACATAGATGTTTTACAAGATATTATGGAGGGGTACAACAGCAGTTATCACCGGAGTGTTAGGATGCGACCTTTTGACGTCAACAAAGAAAATGAGGCGAGTGTGTTTCAAAACTTGTACGGTGATATAAAGAAGAATGAAAAGGTTTTATTTAAATATAAAGTCGGAGATCTTGTTAGGATCTCTAAAGTGAGAGGGCCATTCGCCAAAGGGTATGAGCAGAACTACACGGAGGAATTTTTCACAATATCAGCATGCATTCCTCGTCAACCACCTGTCTACAGACTATCTGATTACGACGGTGAGATCATTGACGGAGTTTTTTATGAAAAAGAGCTACAAAAGATCATTGTGAGCAAAAACAAGTCGTTTAAGGTGGAAAAGGTTTTAGGGGAGAAAAAACAGGGGAGGTCTACGCTCGTTTTAGTGAAATGGTTAGGATGGCCGTCGAAATTTAATAGCTATATTGACAAAAAAACTCTGGTGGATTTGCAAAAGCCTTAAAACGTGTAAACTCATTACGGATCGGTTCATTCATGTAAAGGCTACTATCATGGAAGATCAAGGTTTCTATGTTACGCCACTATTTTAGGGGTGAAGCCGGATGATCCTCTCGGACGTGAGGACTACCATGCTGAAGCTGATTTTACAACGAGTGTTAATACATACGCCCCTTATCAGGCTGATATTAACGCGGGTCTCTATACGATCTACGTTTACACAGACATTATCCAATATCAGGCCGTCGGGGATTCGCACGTCCCCCTTTTGAGATGCGTACATATATCGGGTGAAAACAAGGAAACGGTTAGTGTTAGATACGACAAACCTCATTACGTACCGGTCAACAAGGAGCTCATCACGGACATTGTCGTGGAATTGAAGGACGATCATAACTGCGAAATACCATTTTCTTACGGAAAAGTTGTTGTAAAACTTCACTTTAAACCGTCGAAACATTCTATTCTTTAAAATGAATTATTATAACCCCCGTGAGACGAACGCTGCGGAATATGTCAATTATTACCGAAATCAGGCCGGCGGAGGTCTGCCAGGATACGCAGGGGGCGGAGTTATGTATGGGGCCGGTCTTGGTGGATTGTTCAGAGGTTTGTTTAGGATGGCCATACCATTTCTCAAAAGAGGGTTCAGCATTGCCAAACCTCACCTAAAATCGGCCGCCAAAAATATAGTGACAGACGTAGTCTCGAACGCTCTGTCGAGATCAAATAATGACGACTCTAAACCGCAAGGCGGATCAGGCTTGATGGTAATGGCACGAAAGAGTCTATCTAAACCTCCGGGTATAAGGAGGCGTGGTCGTACCGTGACAAAAAAGAAGAAAACAGCCCGTTCCTTCAAGAAGTTAGCAGTTGGTAGTAGAAAGCGTAAGAAGTCTGTGAAGCGTAACGTATCAGTTAAGCGAACCATTTTCTAACATGGCCTTACTACACCGCATGTCAGGCGAGTGCATCAAGTCTGAATTGGACCTATTCACAGTCCCGCTAACGCAAACTGTTATTGAGAAAAACAGCTATTTAGAAGTTCCTCCATTATCGGCTATATCGGACTCTGCTCCGTTGGAGTTTTTTATTGCCGGAACCGGCGAGGATTATTTGGACCTAAATAACACCTTGGTGTATCTACGGCTTAAAATCACAGCCCCTGATGGCAGCGACCTAGCGGAGGACGCAAAGGTCGGTCTAATAAATTACCCCGGAACAACTATATTTTCGCAAGTCGACGTCAGTCTTGGTGATCGGCTGATATCTCAGAGTTCGAGTACCTATCCATACCGGGCCATAATCGAGAGCCTCATTAATTACGGTAAAGATGCGCTGGAATCACTCTTCTCCGCGGGGCTGTTTTACAAAGATACAGCCGGTCAGATGGACGTGGCGGATCCCGCGGGCGCTAACGCCGGCTTGACAAAAAGAGCTCGATACACAAGCGAAAGCAAGACTGTCGAGCTACTTGCGCCTACTTGCGCCGATTCTTTCAAGAAAAATTAATGCTGAACGGCGTTGACATTAAAATTCGCATGATCAGAGGCAAGGATGAATTCTGTCTGATGAAAACTTGTGACCCCGCTTACAAATTAAAAATCATGACTGCGTCACTGTTTGTCAAGAAAGTGTCCGTATCACCATCCGTTAGACTAGGACACGCACAGGCCTTACTCGGGGCCATGGCCAAGTACCCTATAGACAGGGTATGCCTAAAAAATTTCTCCATACCGGCCGGCAGCCGTGTTTCAAATCAAGAAAATTTGTTTTCTTTCGCATTGAAAAAATCATGTGCAAACCACATTTTATCGGTGTTCTACCATGTGATCAACTCCCTACGGTACCGATAACGAACTTACCTGCAATGACGATAATTAATACGGATCCGGCCCACATGCCGGGCGAACACTGGACCGCTGTTTATTTGGATGAGGACGGACCTAGTTGTTTTTTCGATAGTTATGGCAACCCTCCGGACAGTGATCTCTTTCCACCCACCATCAAAACATTTCTAACAACCAACTCCGCTACCACCCTATATTCAGCCAGACGAGTCCAAGATTTTACATCGGATGCGTGCGGACAGTTTTTTTCTGTACCACATGACCAGAGGTGTCGACTATGACAATGTGCTGAGGCTCTACAGCGAAGATTATATTAAAAATGATAAAATGGTCAGGCTCTTTGTGAAAAGATTAAGGCCGAATGTTTGTAATGAAAAATTAAGTCTGTGTATTCAATGTGTACAATCTTGTAATACTTCTACGGACTGTGGTTGATTGATCAAATTAACAATGTGATTGTTTAGTATATAAACAAATAAAAACGCTTAAACGGGGATCTTTCTCTTGTCTTTTATTTTACATGCAAACATCCGGTACATGAACAGTGCATTTAGTTATTCCAATATTAACAAAATAAAGAAACCTTAAAATTCTAACCACTGTCCACGATCGAAAGAATGCGACTTAAACGATGAATCCTCTGATCGCGGAGACGATGAGTGGGGGAATTTTTTCTTTTTTGGCTTTTTAGCTTGGGGGCCATACTCAGTGCCGTCGGCGCGTGGTTTACTCTTTAAAGAATTAATCGTTTGTCTAACATGATGATTCGGCACTGTAGAAAATGGAATGTTTAATTCCCCAAATGCTTGTAGAAACTTGGTCCATCCTACGGGTCTTTGGGCATCCCGTACCTTGTGCGGAGCAGTGATATTTTTTATCAAATCAAACATGTGTGACCCCGGTATAACTTTACCCTTGAACACAAACTCCCCTGACTCGTTCCAATCGCTGATCTCTTTAGCTTTAGACATTTTGTCTAATATGTAGCGCGTATTTTTCGCGCTCCTTGATGGTACATTCTTCAGAACTTTGGTCGCGACATCTTCCACATTGCCGTTGTGGCCAGACATGGGCAGTATTTCAATTAAATGTATTTTAAATACGTATTTAATTACTTTAGTGTATTTTGTAATTTGTATTTTGCAGGTGTGGAAAAAATAAAATGTAGTTTGTAACAAAATATTTTGAGGGAGTGTATTTAGAGTATTTCAAATACTTAAATATTTAAGAAAAATCACCATAGGCCTATGCTTATCACCATAGTAAATGATTTTGCCATATTTTCGGTCTGATGTTGGCAATGGCAATGGCAATGGCTGCGTCCGAAAACTGTAAAATGCTGCCTTCTGAGGACATATTTCAAGGTAGGAAGGCATCAAGGCACGTCCGAATCCAATGTTAGCTTCACTTCCTCTCTCATGAGATACCTTCATCTGATCGATTTTTGAAGGAAGCATAGATGTGTCCTTCACTGCCTTTGATATCCCAATCCTGTGCTTTCCATTCTGTGACAGTTGAGCTAGAAAAATAAAGATGGCGTCCGAAAATTGCGGACGCCATCTTTATCATTTCTATCGAGAAATTACTACTGTAGTAATTAAATATTTGTTTAGTTCTCACCAAAGCTCGTGCTATATTGTTGTAGATCATTAAACTGTTACACTGCCTCAGAAGTCTCATGAGGTACCTTCATGCACAAACGCTGCAGTACAAGTCATTCTCTTATAAGACAGCGAGGCAACAAGACAGCTACCTAGGTTTTCAGACGCAGCCTGCGTCCAGGTTAGATGCACGAAAATCACGTGACACCCTTAACAGCTCTGGACCGGGCTCCCTCCAAGAAGTGAATGAGTTTTGAACACAGGAGAAAAAGTGGAGCTGCCACGCTGCTCCTCTTAAAAACGGCATTAAGGTAAAGTGTTTTGTGAAAAATATACAGTCTACACACATATTGCACACTGAACAGCATTATAGAGAAAATTGTGCCTTATGAGATTGTCATAAGCTCGTAACTCCGCTGAAATCCCCATGCAAGCGCTCACAATATAAAATGTATCTGCAGTTTTTACACGTTTTTAAACGTATTTAAGGTGAGAAATATTCATATTCCTTCGGATTTTGTGTAAAATAATCATCATTCCTATTGTTTTTCAATACTTGCGCACGCAGCGCGATTCTACTATGGAAAAGGCATACGCGGTCAGGGCAGTTAGTGTCGTGTGTAAAACAAACCCACACATATTATGATTAATGTGTACCTTGTAAAATGTTTTTTACAATGTTTTATCATTCATGTAAAATGTGTACCTTGAATGCAATGTAAGTCGCTTTGGATAAAAGCGTCTGCCAAATGCATAAATGTAAATGATTAATCTCATATATTATGATTAAAATGGAATTTTGATTTTGTGACAAAAAATCTCAGTCGGTTATTTTTTCCCCCTGGAGTACTAGCCTATCCCCAACATTTTCTGCAGTAATGTTAGTTCTCCACTGATCTGAGGTAATGAGCTGATTACCTAGTGAGGTAGGGGTCTTGGGAGAAATATATATATATTTACCACTCTCAAAATCTATTTTAAAGGTCAGGCTATAGGCCCACTGAAGTAGGCTTAAAGACATTCATTTATTTTACATTCAGTAAAGCAATATGGTGTGATTTTTCCTGTATTAATTATGAAGAAGTAATTGATTTAAAGTGAATAGATTTCATTCTGGCTAAATGTTTTTGTGTTATTGCTACTATTTGTGTTATTGACCTTCCAGTAATAAAAAAAAGACATAAAATTATTGTGGGAGTATTTTTGTATTTTCAAAATACGAATTACTTGTATTTTATTTAAATACATTTTTCACATCAGTATTTTGTATTTTATTTTGTTACATTTCATGAGCCAGTATTTGTAGTTTGTAACAAAATAGTTTTTGATGTATTTGTGCCCACCTCTGGTTGTGGCCATCGTCGGTAGGACCGCGGTCGTCTTTATGGGTGGGCTCGGAATGAGGTAGTGAAAGGGTTAAAACGCTACTCTCACGATTGCCTTGTTTAACGAGTGCCAAAAACCTGCTCAGGGTGTTTGTATAGAGTTTGGCTTTTTCGTATTGATTCAAATCAGACCTCTGTAGAATACTTCTTATGGTTGTATCCAGATCGTTCTCAATGGTCTGTTGAATATTCTCACGAACATTTTCATTTCTCAGCTTTTCCAGTTGGTGTTGAGGCACTAAATACATCTTCTCGGCGTATTCCACCATCAGCCCTGTCTAGACGCTATTAAGCTTGAAATAAAGGGCATAGCGACACTCAGGAGAGGTAAAAGAAAACCGCCAGTCTGGTTGAAAATGCGCTTCTTGGCAGATATACCAATTTTTTTTATTGGTAACAAATTTAATTTCCTATTTCCTCCTCTTCAGTTTTTCGTACTGCTGACGGTTGATAGGAATCGTGCCATAGAGTATGTTAAGAGCGACTTCGCACAATGTTAAAATGAGTTCGTCGGATGCCGATTGTAAAATAAGACGGCGTTGTTTAGGCGTCGATTTATGTAGCAGTTTTAATAGCGGGAGATGTTTACAAAGTCTGGCCGACATAGCGACTGTCACGTCCTTCGTTTTTTCTGGAGATAAACCACTTGGTGGTTGGAAAGCAACCCCGTTCTGAGGCGAAATTGTTCAGGAGTTTTTGCTTTATAGTCTATCATTAGATAGCCGAAAGGTTGACTCGTAGCATCTTGATAACACTCCATCAAGTATTTGGCGTTTCCGGGGTACATCTGCCGTCCTAGCACAACCACTTGATTGGCATCCCGCGGGTTTTAAAACAGAATTAAGTAATTTGTGTTTAAGCTAATGGTCCTGCTGGATTTAC
This sequence comes from Chanodichthys erythropterus, assembly GCF_024489055.1. NCBI lineage: Eukaryota > Metazoa > Chordata > Actinopteri > Cypriniformes > Xenocyprididae > Chanodichthys > Chanodichthys erythropterus. Next base: position 66,340,794 of record NC_090223.1, read on the forward strand.
CTTGGACAAATAAGTTTTGAGTGATGTATATAACGCTGAGATTGCGGTGGTGCACAAATTGCGTAAAGGCCTTTTCGACAGACTTGTTCCCGCAGGCCACTCCCATCAAATCATCCAAAATGAGTAGGTTGGTTTTACTGACAGGTAGTAAATCATCATCATCCAGACACGGGGGAATTCCTTCCACAAATTTAATGTCATACAATTTAAGTAATTCATCGTACAATGGTTGCCAGCAATCATACAAAAAAACAATGTTTTCAATTTTTTTTTAAATCAAATTCATGCCATTTTCCAACAGTTTTTTTACAAAATAACTCTTCCCTGAATTTGAAGGGCCACTTATCACACAACTGAATGGGAACTGAAGTCTGAAATCAAAATCAGAAACATCCCGGGACCTTCTGTGCATCGTAGGTTCAGTAGCCATAAGGAAGGGTGGTGAAGTCGGACAGAAGTCTGCGCTTATTATACACCACCTTAAACCTTTTAATGACTGACTTGTTATGCAAAGTGAGCGTCTTTTTATTCCTCACAATGTTTTCAGTGTGAGCCAGGATGTATTGCGTATCATCAGACAAAGTCACATAACCGTCAACCAGACCGATAAGGCTATCCAGACAGATGGCTTGGGAATTTTTAGCGTTCAACGTTATACCCTTAGCTTTCATGCACACTTTACCTTTGGCCGTGCGATAACTGTAAGATTTTGGGCCGCTGGAGCAAAACTCTGTGATATAATCACCGTCATCTATCTCATTTGTCAGCTCCCCCAAATAAGCACCCAGAGGTGGCTCCCAGTCACCGTCCCTAGACACAAAAATGACACTGTCTGTGTCGGAGTACAAGAGACGGTCGCCTAGTTTGTCCATGAGTTGGTACAATTCCAACCGAGCGTGCGTGGTTGTAAACGCACCTACAAATACATTAATGTCACGAGTCTCAACAACGTCTCCCTTTTTAGGACGATGTTGGAAAAGCGCTACGTCGTCCGAGACAAAAGTGAAATATGTCATGGTCTCGGTTTCGCCAAAAACTATTCTGGTGAAAAGTTCGGGATCGTTCACGAGCGTGGTTTGAGGTAGCCCCTCCCTCATCGAGAACCTCCCCCAAAGGCTGTTTAACAGTAATTTGTTGATGGACCTCTGTGCGGGGTTATGATTGATATGTTCAGGATCAAGTTGTACCCCCTCTTTTTCAAAATAACTCTGAATGTAAGTCTCTTTGTCACTGTCTGTGACAACGTTTGACGGGTACCCCGATGCTTGTTGTTTCAACCGCAAAAACGTCTTTACGTATTCGCTAAACAATGTGTCTGATTGTTGCGGAAAGTGCCATACCTCGTCTATTTTCGCGACGACGTACCCCTTCTCGATGGCTTTTAAAAGATCGATACTGACCCAACACCCCTCGAGCGCCCTCTCCTCGTTGTTGTGGTCGCAGTTTGTTGTTTGGTTTTGATCGCAAGTGCATGTGCGACATAACGGGAACATCAGTTTACCGTTGCATCTGTAAGGGAGAACAGGATGCAATAATTTGCGCGGAGGGTAGACGGTAGCTTTTATTAAACCGTAATAATTTTCGATAGGTTCAAAATCTTTGAAAATGATTTGAGGATGACCGATCGGATAGCTTTTTCTAGCCTGACAAAACGGGTATAAACTGGTAAAATCCAAGTAACTTATTTTCTCAGTTTCGCGCGTTTTGTGGTAGAGTTTATATGCGTTCGTACGTCCGCCGAACAACGCCTCTCGCGGCTTCAACCTCTCTGGGGCGGAATAAGTGCTCATAAATTCCATCACAGCAGGGTCAGTCTTTTTCATCCTGTCCCATTCGCATTCCCAGATCACTTCCATCTGTAAACCGTATGCGTTCTGCAGAATTTCAACCTTGTCGTCAAACTGTCTCCTGAGAACCCCATAGGTTACACCCGACAGGGGGTGTCTCTGATGAGGTTCAAAGCGACAGAATGTCCATGGTAAAAACATCCGTTGTATTCCAACCCATGCCTAGTCCCATTTTGCTCAAAGTAGCCGTCTAAAAAATAACGACCGACCGACACTTCGCCGTGGTTTAAAGCATGATGAATGTCGACGTTTCGAGTCTTTTTTACAAACTCTAACCATTCGATCGTTGCGCTCGAGTACGTCTTACTCTGTTGAACGTATGCATTGTTATGCGTCAGAGCCAGCGTATCTTTTTCGAGATAGTGTGTTTTGAAGACTCCCATACTACAGCTTGCTAACGTCGTGAATCCGAATGGATCGAGCTTGGTGCACTCTATGAATGCCTCGCGGTATTTCATACACCCTTCGCGCAGCAAAACGACGTCATTCACGCCGTAATCGTACAACTCGTTCTTAAAGTTAAACACTTTATCAGTAGTTCTGCCGTACCACGCGTCAAACTTTGCCTGATCCTTATCGGACATGTTATCGTAGTTGTAGTACTTCTTGTCAGGGTAGGGGCCGACATAACTCTCATTTTCGACTCTGTTGAAAAGATGTGGGAAGTAGCCTTTTTCTACGGTGCTCAGGTTTAACGCAGAAGGCATCTTTGAGAGGGCCATTGGGATAAATGCATAGCTGTCAATATACCGCTGGTCAAAAGCGTCATCATACATGAAGATTAATTTACATCCCTGCATTATGACGTCGAGCTTAAGACCCGCTTTGCAAAAATACTCCAGAATTATAAAGGAGTCGAAACTAGACGCGTAATGGGCAATGAAACAGTACCCTTTATATCTGGGTTGCCTGAATCGGGTGATTAGCTTCGCGATGCAGTCGACGCCTTCGGCTACAAATCTCTTTCCGTTAAAAGTGATTGCGCAAACAAAATTGGCGACGTGTTTCCCATTTTCATAACGAGTTTCGAAATCGTAGAAAATGTAATTTGTGGAGGGTTGCTTGGGTGTAAGAGGCTGTATGAAACAGTTATGTACACCGAGAGGTTGAAGAACTTCGTGACAATGTACACATCGATGAGGGGCGCATTCGTGCGGTTTTCTAGCAACAGTGTATCGCCTGTTGCATAGTTTGCAATATTTTAGAACATCGCACGGAGGATTACCTCCATCTGGGGTAGGTTTTTTATGCATCTCGTAGCAGTAAGTGGAGTTACAGAAACGCAGGCAATCGGGACAGTGCACCGGTTTTTTAGGGAATCTGTGACAATCGGGGTCATGACACATGTTACATACGTAGTTACAATGATGATCTCTGCGATTTGTGTAACCTTTATAACAAAATTCACACACGTAATCAGCGCCTATGAATGCTGTCAAATTCAGTATCATGTAGTAATGAGCGACATGCAGATAGAGGCAATCGGGGTCATGACACATGTTACATACGTAGTTACAATGATGATCTCTGCGATTTGTGTAACCTTTATAACAAAATTCACACACGTAATCAGCGCCTATGAATGCCGTCAAATTCAGTATCATGTAGTAATGAGCGACATGCAGATAGAGGCATACTGTTTTAGGATGAGGTTCATCCTGATTTTTGAATGTTTCTATCGTACCGGCGGTCGGTCTGTAAAAAACGACGATTTTGATACCTAACAGGGTTTCGAACGTCGCTATGTTGTCCAGTCCAATTTTATTGTGGATGGAGAACCCCGCATTGTTGTGGATAATGGTCGCCATTCTTTCTAGTTCGCTCTCGGGTAACTGGGGGTTGAGAAAATGAGCGAGACAGATGGAGAAACATAGATTATTCGAGATGTTTAACGGGCAGAATAACAACATTTTTTTACGCTTAATCACCTCGTGACAAGCCAAATCGGTGAGTTTGCGACGTACCCGACCACCGCCTTGTCTGTTAATGGCTATGATCGCATCAATCTCGACCGAGTCATCCGTCAATATCTGGTCGTCACTCTGTAAAACTTTTTCAAATTGATCCAGAAACATACCGACGTCATAATTACTCCCTGATGTTAAAACAGTATTAATGGGAGTTCTCAAAGAAGGAGCGGACATGGATAAATTGATAACACACCCGTCTCCACCAATATCTCGCGCAAACGTCACTATATCGCTGAAGGTATTGTGTAAAAAATTATGATATGAGGCCAAATCATTAGAGTTGATTTCTCTCAGATTCATCGTCCTACGCAATTGTACGCTGTTGAAGCGTGGTCTTGGTAAAACATGATATCCGTTTACGGAACCACCGTGTCTAATCAGCGCGTCAATGTCGGGACGTTGTGTCTGGGGTCTATCGGTAATACTACTGGACGGGAGTTCAACAGCCTGATTACCTGTTGGGCGAGCTGAGTTGTCAGACGTTGGCTGATCAGAATTTTCGGTACCGGTAGGGGTAGCATCACCGATAGATGATGAAGGGATATTGCCGCCGCTATCTGTGGAGAGTGTAGGATCATTACATTTTGAGCCATTATTTAGACCAGCACCATCTTGTACGTTGGGTATGGAGTTGTCATTTAATAAACTCTGTAATCGATCACACAGGTCAACGGTGTGTGATTGTGCTACAAACATTTCTAAATCATCCAAATTATAAGAACGTTGTAACGAAACATCATTTAAAGACATTTCTACAGATTCTGGATACATATTTAACATCTGTCGTAATCTATCACACCTTTGGCCACAGTTATCAGTATGCAAGTCAAGCTCACGCTGTAACAGCTCTGTGAGAGAATGGTCTGGTTGACAGGAATGCATTTTGTCTCCACAAAAACATTTCTCATCGGCCATTTTAATATTTATTTTGTTCAAAAACAGTAATGGTATCAAAACGGTTTGCTACAAAATATAAAAACATTCAGACGGAAATTTTAAAATTCATAACAGGTGAAAGAATATACAAATCATAGTGTAATAAAACAGACAAACATTCAATTGTGAAAATGTCTGATCTCTTGTACATCTCTGTGAGTTGCACATAGAAGATCCACCATCAGTCTTTTCTCTCTCAGATTTTCATTACCGTTAGATAGTACACACCCGAACCCTCTCTCATTCATTGTCATCTGCTCATTTAAAATGCGGATAATATCATCCAAACGGGTTTCAATTCCATCCATATGCGTGTGTATTGCCAGCACTTCGGTAAGGGTATGATTGAGCGTTGCTTCAATGCGCTCACTGCGCTGGTGACCTCGAGATGAACTATTGCTCGAAGCCACTGACACGTTGCCGTCTTCTCCTTCTTCTTCTTGGTCTTGTTCTTGTTCATGTGTGTGTTCGTGTGCAGGTTCTTGGTCTTGTTCTACTGGTTCTTCTTGTGATGGATACGGGGTTTGGCCGCCTCTCGTTGGTGCGTCATCTTCGCTTGCCCATGACGCCTGGTCCCAAGCATTTAGCTGTGAATCAGACCATCTTAGTACACTCGCAGATGTTTGTCTTTCTGTAAAAAATAGCAGATAACGTCAAGATTTTCACCTATACTTCATATTTTCAGGATTATTTCAGTCAATGAACCTAAAATAATGAATAATGTTCTCTACCGTCATTTACCGTGGGTATATGTATCCTCATAGGGGTGACGACACCAATGATTCTTTTCTTTGCGGGTGGTTCGTAGTCATCACCCTGAAGATCTTCATCTGAAGTAAGGTCTATTGTGTCTGCGTTAGATATTACATCGTCATTGTTTCTTGATGACGGCGTTATAGGCGGGGTACCATTTCTTAATACGATCTCACTGGGGGTGGCGCCCTGGTCCTGCCTTTCGGCCCCTCCTTGCTCTTGTGAGAGATCTATAAAGCCTGGTTGTGTGACTAGCTGGATTAATTCTAAATTAAAACAAAACATATTATCACATATTTCAATTACTTTCAAAAT